>NW_026057579.1:9148870-9262407 GCF_023721935.1 Panthera uncia
GCGGCGGCGGCCTGGCCGTGCGGCTGCGCGGCGCGCTCGGCCTTGAGCGGCGCGCGGCCGCCGCTGCTGCTGCGCGTGCTGTAGAGGCGCGGGGCCACGCCCTCGGCGGGCGGCGCGCGCGGGAACTCCTTGAGCGAGCGGCTCAGCGGCTTGGCCTTGCCGTGCGCCTGCGCCGCCGCCTCCAGCTTGTAGGCGCCGCTGCTGCCCGCAGGCGACGTGGCGCTCTTGGGCAGCGGCTGCAGCGGGTGCTCGGGCCGCTCGGCCTCCATGGCGAAGCTGACGGGCCGGAGGAAGCAGATGTCCAGGCTGGACTCGGAAGAGGCGGGCGAGCAGTTCTCGAAGAGGGCCGGGGCCTGGAACGGCTCCTCGTCGTAGGGCGCGGGCAGCGCGAAGATCTCGCCGCCGTACTCAAACTCCTCGTAGCCCGCGGGCACGAAGCCGCGGGCGTCGGGCAGGAGCTCGGCCGGGGCGCGCAGGGAGCGCTCCACGTTGCCCAGCGGCTCGGCGGGCGAGGGCTCGAAGTCCATCTCGGGGATGGCCTGCAGGGGCCCGGCCAGCGCCTTCACGTCCTGCTCGGCTGCACAGAACTGCGCTGGCGCCAGGAGGCTCTCGGGCCTCTCGTGCTTTCTGCCCTCCATCTCCCACTCGCTGGGCTTCCCGGGCTGCATGCTCTCCATCAAGCTTTGCGGTTGTTGGCTTTTCTTCACTGGGGGCATCAAATGTCTGTAAAAAAGGAAACAGTACAAAAAGAGGTGTGCTTACGGTTGGTTAGTTCAGGCCGCTTCCCAAGCAGCGCGAAGCCGGGAGCAACACGGGAGCCAGATAGCGCCTAGGCGCAAAACTGCCAGGTCCTCTCCTCTCTGCCCTCCCAGGCGTCTACGTGTGTCACCGACCAAGCTCCGTAGGCGTCTCCAGCCAGGGAGTCCCCACGAGCCCTGGTCCCCACGTGGGAGGGTGAAAATGCTGTCTATAAAGCGGATGCCTGAAGTATCCGTCTGAGCAAGAAGGCTCTGCGCAGAGATGGCTGGTGAGCCAGGATGGTCATCACTCCACATATGGAAGCTCTTACCCTCCCACCACGTGTCCAGAGCCCCAAGGTGCCTCCTTTCTCTCCTCTCCCTTTTTTGCCCTAGCAATATGATACAAAATAATGGAAAGAACTTTTATTCGGCTCCTGGACCTACACGCTTAAGAACAATTATATTCCTCGATGAAATCAGTGTGGTACAAACTTGAAAACTGTTGAATCTGGATGATGGTATGTGGGGTTCCCTGTACACTTTTGTGTATATTTGAAGTTTTCATAAGAAAAAAAACTAAAAAATTCCTTGTGGCTATAGAGCATGCTTTTAAAAGTTGTCTCAAACTTTCACCCACAAAAACATGACCGAAATGAAAAGGCTGTCACTCTGAATATGCCCAATTTCATGGAAGGATGTTTTGTTTAATCATGAATAACGAATAATTTACATAGGATATTAGGGTAGTATACACATCAGATTGGATGTGATTTGCCAGTTCTGGAAGGTAACAGCCAGGCAGATGTGAGTGGAGGACTACACACTGACCCAGCCTGATTGTTCTACTCGTTTATTAATTCTACCACAAAAATGCATTAAAAATACAAATGTAAATGCTGAGTATCTTTCTCTGGTGATACTCTGGTGAGTATCTTTATCAGGTGAAAATGAGGTCTCCCACTTTCAAAGGTGAAAAGAAATGATAAATGAAATGCTGACCTAACCTGAATTGTCTTTTAACTTGGAAATTGTTGAGTTTTTTACTGGCTATTTTCCCAACACAGAGTGCAATGGCAGCCATCTTTTCGGGCTAGATATAATCTCTAGGGATTTCATTTTGGGGCTCTGTTTCACTTCAAAGATCATTCTCATAAAAGCTGAAGTGGGGGCACCTGGGTGGCTAGGTCAGTTACGCATCCGACTCTTGATTTCAGCTCAGGTCATGATCTCATGGTTCGTGAGTTTAAGCCCCGAGTTGGGCTCTGCACTCATAGCACAGAGCCTGCTTGGGTTTCTCTCTGTCCCTCTCTCTATGCCCCTGCCCCACATGCTCCTGTGTGTTCTCTCTCTCTCTCTCTCTCTCTCTCTCTCTCTCTCAGTGAGCCCAACACAGGGCTTAAACTCACGAACCTTGAGATCATGACCTGAGTCGAAGTCCAATGCTCAACCGACTGAGCCACCCCAGTGCCCCTGGAATTTTGAGTTTTGGTTCCCCTTATCTTTCCAGAAATCCTGGTTTCAAAAGTAGCCAAGTTGACTTTATCCTTATCCTTTAGAGGTAAAGAGTTCCAGATACATAAATGGCCTATTCCTTAATGTAAAAATCATCAAGAAGTTTGTTCAATAAGAATCCAGCTTAGTGGGGGCACCTGGGTGGCTCAGTCGGTTAAGAGTCCGACTCTTGGTTTCAGCTCAGGTCATGATCTCACGGTGTGTGAGTTCAAGCCCCGCGTTGGGCTCCATGCTGACAGCACAGAGCCTGCTTGGGATTCTCTCTCTCTCTCTCTCTCTCTCTCTCTCTCTCCCTCTCTCCCTCTCTCCCTCCCTCTCCCTCTCTCTGCCCCTCCCCCACTCACTTTCTCTGTCTCTCTCTCAAAAATAAATAAAACTTAAAAAAGAATCCAGCTTAGTGTGCTAGAGGATTGTATGCAGAGACTTTAAAAAGCTGTCAAATACATCCACAGCAGAGAAAAACTTTAAGAGAAGCTGTCACAAGTGGAGAAAAGAGCTTATGAAGTCCTTTTATGAAGAAGCTTCAAGGGGAATCAGGAGGACTAAACTACACTCTCTGTGCATCACCTCAGGCCTATTTCTCTTTTCAGAGCCTGGAGTTCCACTCCCCCCTGACTGGGATTCTCTCCCTCTACTGTACCTTTTGGAGAACGTAAGTAGGTTCCCACCCTTCTGAGGAGCTATAAGATGCCTTCCTGTCTTCTTGCGGCACTCTCTTCCACCCAATCACTGTCCAAACCCAAAGAGACTTATGTTGTAGATGGAGGGTGGTTATGTGTGGTAAATTGTTAGGAGTAGCCGTCAGCCTCTAGGCCTGCCCCTTGACATTAGCCTTCCTCTGGGATCCAAGTTTTGCGTCAGCTGCTTGCCTGCCCTCATAGGCCTGATGGGGCAAGAGAGAGGAGAGTCCTGTAGATCATACTCCTCATTCAGGCTGTCCTGCTACCCCACACAGACCACTTGGCACCCAGGGCCTTGCCATTAGCATTTCCACAGCAACAGGTGCTTACGTGACAGCAGGGCCAGAGCTGGGAGCAGAAGGGTAGGGTTGTAGCATCTCTTCTGAGTGGATCCCGCTGTCACGGACAGCCTCAGGGCCTGCAGTGGGGGAAGCATCTTGTCCAGTGTTTGCACACTGGGAAGCCAGGCCTTTGTACAGCTTCGCCATGGATGACCTGTGAGAATAGAAGTAATCATTTTCAGGGTGTACATTGGGAAATTGGCTCTGAACACACAGATTAGGACAAGAAAGATGAGACATTTCTTAGATGAAGCTCATCTGTGAAGTTCTCTCTCTCTCTCTCTCTCTCTCTGGCCCTCTACAAACAAGGTTGTTTACATAACAGTGTAAGCTAGATGCTGGGCAAGAATAAGGATGCTGATTAATTGCCTGAATTAAGTTTGGGGGAAAGGGGTGGTATAGGAAGATATCCCCCAGACCAGCATCTTTTTCCGGTCTCAAACACCCACAGAAATTATTCTGTTTTCCTCATTGATTGGAATGAGGTTGAAGGAAATCCAGGTCATTAGAAAGTTCTGCTACAGATTGCTTCTGTTCCCTCTGAAGCCCAGATTCTCCCCAGTCAGCCCTTTTTGTTTCTTTTTAGCATTAATTTGTTCAACCACCACCCCTCCCTTATTTGTTTTGTTTTTATCCATAGCACTTATCACTATCTAACTTACTTATTAACTTGCTGTCCAGCCCTAGAAAGTGAGTTCCATGTGGCAAAGATTTTTGCTTGTTTTGTTCGTTGCAGTATACTCAGTGCATAGAGCAATGCCTGATGCATAGTAAGTGCTCAATAAATATTTGTTGAATTAATGAAAGAACCTACATTCTGGCCTTTAAACTGCATTTTTTTAGTCTGGCAAGCTTAGGGAAACAATTTCAATGGTTAGTAACATGAGATAAGGGGGTCTGCATAAGTATTAGAGTAAAACTGTTTATTTTTCTGAGGTAATTTCCCCCAGGTAATAGGTACCTCCCTCCCTATAGCCAGCCTGGCCATCTCATTCCCCACCTCTTCTCTGTTCTCTTCTACCTCCTGTCACTGCATTTCAGCCACTTTCAATACAGTGCGGTTACTTGTGACAGGTACCCACATTGTCTGTATTCTTGTTCTTAGAAACCTTTGATAAACCCTCTAAGCAGCACCATCAGAACCTTACTTCTTGAGCTTTTTCCGTTTCTGAATAAGCAAATCCTCGTTGCATTGAAACAGCAGGGTGTAATGCGAGATAAATACTCGAAGGCGCTGAACACACACCAGAAGTAGGTAATAGTCAGGGTGTTCCTGCTCTGTGAACTTCAGGACGTTCTGGATGGAGGAAAAAAGGAAGCAGCATTGCATAATTAGAATGAAACATTTTGTCTCTTGTACCCTTTGCCTCCATCTGTTGTGAGCATTTGGTAGCCATTTAATCAAAACAACAATACATATGGCCAATCTAATTGGCTGAAAGGTTAATCTTAATCTAATTAATCTGAAAGGTTAAACTTGACGTTCTCTTTGTCCATCCCACCAAGGGAGACTAATAGTCATCACTGTTCCTGTTTTGGCTGGATGTAAACCTAGGCTAATTCCATCTGAAAAATTTGAAGGATCTATTCATTAGATTTTTGAGGTAATGGAGCCATTCTAACGATTACTGTCTATAAGCAATGCCTTATAACCCAAATAAGTCAGACTAATGGTGAGAATGTCAGACATCAAGGGGAGGATGTTTATGATCAAACCTGGTCTGGTGGTCCCTACTATATTGCCTACTGTGTGGTAGTGAAACATGCATGTTAGTTGGATCTGGAAAGCTAATGTGTATTGAGTCTTCCTATTGCCAAGTACTAATCCCTTTACATATTTGTTTTCTCATTTAATGTTTACCACAGATAGATAGGTGCAATAATTATCTCTGTTTAACAAATAAGGAAATCAAGGCACACCGAAGTTAGGTAATCTTCATTAGGCCACACATCTAACAAGTAGCAGAGCCAGAATTTGAACTCGTCAGACAGTAGAATCGGGGCTCTCATTTATCATACTGCTTGCAAGACCTGGGTTTGAGTCCTAGATTTTTTCACCTATAACATGTGTTAACTTGAGGAAGTTACTTAACTTCTTTGGCTCTGTATTTCCTTATCTAAGCAATGGTAATAATACCTCTTTCATGGGATTATTGAAAACATTAAATAAGATAATTTAATTTATTGTGAGAAGATCTTAAAATCTAAAGCCACATATAATTGAAAGTCTTCTTAATAGTGATACTGGGCTACTTCTACCTGAGATAAATCCCAAGCATTTCTAAGATGCTTTCAACTGAATTACTTAGGAAAATCAGTCAGCAATTAAACCAGAATAGGTGGATGTTAGAAATAAGAGGGACTGGTAGGGATGCTGGTGAGCCTTTCTCTCAACTCTGCTTCCTCCAAGGTGCTGCAAGCCCTGTGGAAAAATCATGTGCAGAAGTCACCTCATCAACTTCTTCATGCTTTGTCTGTGACATAAGATATAAGCAATATATGGCAGGCTCTTGGACTCAAGGCAAAAGAAAGTAGTCAAAGAGCACTTAAGTGGACAGTTTACATAGATACTTCTTAGATGCCAGGGATGGGGTAAGAGTTTAGGGGTACATTTAGATGGCTGTAGAACAAGATGGAAGGGACTCAATAGGTACTTAGAGTCTACCAGGAGCTTCTATAGAAAGATCCTGGATCAGCAGAGGTGGTGATTGCTGGTAAATGAAGATAGAACTTCAAAGGCAGACATCATGAACCAAAAATTTTTAGACATTGAGATTGTGGTTCGTACTACAAGGTAGGAATGGGATAATCATAGCAATCTAAATCATTTAATTACTCTTTAGAAATACCAATGATTCTTCCTTGACCCTTTACAGTGTTTCTCATTTAGAAGCCAAAAATAGTAGTTTAGCTTGAAAATCATCTTGGTGACTTCCTAGCCACGCCTACCTGCAGATGTATCAGATATTCAGGGATGCGCTGGACTATGTGAAAAAACAGTGTGTAGATGTCAGATTTAATCTCTTCGTCACCCTGAATGAAAGAAAGGTAGAGTCACTCTTTGGTGTCCCTCTGGCTCTGGCTGCAGAACCCCAAAGTCAGTCCTACCAGAGCAGGCAGAGTTTTTTATTCCCAGAGCATTTTCTTTCTCTAAAGTGTCATGGTCCTTCATTGGATAGGCCACTTGTTCAGAGACATGCTCAAGGAGACAATTCTTCTGTAGCAGGGAGCATATCATATCATTCTTTCGAATCCACCCAACTTTCCAAACAACCCCCTCCCTCCCCACTACTCTTGTTAGCACAGTGCTGGACACAAGTGGGCACTCAATAAATTATAACCGAGTTGAATAAATTCATTCAGGTTCTCTTGTAAGTACTCATTACAGTGGCTTAGTAATAGGCCCTAAGGGTGGACTGGAGCCTCATGAGGGTGAAGACAGAGTATAACTAGAAACTGGTCAGCCGGGCTGGCAGAGCAAACACGTTGGACTCTCCCCATGTCCCTTTCTTTCCCTCCCTTTCCCTTCCCTCTCCTCCCCTCCCCTCCCCTTACTTTCCTTTCCTCAAATATTTGATGGGTGCTAACATGTGGTAGGCGTTATACTTATAGGGTTGAGAGTAGTTGGGAGGGGGGGTGGAAGTAGAATGTTAATAAGAAAGAGACCCTCACCTCTCGTGAAACTTGATTAACTCTTAACTTTAGGCTTCTGATAGAGTTTCTTCCTATTGACCTAAAATAACTAGAATTGTTAGATATTTATATGTGCTTCTTGAGCACCTACTATAGCATTGCAGTAGCAATACTTAAAGCTACATGATTAGAACCACTTTATGATCTTGTAAACTGACACAGGATGATTTCAGTTTAATATTCAGATTCAAATTGTACCTGGAAAAAAAAAACCCTCATAGAGCATGCAAGCTGTGGCCTGAGGATCTCTGCTTAGAACACCTGTTTACTTTGTGTAAACTTCCAGTGCAATAGAACAGAGAGTCAGCGAGGCAGGGTGTGGACCAAAGCACTGGCACTCATCCTCGAGTGGGCTCCTTTAACTCCAGGTAGGGTGTCAGGGACTCTGTTGGAGCCATTCCTCAGCCTGGAAGACAAGCTGAGTGCATGTGTTGTGTTCCCCTAGGTGGATGAGCAACTTCCTACAGATATACCTGTAACCAAAGGGCAGTACACACACAGAGTCACCTTACCTCCTTCAGAACAACAACATGAACCAAAGAGATGCATTCAGGTAGGTCCCTCAGGTAGGCAACATAATAATCCAAGAAATTATTCTTAAAAACAAACACAAAAATGCATGGTAAGACTCTGGAAACAGGAATGATAGCAGCTAATAGTTTTACAGTCGTGTGTTTCACAAAGGAGTACTTTGCAGAGATTATTTTGATCATTTAATGTGTTCATTAATATGTTTTGGGGGGTTTTTTAATTCATTTTTTTTAACTTTTTGGTTTCAAGGTAAATATCCCTATGAACTTGAGAACCAACATTCAATAATCCTGCTTTCATGAGAGAAAGTGAAAAACCAATGCAGCGGAGAGGGGTCATGTAAGTTGAAAATTTTTTTGTGTGTGTTTATTTATTTATTTTGAGAGAGATAAAGGGCAGAGAGAGAGGGAGAACCCAAGCAGACTCCACACTGTCAGCACAGAGCCCCAATGCAGAACTCGATCCCATAAAACTGCAAGACTGAGACCTGAGCTGAAATCAAGAGTCGGACACTTAACCAACTGAGCCACCCAGGCACCTCGAAAAAGTATTTTTAAATTGTTAAATGATTAAAATGCATTATTTTGTTTTTAAGTGACTTTTAATTTCAGTCATCTGCATCCAGTGAGGAACGTTGTCCAACCCACCTTCCGGTGTCTAGACCAGTGATTCTCAGTTTTTGCCACTAATTGTATATTCCCACCATTTGTTTATTCTTCTATGCAGTATGCCTTCAAGAAAACAATTTGCAGCTTCCAAAGTTATATTCCCACAGATATAACAACTCTCAGCCCAAGAAAGCATACTGAATACAAACAAGTAAAAGTGGTATTAGAGGGATTGCATTATATCCATACAAGTAAATAGTTTGTAAACTATACAAGTAAATAATTTGTGAACTTTGTCTTATTACCTGCAGTTGAGAATCACCAATATACAGAATTTGATTGCAGGCTAACTATGGCTTGCAGACCAATTTTAATTAGCCCACACAATATTTTTTTTTAATGTTAATTTATTTTTGAGAGAGACAGAGAATGTGAGTGGGTCAGGGACAGAGAGAGAAGGAGACACAGAATCCGAAGCAGGCTCCAGACTCTGAGCTGGAGCACAGAGCCCGATGCGGGGCTCGAACTCACGGAGTGTGAGATCATGACCCGAGCCGAAGTCGGATGCTCAACCGACTGAGCCACCTAGGCGCCCCTCACAATATTTTTTAAATAAGAAATTTCATACAAAATTCTGGATTTCCAGCGTCTCTTAAAATATCAGATCTGGAAACTCTAGTCCCTTCTTCCTGGATAATAATTGGATAATATTCCTTGTAGAAAAGCATATGTGTTCCACTTAAGCTCACCTCCCAACAGTCCATACTGTATTACACTCCACTTATTTCCACTGATTTATATCACTACCTGGTCCCGTAGGCATTTGAGTTTGCAACCTCTGGCCTGGGTCATACTTTCTTTGTAGAACATTACAGAGATTTCAAAACTTAGCACTCTTCTCCAAAAAGTGAAAATAAAAAACATTCAAGACAAACCACTGCCTATCACATTTTTAAATACCGCTAAGGAATGAAATTAGGTGAGAAATACAAGCACATATACAAACCCCCCTATACTAATTTTGGATGGATGGATATGTATAGATAGATAGATAGATAGATAGATAGATAGATTGATAGATAGACAAATACACACACTTACGTGCATACTCAATGGGCCGTTCTACATAGTACAGTGGAAAGCGATGGGCTAGAGGTTAGGAGACTTGGGTAACAGATCCATGACTGCCTAGCTAGCCGGGTGATTTCAGCAAAGTCTTTCAATGTCTCTGAACTTTATTTCGTTATCTGTAGAGTGAGGAGGTTAGACTAGATCTCAGCGGGTTTCCTATCTCTGAAAAATCACTGGTTTGAGGTTCTCCATTCAGAGAAGCAGACAAGAGAGACACAGGTGCATGTAATTCAAGTTTATGCAGGATTTTTTTTTTTTTACAACTTACCTCATCATTTGTTAATTTAAGGAATAAATCTCCAAGAACTCCTTGGCGTGGCCACTTCAGGACCCTTTCCTGCAGAGCATGGAGCAAATCGAGGTGCTGCTGGACAAGGTACCGTAAAGAACCAGGGAAGAGGCTTGAAACAGAATAGAGATAGGATCACACAAACCAGGTGTAGAGAAGAAAAGAGCCTATAAGAACATATGCAGGAGGTCCCATTTTCCCAGTCATTCAAAATATTCTGAGCTCCGCATATCCTGAGCTCTGCATTCAGGATTTTTTTTTTTTTAAAGTTTGCCATTGTAGACCTGACAGAAAATATCCTCAGGATGTAAAAAGACCCATTAGCAATGGTTCCTACACAAATCTGTATTGTACTAATAAGGAGCATATCACTTGAATGGCTTTTTTTTTTAAGCTTATTTTTTTTAGTAATCTGTACACCCAATAAGGGGCTCAAACTCACAACCCTGAGATCAAGAGTCACACGCCCTCCCAACAAAGCCATCCCGGCACCCCTTGAATGGCCTTTTTAAAGCCAAACTGTTACTCTCTCATTTATGCGACAGTGGAAATTCTCAGGGAAATCTTTTCCAAAATTTTAAAGTTATTTCCACTTGATGTGCAAAATAGACTATTCTAATTAGTGTTGTAGACAACAGCACTGAGGTGGCACTTGGTCATTCTTAGCTACTGGGTAAGAGACTGATTTAGGGAAGAAGGAAAACTTGTTTAAAGCTGGCAACTAAACGCTCAGGAGACAGGCATATGAAAGTGTTCATTTCCCTTCCCGTCATTATCCAAGAGGAAAACTGAGCAAGGACAGAGACTTGCCTGGGAAGGCTGTAGACCAGGCCTGGCCTGTTACTCCCAGGAGTTTCACAGAGCCCCTTCCTACTCTCACAGCCCTCTCCCCCATCCCTTAGTGTGCCTCTTTTTTTGTCTGTTTGTTTTTGTTTTTTGGTTGTTTTGTTTTGTTGTTTTTTCAGAGGAAATGAAGGGAGGAGAAGTGTCAGAGAAGGACACAGTGGAGAGGAGAGAGAGAAAGAATCATGGGAGGAAGAAGGGGGTGGATGGAGAAGAGTGGGACAATCAGAGGCCTATGGGAACAAGGATGCAAGCTGCAAGGAAATGGAGTCTTGCTGGGCTACAGCAGGGATCTGAGCCCTAACTTGGTGACTTATGGGAACTGAAAGTAGGCTCCCTTGTGTTTTGAAGACCACACGTTTAACAAAGATGAAAGTGCTGGCCTGCTTGTCACCGAGAGCTGAACTTATGTGGATATTTCTCCAGGGTCCAACGAGAGTAAGTTAGTGGACAGTTGGTGTGCTTTGTCCACCCTGAACAAGCAGACCTTTGTTGAGAACAGTAGAAAGACCATCAGTTTGATAAGAGGTCTTTCAACCCATCTCCAAGGAAAGCAAAGACTCCCCTGGAGATATAGCTCAGAGAAGACACACGGACTGGAGAGGGTACCCAGCCCCCTGTGAAAAGATACAAGGCCTCCTTCATTCCTGCCTTTTCCGCCTCCACCTCCTGTGCCACTGGTCTCCGCATACGCAAAGCCTGCTGGTCTGCGCTTCCTGAGCTCTTATGGCTGGCATGGTGGGCTTAGGAGATCTAAGTGATCCCTGTCTGGATCAGAGGGAATTTGGAGGAGTGGCTAGGAGACAGTCTGACTGGGAGGAAACCATAACATTGCTGGAGGAAAGCACAACTGATTGAACTGAACAAGTGAAACACTGTGCCAGCAAAAGGTCTAGATGTGAAAGATTTCTCCCCACCCAACCCTACCATGGCTTCCGGTGATATTCCTGATGTGACACTGAAAGCTGTTAGGGCCCCACACCATGGTAAGATCTGACTTGGAGATAGGTTGTCCTTTTAGGTTTTGTAATATCTCTTAGATTACCCCTTTCCTTTTTTTCTCTCTTTACTGCTCTCCTGGCCTTGCCTGGCCTCACCTGAGCTCACCTTCTTTCTCTTTCTTTTGAGACAGCTGCCTTCTGCTACATGGTGATCAGTGTACTTGCAGCGTTGGAGAGCTGGTAACTTGGTTGGAGTCCAAGTACCTCCTGGACTGTCCACTGGGGTAACAGAGATTTCAGGGTGAGGGATGAGGGTCAGAAAAGGCTAATGCCCCCATCAAGTATTATGGAAACACATAAGTTACAGGAAGAGCAATGACTTGTGGTGGGTTCTTCACCAAATATTGGGGAAAAAATGTTCTATTTAATAAGGATATTATTTGAAATTGGAGACGAGTGTGGAGAACGTGAGCCAGGAGATGGAGAACAGAGAGAGAAAGAAGGCAAGCAGTATAGACACACACACACACATAACCTATTTCACTGTTTTGCCTAGAGCCAGACCTGATTCTCAGAAGCAACTTTTTCATGAAGATGAAAGTATTAAATGCTCAACTTCTTATCTGTTCCTTACCAGGAGTGAAATTACGGCAACGTGAATTTGTTTATTGTTTTTTAAAACCTTCAAAGTTATTTCAACTCCCACACTACAGTACTTAAAAACAAGGGAAATAAACTAAAAGCAATGAAAGAAAACCCAGTTATAGTTTCAAATTAATAACTTAGCTCTTGCCAGTTCAATTTTAGGCCAAAATAACTCCTGAGTTTCAGCAGCAGGATGTGACCCAATCTGACCCGCGTGGATAAAGAAACATTCGCCACCTGGTGGTGATCTGTAGCACACTGAGTTCTTGGTGGATGTGGCACTGGAGTTTAGCTTATAAGACTAACTGGCAGTCAAGTCAAGCTGACTTTGCCCCTCCCTACAAGTATTCAGACAGACAGGACTATTTGATCCTAAGCTTATAATTCTATCTATAGAGTGAATCAGACCAGAAAAATCCAAGAACTCCAACTTCTGTGATCCTCCAACAAATGAACAACAGCCCACATGTTCCACTCAGACCTCCGCTGGTAGCTTGTGCCACTGCAGTTTTCAGCCCAGACGCAGGGCTGGCTTGAAACAGGTTGAGGAGGCTCTTGAAGGCTTTTTTCCCCCCTAGGGAAATCCTAAATTTGTATCTTAAAGGTTTGAGAAGATGTGGCAACCTCAGTTTTGAGTGTCAGGTTATAGTTACGGTGGGTTTTATTTTCACCCCCAAGTTACTTTTCAGCAGGAGCAGAAAGTGCTGAAGCCTTGCAATGTGTGATGGGAAAGATAGGAAATGTTATTAACTTATTTTCATCTTTACATGGGGGAAAATGTCAGTAGAGAAAAGGAATAATCCCATTCTGCTATGTTTTCATTCAGCTGGTCTATTTAAAGCACACACAGAGGCTTCAGAGAAGCTTAGAAAAAAGAAGAAATGTAGTAACTGAAGGAGGATAATGGAAATCTAACCCTAGGGTAGAAAAATGGCAACACTGCAAAGCTCAGAACTAGAATCTTTATATTAGTAAGACTGAGAGTATCAACTTAAAGCTTTTCTCATCTTGATCTATGAAAAGAAAAAAGAGGGTCAGCTTAGTAAATAACTAACATGCATAGCATCGTCATGGATATCAGGAATAACTTATCTTACTTTCATGGAATTTTGTATAATAGTTTTATTTTTTTTTTTAATCTCAGGATTTGGGGGAGATTAGTCCTTCCTCAGCAGTGGGTCATAGGAGAACATCTTAGACAAGCAGGAAGTGACGGCAAGTAGAAGAGAGCTTCCGTGAGCCAAGCACATTTCTAGCATCCCTACCTGACAAATCAGTTGAGATCTGAAGTAAGAACCTGTGGGCTGTTAGGAGGGAAGCGTAAGTTGTGAGATGGGAAGAAACAGAAAGTCTGCTTCTGGCTGAGAAATTTGATACGGCGCTTGTCAGTCAGGTGACGTCTTTGAAACTACAAGGTCCTTAGAGAAGTGGCATGATGTGGAAAGATCACAAGGACAGGGGCACACAAGCCTGGGTTTGAATTCGGGCACTAATTGGCCATGTGGCTTTAAACCCCTCTGGACCTGAGTCTCTTCATCTGTAAGACAGGGTTCACAGGGTTCTTGTGAAGGTTTCATGAAGTTATAACTGAAATGCCTAATTACTGTGATCCAAAATGAACAATTCTCTCTCCTTACCCCATCCCCAAATTTTCAGGGACAAGGAAGAGAAGCTGCTGGCTTAGTATCTCAGATGTGGAAGCAAAACCACACCCAGAGTTAGACTTGCCTTTACATTTGATTCATATGTAAGATTGGAGTCTAGCAGGGGAATTAAGGGGCCAGATGGGGAAGGAACGACCAGCAGGACTCTAGGTGGCCACTGAGAGAAGGTGAAGCCTGGTCCAGGGTCTCCAGTGGTCAGAGTTTTCACCATGTCACATCACCCTTTCTGTCCCTTGTTTTCTATGCTTTGTTTACCTCAGTTTTGCAGTAAAATAATTCTTGAAAATAGTCAAGTCACTTTCGAGTTTGTCAGGGAGTATCCCCTCATCTCGGCCATTTAGCTAGGGGAAGCTTTGTGCTCTGGTGACTAGGTACCATGTTGGTAGCCGCAAAGCCAAGTGAAACAAGGGGATGGAAAAGAGCAGGAAAATTTGACAATTAGGGGCTTCCCTAGATAGATTCACAATATGAACCATCAGTGTCTATTACCTGATAGCGTATTTAAACCGGTAATGCCACGTTTATCTATAATAGGCCATAATCTAGACTTTCCAAGCTTTTGGATTGACCTTTTCCTCAACTAATCTGGATTATTCCAACTTCATCACATTAGTCCTTTCCACCAAACCAGAGTTTCCTCCTTCCTGCTTTTCTCAATGGAGAAGAGGCAGAGAAAATAGAAAGATTATGGACAGATACCCGTCAAAAGAGTGTTGTAATCTTGGGGCCAGCATGCTCCAGACCCTGTGGAAGCACTGCCCCACAACACACACACCATACACACACACACCACATACACACACCACTTGTGCACCATTCGGTACTATGGGACCACCTGAACAAATGAGAAAAATCCAAGTGCCAGGGTTAACCAGCCCCATGCCATTTATCTGATGGCCACTTAGTCCTTCAGACCTCCCTGCGTCCATTCCCTTACACCCCCCGTGAGACCTGTGGTCCCATGAGAACATGCAGATGTCAACAGAGAGCAACATCTCCCTCACTGTAGCATTTATTTTCCCTTTAGGTTCTTTACAGACATGCCAGGGATACTGAAGGCCCCAGAGACTATACTCAGTTTCTTATCTAAATTTGTGACTTGCCAGGGGTTACCTGCTATCACTGCCTACGCTCTTTTCAAAGACTATTCCTGGAACTCCTCACAGGTCCCAGAATTCCCCAAATGGAAACAATAAACAACTTACCTTAAATCTTAAGCAATCTGAAAAAGGAAAGGCAATGAATACATGGGTACCTTCTCTCTTTGGAATTCCTCTTTCCATCTGACCCTTGGAACGTTGCCTTGATCTTCAGGATCAGAGAGATGTTGATGACGTATTTTCTTTCCGATTCAAGCAGTTCTAGAGCCACGGTCTGTCTTTTAGCTTTAAAAATAAATCAAAGAGGGAATTTTTGTCAACCACTCTTTCCCAAAACTCTGTTAAATTATAGAAAGCAATAAAAAGACACTAAACCCAATAAAAAGAGACATCGGCAAATTTTTGGAAGATGGAAAACAGAATGGAAGCATGGTAATTAATTCAGCAGAGTGAGGGCACAAAACCTTGGTGTTCTCATCCGCAGATGGAAAATCTGCTAAGAAGCAGAAAGGCTCAAGAAGTGGAGGCACCAGGTGCCACAGAAAGTGCAATTTAGGAGCAATGCTGAAAACAGGAGACATGGTCTACATAAAGTGCAATTGAACTTCCAGGCCCCTCCCCCCCATGCCACATGGCTTCCTCATTTATGCCCCATGCGAAAATGGGAAAAACTAAACTAGAGGGGCCCTTATCTCTGGGGTCTGGACTAAAAACATCAGAGAGGAGAAGGAAGAGTTGAGATGCCAAAAGGAAAACAAGGGAACTCAGAAGGCTTGTGTCCTTCTGGAGGAACAGGGAGACCCCCCTCCCCCCCCAGCCCCTTCCTCTGGAGGTCTTCCCACAATGCCAGTTCCCACTCCTGCCACTCTTCAGGCAGGAGACTGGAGGATCTACCACTGAAGAAATGGAACTCTCCAAGGAATAAAGACCTACAGACACTGACATAAGGAAGTCACCTATCAAAAAGTTAATTTGCCACTCGATTAGCCTACAGTGAAGCCCATTTCCTGATAAGCTTGGCCAATATAGAATTTTGAAGTTTCTTTTTATTTAGGGCTGTATGTATATGGAGAAAAAGGTATTTACCCATTAGGAATAAATAGAGACAATGCAGGAGATGGAATGTATAGCATGGTGACTATGGTTAATAATATCATATTGCATAGTTGAAAGGTGCTAAAAGAGTAGACATGAAGTTCCGGCAAGAAAAAAAAATTGTAGTTATGTGTAGTGACAATGTTAACCAGACTTACTGTAGTGATCATTTCACTGTATATACAAATATCAAATCATTATGCTGCACATCTAAAATTAATATAATGTTGCATGTCAATTATATATACCTTAATAAAAGAGACAATGGAGAAACAAAACTTTTTAAAAATCCTACAGTTAATACCTCAAAGAGGTACGAGAAAAACATTCTAATCATTTAATAGTTACATGATGCTAGAGGCGCCTGGGTGGCTCAGTCAGTTAGGTGGCTGACTTTGGCTCAGGTCATGATCTCAAGGTCTGTGAGTTCAAGTTGCACATCGGGCTCTGTGCTGACATCTCAGAGCCTGGAGCCTGCTTCAGATTCTGTGTCTTCCTCTCTCTCTAGCCCTTCCCTGCTTGCGCTCTGTCTCTCTCTCTCTCTCAAAAATAAATAAACATTGGGGAAAAAAAATTTTAATAGTTACATGATGCTGGGTTTTTTTTGTTTGTTTTTTGTTTTTGTTTTGTTTTAAGAAAAGAGAACACTCCAGAAGAAGGAGGAGGAGAAAAAGAAACTTTTTGGCATTTTTTCAAAGATGAAAGAGTGGAAAGTAAAGTCAAGGAGGTTTCCTGCCTTCTTCCCTACTCCCCCACCCCCAAAACAAGAAAGACATGTTGAAGAAAAATAGACTAGAAAAAGATGGTAGTGGAGAAAATCAATCCATGAGACCCAACATCAAATTAGTAGGAGTTTCAGAGAAAATAAAGAAAATGGATGAGAGCATATTATCAAATGAATAATAGAAAAAAAAAAAAATACCAGGACACTCATTTCTAGAGGAAAGAGCCCATTGTGCTCAGCGTAATTAATGAAAAAGACTCTCGCACCGCTGTGACACTTCAGCACACCAGAGGTAAAGAGAAGATCCTAAAAGTTACCAGAGAGAAAAATCCAGTAACATACAAAGGACTGGGGATCAGAATGGTACTGGGCTTTCCAACAGTAACACGAGAAATTAGAGGACAATGGAGCAATGGCTTCAAAATGATGAGGGAAAAAGATTTTATATTCACCTAAATTATCAACAAAGTATGCGGAAGCTACTGGACAATAGGTTCCATCAAACGAGAAGTAAACCGAGAAACCAAGAAGGACACACAAGATAAAAACAAACAGGAATCTAGCATAGAACTATGAAGGGAATTCCTAGGAAGAGTGGGAAGTCCCGGGAAGGCAGCAGTGCAACAGGCCAGCACGGAGCAGGAGGACAGAGGTCTCTTGGACACATGCTTCTGGGGAAAAGAAGAAAAATGTAAATGAAAGATTTTCCATTACACTGCTAAAAAAATTAAAGAAGACCTATGTAAAGGGAGACATATACCACGTTCTTTGATAGGAAGACTCAATACTATCAAGATGTAAATTCTCTGCTAATTGGAATAAAAAGAACATAGAGTCTAGAATTAGACCCACCCAAATGTGATCACTTGATGTTCTCTATGCAATTCAATATGGAAAGGAAGATATTTTCAATAAAAGGTGCTGAAGCAACTGAATAATCACATGAGGAAAAAAAAGAACCTGGACTCCCTCACACCATACATCAAAATTTATTCAAGATTAATAGATTGGGGCGCCTGGCTGGCTCAGTTGGTAGAGCATGCAACTCTTGATCTCAAGGTCATGAGTTTGAGCCCCATGTTGGGTGTAGAGTTTACTTAACAACAACAACAAAAGATAAGTAATAGATCTAAATGTGAAAGCTAAAACTATAAAGATTTTAGAAGAAAACACACTAGAATATCTTCACAACTTTGGGATAGGTGAAGATCTCTTGGAAGGACACATAAGTCATGATCTATTTAAAAAGTTTAAAATTGGGGTGCTGGGGTGGCTCAGACAGGTAAGCATCAACTTCAGCTCAGGTCATGATCTCATGGCCCGGGGGTTGGAGCCCCCCAGGTTGGGCTCTATGCTGACAGCATATGGAGCCTGCTTTGGATTCTGTGTCTCCCTCTCTCTGCCCCTCCCCCACTTGTTCCCTCTCTGTCTCTGTCTCTGTCTCTGTCTCTCTCTTTCAAAAATAAATAAACATTAAAAAAAATTTAAGTTTAAAATTGATAAACCTTATCAAAGTTAAGAGCATCCGTTCATCAAAAGAATATTAAGAAAGTGAAAAAGCAAGCCACATACTAGAATTAAATATTCTCTGTACATACATCTAACAAAGAACTCATATCCAAAATATATTAAGAAATCCTAGTAACTGATAATAAGAAGAGGCACTTCATAAAAGAAGGTGTAGAAATAACCAATTAGCATGCGAAAAGATTTTCAACATCATAAGTCATCAGGAAAGTGCAAATTAAAACTACAATATGATACCAGTTACACCCCCATGAGAATGGCTAAAATTTCAAAGACTGACCATACTAAATATTGGGAAGGATGTCAAGCAACCAGAACTCTCAGACATTAGTGGTAGGAGTATAAAATGTCCCAACCTCTTTGGAAAACTGTTTGATGTTTTCTTTCAAAGTTAAGCATAATCCTACCCCAGAATCTAGAGATTTCACTTCTAGGTATACATCCAAGAGAAATGAGGGCATACATCCAAAAAAGACTTAGATGAGAATATTCATACCAGTTTTGCTTATAATGGTCCTACACCGGTAACAGTCCAAATGTCCATCAACAGGAAAATAGATAGGCAAATTGTGGTAAATATATTCCATGTGATTGAACTACTGAATGAAAGACACATAGTGTATTGAGAGAAAGGAGTCTGACTCAAAAGAGTATACATTGTATTATTCCCTCCATATGAAGTTCCAGAACAGACAAAACTAATTTATGGTGACTGAAGTCAGAAGAGTGGTTCTTCAGGTGCATGAGAGAGCTCTCTGAGGTAACAGAAATATTATATATCTTGATCCAGAGAGTGATCACAAGGGGATATACATACATACATACATAAAAAGTCAATAAGCTTAAACTTAGGTTTTGTGAATTTTGCTTTATGTAAATTCACCCTCAGTAAAGTACTGATAAAAAAAAATAGCATAAACTGGTTTCAAAACACAGAAGCAAGTACCAGAAGGAACCGTGAAAACAATTTAAAGGGGTTGCTGCTTTCTTCATAATAAACCTTTCGGTACTCTTTATTTTTTCATGTGTTTGATAATAAAAATTAATTTTTGAAAATTACTTTCCACAAAATAGCCAGAGGGAAGTGCCATTATGTGCCATATAATAGGTGTTCAGTAGCAACTAGTGATAGAAAGGAGAGGAAGGAAGGAAACGAGGGAGGGAGGGAAGACAGACCTTGATGCAGTATCTGGTATTTTGGTGGCAGACTTCCGATCCAAGATGCACATATGGAAGATTTTGCGTCACTGACAAAAGAGTTCACAAAATTCTGCCCTCTTCTCCACCACCTTTATGCCTTTTTTCTCCCAAAGCACTGCATTTCTAGATGTCATCGATCCCCAGAATCAAGGTGGTGGTCCCAAGCCTGCCATGTGACCTCAGGTGAATCCCTTCCCCTCTACAGGCTTTAGTGTTCATCTGAAAAGAAAACTGGAGACCAGGTGGTCTCATATCTCCACTGAATCTAAATTGCAAGAATTGTAGCCTGTAGGCTTCCTGTTCTTCAAACTTTCGGCCTGCATTCCCCTCTAGGGCTTACCAGCTAAAGAGGTTTCGCATAAAACATTTTCCAGAGAACTGTGCCTGGGCTGGCCAGCGTCCTTGAGTTTATCTGGGTGGTCTTTCGTGACATATTCCTCTCCCCATTCTTTACCATCCTTGGGCTGCCTCCACACACCAGATGAGAGATGGCCCTTGGGCTGGATATCAGCCGAAAGGCAAGGCTTAAGGTTTTCTTCCGCTTCAGGAGTTGTTGGGTTCATTCCTGAAAAATAGCACCCGCCATCAATATCTGAGTTAAAAAAAAAAAAAAATTGTTGTTAACGGTTAAATAGTATGCCCCTGTTTGGGTATACCTACCCCCTCCACTTGAGGATTAAATACATCAACTAAGGATTAAAGTTTCCACAGTTACAAAGGATCACCTCTGTCTGTTTCTGGCCTATACATCCTTATTCTTTGTATGTAGTTTCTACTAACTAAGGCACTTTAAAAAATAAATTTATAGGGGTGCCTGGGTGGCTCAGTCAGTTAAGTGCTGACTTTGGCTCAGCTCATGATGTCACAGTTCGCGGGTTTGAGCCCTGCAACAGGCTCTGTGCTGAGAGTTCAGAGCCTGAAGCCTGCTTCGGATTTTGTGTTTCCCTTGCTCTCTGCCCCTCCCCCACTCAAGCTCTGCTCTCTCTCAGATAGAATAAATAAACATTAAAAAAAATTAAAACATTTATATAATAATATATTAATTTGTAATAGTATACGTTGACTCCCTGTATCTCCTTCCTTTTAGGTGAGCACACCAGAGAAAAAAATACAGGAGAAAGATGCCAAACACAATGTTTTTTTGTGGAATTTGTCTTTCTTGGTCCTGATAATGGTAAGGTGCAAAAAGGAAGGAGGAATGGAGGGAGGGAAGATGAAATAATTTATAAAATACTGGTGAATTGTCTATTAAGTAAATAACTTTTAAATTAAATAAACTATAAAATGTGTCCACAGAAAACTTAGGTCATGCTACGTACATCTGTAGGTTTCCCCTGAATGTTATTTCATTGATAATTGAAATGAGCCAGAAAAAAACAAGGATTCTGGCTTTGTCTTAAACATCCCGACCCATTCTCGCTCCTTGGGTTTAACTGAGTCACTGACCTACTCCACCATTCATCTTAGATTCTTAGTAACCATAGTGCTTTCTCTTTGCCTGAGTTCTTTCATGCCTGCTTTGGGACTGAAGGAGTAGAAACAGGAAAGGTAAAAGCAGGGAAAGGGTATACTTGCTAGAAGAGAAGAGAACTAAAAACAGAGCCACTTACCAGGACCCATCATCCCCTTCACATTACTGTCTCCTACATGCATGGATCGGGACTCTTGAGCTGCAGAGGAAGGAAAGCTTTCAATCAGTACTCATTCCACTAACATGGGCTGGCACCTTCTATGAGCCAGACATTGGGGACAGACTCAAAGTTGACAGTTTACTGAGAGAGACAGAGCAGTAAAAAAAATAATAATAAAATCTCAATATAGTGGCAAGCACTATTTTCCCATCTGTAAAAAGATATATTAAGTGGCATTTACCTCATAGACTACCGTAAGAATTAAATCAGTTATTATGTGTAACCTATACACAGTAAGAGCTAAATTATTATTTAACTATGATGGAGAGGATGGTGATGATGGGAAGAGCAGGAACAACGCTGCTCATATGTAAGTCAGACCCTGTCACTCCTCTGCTTAGCCCTCCAATGGCTTCCCATAAGCCAGAGGCTGTATAATGACCATTAGGCTCTAAAATATCTGCTCCCTTCCCTGCCTGGTGTTTCCTTCTTTTTTTAAAACCCCATCTCCTCTTGTCTCCCTTGTTCACTCTGCCTTAGCCCCACTGCTCCTGTTCTTCCTTGAAATCTTGGCTGTGTTCCCACCAGGACCTGTTCCCTTTCTTCCCTGTGGTATGCAGGAGCTCACTTCCTCACTTCGTTCAGGTCTTTACTGGGCACCCTCTCTAAAATTACACCTGTGTTTATTTTCCCCCTTATCACTGACAAACTACAGATTTTATGTATCTTGTTCATTGTCTGCTTCCTTCAGAACAAAGGCTCCAGGAGGGCAGGAGTGTTTGTTGTTTTGTTCACTACTGTCTCCCACCATCTAAGTCAGTGTCTGGGATGATGGATGGATAGGAGGAAAGACGAATGCGTAGTGGAAGAGTCAACACCTTGACTGCAATCTCCTAAGAGAGTCATAGCAGCAGCTATGAATCAACTATGTTATATAAGCTACCTCTGTTATAACAGTGGGGGAAGGAGGGTTACCATCACGCAGCTAAATGAACTCCATCGAGCACTTCGCAAGTTATCATTTTAAACCTTTTGTCTTGTGAACATGTTCAACTCCCCCACACTTGGCATTGATCTGCCTTCTACTTTCCAAGGCTGTCCTGTATTCTTTCCTAATAAGATCATCCTTTTACATCATGTTCTTCATGACATGGAGCAAAGAAAACAGAACCCCTTGTGACGAACCCCCTCATTCCTCAGATGGATCAGGGAGTTTTGCCAAGCTGCACCTACTGGTCTCAAAAGTAACTACTCAAAGAGGTAAAAAAACAAAAACAAAAACAAAAACAAAACAAAAAAAACTTACAGAAATAAAAGCAAATCCATACTTAGAAGTTATACTGAGTAAAATCCATCTGATTTAGGGGCGCCTGGGTGGCTCAGGTGGTTAAGCCCTGGACTTCAGCTCAGGTCATAATCTCATGGTTTGTGGGTTCGAGCCCTGCATTGGGCTCTGTGCAGACAGCTGAGAGCCTGGAGCCTGCTTCAGAATCTGTGTCTCCCTCTCTCTCTGCCCCTCCCCTGCTCACGCTTTGTCTCTCTCTGTCTCTCAAAAAAAAAATAAATAAATGTTTAAAAAAAAATTTTTAAAAAGCCATCTGATTTAGATTGATTAATGAAAGAAAGAGAGAGCGCTTATGAGTGAGGGGCAGAGAGAGAGGGAGAGAGAGAGAATCCCATGAGGTGCAGAGAGAGGGGGAGAGAGTGCAGAGCCCAGAGCAGGGCTTGTGCTCACTCAATGCGGAGCTCAAACCCCCAAACCCTGAGATCATGACCTGAGGCTAAGTTGGTTGCTTAACTGACTGAGCCACCCAGGCATCCCCTGATTTAGATTTTTAAATTTAATTATGCAGAACATATTTACTGTCTATGAATATATTGTTCCTTCAGCCATAAGGGTAGGAACCACCAGCACTGCCACTGAGGAGCTTACAATTGGTTCAGAAGCCCTTGAGACTCTTGGAGATTTTCTAGATGTGACAAAAAAAAACAAAAACAAAAACGAGAGATCAAGAGAGAGACAGAGAGAGAGACAGACGGGACAATTCCTCTAAACAATGTTAATGTCTACATTCACTCTCCTGTGTAGAAGTGCTTTGCTGGACATTGCTGAGCATACAGAAGTGTAGCAAACGTGGAACTGGACATGGTTACAGATAGATGGAACTGGATGGAAAGCCAGTTTCTTTAGGACTGCCCAGGAACAGTTTTCTAGCATCTGTTCTATCATCCCTCAGATCAGAGATGTGCTAGTGACTGTCAGCCAACGGACAGCACCAGCTCTGGCTATCCAGCGCCCCCCAAAAAGAAAATCTTTCAGTATATGTGCTGCCGAAGCGAGCACAAAAGAAAATCTTTCAAATTGGGCAGATCTCCTGGTCTCTTAGGATGCTCTGGATTCTTCTAAATTCCAGTTATTGGAGGAAAAATTTTGAGCAATACATCATTTTCCTGTAATAAGGATGGAGGACAGGGGCACTGGGTGGCTCAGTCGGTTGAATATCCAACTCTTGGCTTCGACTCAGGCTCATGATCTCACGGCTCATGGGTTCAAGCCCCGTGTTGGACTCTGCACTGACAGTGCGGAGCCTGCTTGAGATTCTATCTCCCTCTCTCCGCCCCTCACCACCCCCCCCCAAAATAAATACATAAGCATTAAATAAGATAAGGATGGAAGACATAAACCCATGCTCACTATTACTTAAGCTCTAGGAATCCAGGGGGAAGGTTGGCTTTTTCAATATGATTTGCAAAATGTACCTTTTTCATAGGCCTGAGAAGGCAAAAGGTTTATAAAGTCTTCACTTGGAAGAACAGGTTCAGGGATATTGATTGAACGGAAAGGACTTCCTTGTGCTTGAGCAGGCCCTGCCTGTGAGCCATGTTCTTCTTTTTGAGTTTTCCTGGGGAAGGGAAACAAAGGGTGTTAATACCTGAGGGGTTCAGAAGAGAATCAGTTCAGAATAATCCAAGAAAAATTCCAAATTATTAGGTTGAACCATATAAAATTGCTGTTTTTGTAAATTAAAAACATATATTAGCAACTTTTAGGGTTCAACTTACTTCATCGCCAAAGCTGGGGAAAGATTTCAAATATGTATAAATCACATCCTAACCGTACCACCTATATTTTTATTTTTCTGTTACTGGCTTCCTTGTCATCAGGATCTTGAGAGTTTGCCATGGCGACAGTCTGCTTGGGATGATGTACATTCTCTTAACAAAACAACACAAAAGGTCCCGGGAAGCAGCAGATCTTCAACGAAAAACAATAAGCCAGTCTCCAGGGTCACACAGTTATTATTGGCATATTTCTATTTAAAACGTGATAAGTTAAAAACATGACAATGATTACCACATATGTTTTGATTCAAACTGGTTGAGCTATTAACATACATTAATTTTCAATGGTAGAAGTAAACTAGTAGCATTAGAGAAATTTTAGAAAATGAATAAAAAAAGAAAATCACTGGTGACCCCAGTATCTTAACACGCCAATCATTATTTTAAAATTCATCTTTGTTATTTTACATTTTCACAGTTTAAATAAATTCTACATACCATCTTCTATCATTTTCATTCCACTTCCTATTATGTTGAGTCCATGTAATCATCACCATCCATCTTTAATATCAACCAACTTCTTCTTTTTTAAAAATTTTTTTATGTTTATTTATTTTTGAGAGAGAACATGTGCAGGGGAGGGGCAGAGAAAGAGAGAGGGAGACACAGAATCCAAAGCAGGCTCCAGGCTCTGAGCTGTCAGCACAGACCCTGATGTGGGGCTCGAACCCATGAACCGCAAGATCATGACCTGAGCTGAAGTCGGACATTTAACTGACTGAGCCACCTAGGCACCCAAATATCAATCAACTTCTATGATTCTATAACCTCCATCACATGCTGACCCACAGATTCCACCAGTATATAGACAGTTAGCTGTATACTGATAGCAGGGAAGGTGTTCTGGATGCCACTGGATAAGCCATTGCTTATGGCTTTGCCTTTCACCAATTTTTTATAAGACACTCACTTGGCTTTAACTTTCCGAGATTCTCTTCGCTTTTCCTGCTGAAGCTGTTCAATTTTCTGTTGCATTTCTTCCTGTTTGGAAGTGATGGCCTGAATCATTGACATGGCATTGCTCAGCTCTTCCTAAAAAATAGGAATTGATACATATTTAATCTAGTAAAAGAGATAAAAGGATATAACATGGTATATAATACATATTTTAATACATATTTGTTGAATGAATGAATGAATGAGAGATGAGCATCTTACTTCTACTGTGGCCTATAATTTTAACACAGAGATACAAGAAAGAAAAGCATGAAATAGATATTTTTTGCCTGATAATTAATGAATAGACCAGGAGGAAAAATTCTTATATTTGCCTGCTACGTGAAAAGATATTTTCTACTTCTGTGACTAAGACCAAGAACTTCTGTCTAGCAGGGAAATAGAAGAGGGGCCTACCTTGAAATAGTTTAACGAATTCTTCATCTCAGTAACTTTTTCTTCCATGGAACATCGGCAACTCTTAACCTTCTCTTCCAAAGCATACTCGCCATGTTGAATTCTGGACAGTTCTTGCATTGCTTCTGTGAAACCAGTTTTCAGTTCAGAGGCCAAGGCCTGCAACTAAATGATAATCGCCAAGAGTAAGTTCAGTATGCTATTAACTATTATAAATAGTACCACTGAACCCTTGAATTTTCCTTTTTTTTTTTTTAAGAAACCAGGATATAGAAAATCTACAGCCCGGTAAACTAAAGTTTTGACAACTTAAGACAAACTTGGCCCTATTCATTTAGGGAAAAGAGGGTCTTTTATATGCAACACATGCTGGAGCTTGATTATGACAAGCAAGCAAGCAATTAATTAAGTTTACAAGTGTTCCTGCCAGCTACTGTTTCTTCTAACACCTTTGCTTAAAGTGAGATTTACTTGAAAAGCAACATATGCATGTGAAACAGAATCTTGATCCAGTAACCCTTTCAATTCCATGAAAGAAGGGATAGGTCATATTACCCCTAGTGGTATAAGAAAATGAAGAAATTCAGTCATTTTTTCCCCTTAAACAATTAAAAATAATAAAAAGAGTAATAACTAAGCATATCTGAGAATTTCTTTGCAGGTGAGGAAGTCATATAGATAGGTAGGTAGATAGTTGAATGATGTCATGGAAAAGGAGATAACAGCATTTGCAGTGGTGGGAAACAGATAAAATGGTAGGAGTTCAGCACGTTGTTGACAGTGATGTTGAATTCTCTCCAAGAGTCAAGCCTGGTCGTGTAGGAGTGTGCGCATTGGATTTCTGTTGTCAACTTCCACACCGTGACAGAGGTGTCAATTCTGGAGTCTGATAGGGTACAAATCCTAGCTCTCTCCTATATGAAGTAAGATCTCAGGCAAGTTGGTTAACCTCTTCACAGCAGTTTCCTCATACATAAAATAATTACTATAACACCTATTTCACAGGACTGTGTGGAGAATTAATGAATAAATGTAGATAAGCTTTCTGCTACAGTGCATGCTTGTCCATAGAAGGTGTTCAAGAAATTTTAATTCTTCTCCCCCTTGAAGTGGCAAATCAAAAAGTTAAGCACAAACAGAAATGTGGAGAAAATGGAGCACTTCTACAGTTCAGGTTTTTTTATTGAACAAATGAAAAAAGCATTTCAACAGACAGAAAGTTAAGATAATAATAACAATAAGATAAAAACGTTACTTTCTTGAAATTTATGACCTTACACTCTGCTAAGTAGAGGAACTCTTAGCTCCAGATCTGTCTTTAAAACAGAACTTTTCACAAAATTAACAAAACTCCTTCAAATGTGTATTTCTAAACATTTTCAGAATCTGGTTATCCAAATTATTCCAACTTGCAAAAACACCTCCCACTATAAAGTGATTTGGTCTCCTACACCACATTTTAAAAATATAGGGTTTGTGTTTCACTGTGCCTCGCAAAGGTTTCTTTCAAGGGCTGGGAATAGGGAGGAAGTAGAGGAACCAAAGAGATCATTCTGAGGAAAAAAACAGGATCTGCCACATGTTCAGGGCTGGAAGCCGGAGAAACAACATGAGCAATCTGTATTTCACTCCAATCATTTTTCATTTTAATTAATCTTCGTGATGGATTTTAGTACACATCCTAATCTAGTCATCAGAATGGACTGAATCACCAGCTCAACTACTTTTGATCTGGTAATTCTCATTATGTAAATTCATCTTCTGTGAACAAAATTTAAAAAAATCAACAGTATATAATATCAAAGCAAAATTTATGCAAGTTTTAAAGTTGAAGGAAGGAAACCTGACATTCATTCAGGTGCTCTGAAATTCTCTCAGGTTTCCTCTTTGAAAAGAAAGGGAACCACTATCCGACAGAAATAGGTTTCATTATCACTGCTCCCTTAGGTGGATGTGTAGAGTTTTCCCCAGCAGCAAAATGCAGCAGTAGGATCCTCGGGGGAAAGGACTTTTCCTCACCTGTAGAACCCCAGCTCTCAAAAAAAAAAAAAAAAAAAAAAAAAAAAAAAAAAAATTAAGTTTTCCCTAACAGCCAGGTTGTATGGGGACTTTGGGAATTTTGAAACCATTTTAGCTATGAGCCCATTTCCTTCCCATATATTACGTTGAGCCCCTTGGGTACCTACCACTGAAGTAACACTACTGCTTTATAAACGGCTTCACAACCACTGATCAGACAGGGAGGAGATGCCAAAAGTGAGCACAATCACACACCTGAGACACATGTCACTTTTAAGATGTGTGGGGCTCAATGTCTTTAGCTGCTATGGACTGGTTTTCTAGTACCAACTGGCCATTCCTTTGTGAATGAAAAATACTCCCAGGACATGGACTTAACATCTTTTTTCTGCTGTCTCTTCAACTCTCTTGTTTGACAGCCCGCAGCCCACCCCAAGGATTAGAAATGGGTGTCTACCTTGTTCTCCAGCGAGTTGAACACGTTCCTCATCTCGTTGATTTTTTCATGAAGCTGCTCTAGAGAGGTTATGATCCCTCCATCCTGCCGCTGGAGACGGGCTCCCACTGGAGGCAGGTTCAGGGAAGACTTGTACTTCGAAGCCTAGGGTACCACAGAGGGCTTCTTAGGCTCAAAGAAATAGGGGAGAGGAGTCCGAATTCTTCCTATTTCCTGTTCTTAATTTCTGTTTCTCAATTTTCTTTACTTTCTTGGCTTCTTAACTCTTCTCAAGGTGAATTTTAATCAATGTCTTCCAATTTTTTTTCCACCAAAGATCCCTCAGACTAAATTCTCATACATTATGCAAATTGTTCCAACTTGTTTTTTACACAGACTTGTTCTTCATTCTGTCCCATTATCAAGGTCAAAGACTACTATGGGGCAAATTCGGGGGACTGGGCCTGTGCCTTGAGAACCCTGCTGAGTCATAAATGTCAAGATTTGCAAAAACTCCAGAAGGCAGGCTGAATTCCTTCGACACCTGACTAAAGGCTCTGTGAGAAGCAGCACATGCTGGCAAGGATGCCAACATAATTTCTTTGGTTTCCCCCTAAACCAGGGTTTATAGAGAGGAAATGTGGTCTTTCTGCCAGCTTTCATATTCTTAATTTTAGGCCTCTTTATCAATCCCCATAAATGTAATAATTTAAAACACAAAGTGGGCAGCAAGTTGCCCGAATGGTCAAGAGCAAATTTCCCAAATCTACTCCTCTACACTCCCTATAGAAGTTGATCCTTAATGTCATTCTTACTTCCATTCTTCCATTCTTAATGGAAGCTGATGTGAAGTGTGGCATGCTGGATATTTATCTTATCCATCCCCGAATGCACCACAGGCCTAGTAGAACTAATTTCTCTGGTGTTAGAAGATACTCCCCAATGGCAAAAAGAGACTGAGGCTCGAATAGGACTTACAAATCCTGGAAACTTACAATGACAATTTTAATGATGAAACCTATTGCTGTAGGACTGGTTCCCATGGTTTTTCAGTTAGGGGTCCTTTTGGCACATAATTCATTTGCTTAAATTCTTTTCATTACAGACAAAAAGAAAAAAGAAAAAAAATCTCTTCGAATCTCCTTACTTTAATATAACCACGAATGTTTGACACATTTGGCACATTTCCTTCTGCTTTGTTCTATGAATGTAAGTGCAGACATTTATATGGTTGAAATCACCCTACAGATATATTTTTATTCTGCCCCTCCTTTTTTTGCCCAACACTCTTATAAGCCTTTTCCTATAGCCTTCAAAATGTTTTCTGTCTATTTTTAATGGCCACTCAGTATTCCATCCTGTAGTTGTGCCAGAGTTTACCCATTCAGTCTTCTTGGAAATCTATAACTTTTAATAACTTTTCAATATTATAGATAATGCTGGCATATAATGCTTTTTATTTAAAGCTTTGTATGTATTTCAGATTATTGCCTTAGGATAAATTCCTAAATATGAAATTACTGTGAGTTTAAGGATGTTAGGCAGTATTTGACCTAAAGGGCTAAATTAGTGTATTTAGAAAAACATGTCTTGGATAAAATACATAAAACATAAGTAATATAAGTGGAGGAAGCTACAGGATTTACATCCCTACAAGTAAGCCAAAACCACAGTTGGAATTCACATCATTAGGCAAGAGCTGAGCTGGTCTAAATGGTGCAGTTACCACATCTGTTGCCTTGACTGGCAGATTCCACCAGCACTGCTCATGTTAATGGACTGTTATTTTAAAGAATCCTTGTGCAAACGGAAGTAATCAGTCTGAAGCAACACAATCTGACTCTGGAAAAGAGATTGGGTAAACTTTGAGAGGCCTATGTACAGCGGACAAAGGATGAGATTGAATTGGGATGGATTGGATTCCAATCAAAAGGAATGTGAGCTAAGGACAGTCAGTGTATCCACACAGATTCACCTGTTCTGGTAATACTTCTGGAATGAACTGGGAGATAGTAGTGCTCGTTCTCCTGTTGGCTTCCATGACCTGATTGGGTCAATGTTCCTTACTCACCAAGGAGGTCAAGTCCATCCAAAGAACAGAGAGCCAATTAGAGGTATGAACATTTTAATACTTTCACTGTATTTTAACTAATAATTCTTACGAAAGCTTCCACCAATTTACACACACTCATCAGAACTAAATATTATTTCATTATTTGCTAATTAGATTGTTGTCAGCTTTGAAAACCTCAATCTTCTATTTATTAGCCATCTGTAATTTTACTTTGGTAAACTGTCTGTGTCCTTTGCCCTTAATCTACTGAGATCTCTGAAGTTTCCTTTTTTTACTGACTTGTATCAACTATTTTTATATCATTAAACCCTTACGATATTTTCTTGTAAGAAGTTTTCCCATTTGGTTATTTGCCTTTGAATTTGTTAAAAATATATTTATGTTGGAAAAATTTTTAATTGTGATGTGGGTGAAATCTCTAGCCCTTTACTTTGTGATTTCCTCCAGTGCTGTTTTACTTAAAAAGACATTTCACATCCAGATACAAGATAAATATTCACTAGTTCTAAACTTTTATGGTTTGACTTTTTTTATTTCTAGTCCTTTAATCCATTTTTTAGTTTATTTTGATTGGGGTATGAAGTAAGGATGTCTTCCTTTTCTTTTCTTTTTTTCCCAAAGAAGAACAAGACAATTTTCCCCAAAAGAACCAGACAATTTTCCAAACATCATTTGGCACCAGACTGAATAAGTGCATCAGATCTCTTGGCTCAAAGCAATATACACATCTTGAAGATATTCATTCATTCATTCAACTAATATTTATTGAACATGCATTATATTCCAGGCACTGTACTTTATGCTGAGAATACAACAGAGAGCAAAACATACTAAATCCCTGCCCTTGGAGCTTACATTCTAGAGAAGGAGACACACAATTAAAAAAAAAAAAAAAGAAAAGAAAAGAAAGAAAGAAACAAGTTAATATTTGCTATAATTTCAGGTAGGGATTGGGGTCTATCAAGAAAATAAAATAAAGACATAGAAAACGGCTGAAATGTCATATTTTGCTTCAAATGTCATATTTTGCTCTCCCTTTGTGCTGTAAATTGTATTCTATTATAGTTAACCTCTCCCTGCTTCCCTCCTTCCTCTTCCTCTTCTTCTTTACTTCTCTTTCATCTTCTTTTGGTTAACTGTTGCTTGGAGTAAACAGACTGGGATTTAGGAAGCGTTCTTTTAAAACAAGGATGGGGTTATAATCACAGCATCACAGAGGTCATGTAGACCAACTTCATTCCACTGCTTCATTTGTTCCACTGTGAACAGATGTACTTGGATTTGTGATACAATAAGAGAATGAGGCCACCCCCCGCTGCTGCTATATTTAGCCAACATTCAGGGAGTGACCTACATAAAACCTATAATAGATTTTAAATCATACCTCAGTTTAAAGACATACTCACACTCATTCAAATGCGTACACAGGTCAGATGTGAACAGAGTGGAGGTGGGCAGGGAAGGCATTTGAAGGTCATAGACGAGTGAGGCATCAAATTAGCACTGAGGAAAGACTGACCCCTGCTTCCAGGCCTTTGTTCAAGCTGGCCCCTCTGTTTGAAATACCCTTCCCCATACCCACTTACCAAATGATCAACTTGTCCTGAAATGCCTCATTGAAATCCTTCAGCCAATATTCATTCATCACTCCCCCATATCAATGCCTCTGTGTAATCCTTCCAGTGGCCTGCCTTGTGTGAGCTATTTATTGTATATGTTTTCCAGGTGGTGGACATTTAAAAATCAATTGTGAATGTTTGTTGCGTCTGTTTTATTTTTCATTAGGCCAAGCAGTTGACTTTGCACATAGTAACTGCTCAATAAACATGTATTAAATTGAAATGAGGCTGTTTCCTCTACCCCTTTCCATTGCTGGTCTTGGTCTAGGAGCAATATGATTACAAAAATGTTTTCATAATCCTGTGTTGGCTTGCTCTGACTCGCACACAGCAATGATATCTTGCATGATATTTCTGGGAACTATTGTTATTTTCACTTTACTTATCACTTAAACTCAACAAATCTAAATAACATTTCCCCCCAAAACTCTCCACTCTTCTGGATTCCTGTATCTCTTTTCAGGAGACCACTCTTTATCCTTACCAAAGCTTAAAGTCTTATGGCCAACTTGAAATTACCCTTTTTGCCAGCCTCCACCAAGCCCTGTCAATTGTCTCTTCCTTCTCATGCTTTCCAGATAACAGTGCCTTAACTCTAGAGAGGAGCATGGATTTTCCTAGCCCAAGCTGCTTTTATATTACATATTATATCAGAATAAACCTCCATGATTTTTAAGGACAGAATTTTACTTTAAATTTACATTTAGAGATAGAAGCCAAATAAACACTGTTTAGAGAGCCAAAGCAGACCAATGCGACCCTTGTTGCAAACATATTATAAAATGTTTTGAAGAATTTTTATCTTTCTTGTAAATTATTTCCATTGTTTAAAAGGAGCTTAAATTTTTTTCTGTCACCATATTTGAACATTTGCAATGTTAACCCCCTTTCAGTTCTTAATGCTCTCTGCTAAAATAGCAAACTAAGAAAAAACAGACCTTGCTTTCTCCTTCTCTCTTACGGAAATGTTATTGCACAGTTTAATGGCCATAGTGATGGTGGCAACAGGCAAGACAAGCAGAGTTGATGGGGGAAGGGGGGGCGGGTAGGCACTGTAATTTACAACCTGGATAAGTTGTCCTTCAAAAATCAGTTTGCTTAAAAGTGCAATGTGAATGGTGCTCTCTGCCCCGCCTACCTCAGTCTTGTTAAGTAAACAAACACCAATGACAAATGTGGAAGCAATTGTTGAGTGCTGGAAAACTTTATACATAAATGACAGTCATCACTATTACATATAGGAGTGTTCAAAACAATCTAAGTTGTCTTTACCTGGTAAATCTGTGTGGAAGGATTATTCATCGGTATATGTTCATTCTCTCCTGTGGGAAGAAAGAGCTTTGTTCAATGGACATGACTCATTCTGTGCCTATCCCCTTCACACACACACGTAGGGAATAAGGGGACTTCTAGGATCTTAAATCTGTGGCTGCATGACAAGAAACCAATGATACAAGAACAAAACATAAGCTGGTGTAGGTGGTTTCTAGATTCACATCCTAATGACCAAACCGTATCTATCTGATATAACTCTTTCTTGTAGTAAAACAACAACACAAAACAAAAATGTCCTACCACAGTGGGCAAGTTTTGCAACCAAACTGAATGATGAACGCTCATTAATCAGCCAGAAGGGAATGCCCATGAAGGTTTCCCTCCTGTCCTTGGGGCTGGTGGAAGTTTACTTGAGAGGGTATTCTACAATTAGGAAGGCTGCTCCAGCACCTGTCTAGTTGTCACTGTGTTGTTCTCAGGAGGCCTGTGTACAATGTCCTTGCCAAACTTCTGAGCTCTCCCCTGCTGTCACTGCCCAGATCACCTAAGGCAATCTTACTGTCTTCCTGGGCAAGAGGGTTGGTAGAAGGGAATTGTCAAAGGAAAGATTCTGGGAAGGATACAGGCAGAAAGAAAATAGTATTGGCAACACTAAAGACTGAGAAACACAGGGCAAATACAAAGGAAATAGCAGGTTGTAAAAACCACTTACAAACTAGGGAGAAAAAAGGTCGGCTTACAGTGTACCTTGCAGAACCACACTGGTTGGCCATGAAGAAGGACAATCCAAGTAAAACATGCAGCTCACTGCTCATCCATTTAGCTATATCTCCATTGTGTCACTCTGCAGTTTATAGATTAAAGCCATGGTTGTGGCGCCTGGGTGGCTCAGTCGGTTAAGCATCCGACTTCGGCTCAGGTCATGATCTCGCGGTCCGTGAGTTCGAGCCCCGCGTCAGGCTCTGTGCTGACAGCTCAGAGCCTGGAGCCTGTTTCAGATTCTGTGTCTCCCTCTCTCTCTGACCCTCCCCCGTTCATGCTGTCTCTCCCTGTCTCAAAAATAAATAAATGTTAAAAAAAATTTTTTTTAAGCCATCGTTGCGAGTATTTGGTTGTGTGGATGTATATATTGTTCCCTTAAGATATGGTGGTACAGAAAACCCTTCCTTAGAGGAGCCAACCTCTAAATAAATATAAATAATAAATAATACATAACCTCAGCCCAGAGCTTACACAGACAGAAGGCTGTTCCTATAAAATCTAGATGGTTTAAGATCACCACAACTCCCCACACAAGTCTGAGTAAAGATTACTTAGCTCATTTTATACTATGTCCCAACAGCCTGGTACCATGGCAAGAACCAGAACATGGGAACCAAGTCCAGGCTCCCAGATCAAACTTTGACACTTTGTGATTGTAGCCTGACATCTCTATGACTGTTTCCTTATCTGTAAATTGGAGAGGATGACAGAAACTACTTCTGTATGGTTGATTCTATATGGTAAAGATGAGAAGAGAGAGCACTTATGTTTCTACGCTAACCGAGAAGGTGTTGGATGTTTATTAGTTGAGTCTGTATCTTGGCCTTATTCAGCAGGTTGCTCTGAAGCAAGTCCCAAAGTTATTGCTAAGAAAAATAAGAACAACTCACACCAAATTATAGATACAGCATTTCCCGCCTTTCCAGCACCAAGTCTGTGCTCTTTGTGGTCATGATATAATAAGGAAATGAGAATAGCCAAGGCAACTTATTCTCAGGTTTTGATACAATGGCAAAAGAAGACTGAAACCTACATTTCTTAAATTCTGAGATCTATAGCAAGACATTGGAAAAAATCTAACCTTGCTTTGTTTTGGTCTTTTCCATGGTGCCTGTTGCTTCTTTCCTCCACCTTACTCTTCAGCATTCCATCTTCATTGTCCCTGGATCAGGCCACCCCTTCTTCTCTGGACCTGCCCATTGAAATCAACAGGAAGGGTTAGCAGGCAGAACTGGTGAAGTAACTGGACTTACTTTATGTGCTAACTTAAAATGATTGGAATGAACACAGCTATTAGAGGCAACTTGAGGTTTATGTAATTTCAGAAGAGTGAAGATACTAAGTTAATAGCTAGTTTAAAAGGTAAAGTTAACTGGGGTGCCTGGGTGGCTCAGTCGGTTGAGCATCTGACTTCAGCTCAGGTCATGATCTCACAGTTCATGAGTTTAAGCCCACATCAGGCTCACTGCTGTCAACACAGAGCCCGCTTCAGATCCTCTGTTCTCCTCTCTCTCCCCTCCCCCACTTGCACTCTCTCAAAAATAAATAAACATAAAAAAAAAGTTAGGGGCACCTAGGTGGCTCAGTCAGATAAGCATCCAACCCCTGATTTATGCTCAGGTCATGATCTCACAGTTTGTGGGTTCAAGACCCATGTCAGGCTCTGTGCTGACATCGTGGAGCCTGCTTGGGATTCTGTCTCCCTCTCTCTGCCCCTCCCCTGCTCACTCTATCTCTCTCAAATAAAAATTTAAAAAATTAAATAAAGTTTAAAAAATTAAAAAAAAATTTAATGTATAGTTTTTTAATATATTCTTTTTTGGATCATATCAATTACTTTAGACCCATTGATTTTATTAACAGGTTATATAGTTCAGGGAAATCATCTTAAGAAAAAAACAACTTGATGGGGTGCCTGGGTGGTTCAGTCAGTTAAGCATCTGACTTCGGCTCAGGTCATGATCTCACAGTTCATGGGTTCTAGCCCCACATCAGGCTCTGTGCTGACAGCTCAGAGCCTGGAGCCTGCTTAATATCCTGTGTCTCCTCTCTCTGCCCCTCCCCTGCTCGTGCTCTGCCTCTCTTTCTCTCTCTCTCTCTCTCTCTCTCTCTCTCTCTCTCAAAAATAAACATTAAAAAAATTAAAAAAAAAAAACAAAAAACTTGAGCAAGTATGAAGGCCAATACATCACACAGTAAGCTCCTGGATGACCTTGTTCCCACTTTCAGCATCTGGCAGACTACACACTGGAGGTGCTTACTGAATGTGGCCTGGTTGTAGCGACCATTGGACACATAGCTGAGGGTTCAAAATGCGATTAAATGTCAGTGTTGTGGATGTTGGACCTCTTTTTGGCCAGCTAGAACTTTAATCCTTTCCAATGATTGATCAATATATAATAATTTATAAATGAGGGATATCAAGAAAATCAAGGCTACATACTTTTGGGATCTTACACCCTTTTCACACGAGCGTGAACATTATGTCAGGGTAGAGCATCTTCTCTAGTTATCTGAATGTCTTTTACAGCTGATGTGAGTGTTACTGAGATGAAAACTTTCTTCTCCTTAGCAGCTGTTCCTTTGTTTGACAACTAATGCATTCTATGATGTATGTAAATTAAATCATGAAATGTTAGAGCCAAAGGCCCTGAGAAAATTATTTCATCCAGCTTCATCATTTATAGGTGAAGCAACTGAGGTCTGGAGAGTGGAAGAGAAATGACCTGCCCAAAGCCACACAGCTTTGAAAATGACTTTTAGAAGTGATTTCTGTTACTGTTTAGAGGGAAAAAAAGCTTGAAATACGTAAAGCCATGTTTTTATGGCTAACTACTTCCTAGGGATTTAGTTATCTAATTTACAAGTCATTGAAAACAAACCAAAAATACCATTCATATATCATAGATATAGTGTAAATTTACACATTTTCAGAGTTAGGACATCATCAAGCTCACATATGTACACATGGTCATGGATTTCAAGACATAACCAAAAGAGTGTGGTTAATATAGGGTAAATAAGAATTTTTATTTTATTTATTTAATTACAAAAGTAACAAAACTACATTAGAGAAAATTTGGAAAACATAGAAAAGACAACTCTAATGCCTTCACTTAAGTAACCATGATGATCATTTAATTGTATTGCCTGCCCATCTTTCTTTCTCTTGAATGTTTTACATGATTGTTCATGGACCTACTTGTATCTGCTATTTCACCGGCATTATAGCATGAGCATTTTACTTTCTTTTTAAAAACTGGATCATTGTTGGGGGACCTGGGTGGCTCAGTCGGTTAAGCATCCGACTCGATTTCAGCTCAGGTCATGATCTCCCTGTTCATGAGTTCAAGCCCCGCGTCGGCTCAGCACTGACAGCACAGAGCCTGCCTGGGACTCTCTTTCTCCTTCTCTGTCTCTGCTCCTCCCCTCCTCTCTCTGTCTCTCAAAATAAATTAATTAAAAAAAATGTTTTTTAACTGGATCATTGTTACTCATGGTTTTTTTTTGTTGTTGTGGCCACTTTATTTTTTTTTTTTAATTTTTTTTTCAACGTTTATTTATTTTTGGGACAGAGAGAGACAGAGCATGAACAGGGGAGGGGCAGAGAGAGAGGGAGACACAGAATCGGAAACAGGCTCCAGGCTCTGAGCCATCAGCCCAGAGCCTGACGCAGGGCTCGAACTCACGGACCGTGAGATCGTGACCTGGCTGAAGTCGGACGCTTAACCGACTGTGCCGCCCAGGCGCCCTTGTTGTGGCCACTTTAGCAGAGAGTGGCAGCATTCCTCCCCAGTCCCAGTTGGTGTTAACAATCTGCCGGTGTTCTTCCACTCTTCTCTCCATTTTCATATCACCATGTGCAAACATATATACAGAACATACATGTCATGGTAGTATCCCACTACACCTCCCTGCATCTTATTTCTTTCATGGCAGTCTCTCCAAGTTAATGGGTGTAGAGCTAATAAATTATTTTTCATGGCTGCACAATACATGAGGTGTGAATGACCTATGTTAATCATTTCTGTATTGATGTACATTCCCTCTATTTCCATTATTTTGCCACTGCAAACAATGCCACAACAAACAGCTTGGTACATAGAGCCTTACATATTCATGCTTTTAATTATGTGGGATTTTAATAGATATGACTAGGCTGCTTTACAAAAAGGCTGTAATTGTTCCCATATCCCCCAGGAAAACTGTGTGAGTACCTTTTCTCCTGCATCCCATCCCGGCCAATAGTAGAAGTTAACACTTTTTAGTTCTTGCCAGTCAGATGAGTGTGACAAGGGATATTTCATTGTTACTTTTGCTGACTGCTAGAGTTACCAAGCACCTCTATGTGTCTTTCCTGTACATTTAGATTTGCTGTTTGGGGATTACCTATTCCTCTGCTTTGCATATTTTCCCATTGAGTCATCTGTCTTTTCCTTATCAATTAGTAAGAGTTTTTATATGCTAGAGATTAGATTTTTATTTGTCATGTGAATTTTAATTATTTTTCCCAACTGTCTTTTTTGTCTTTTGACTTTGCAGTCACTTTTGCTATTAAAACATTTTTGAATTTATGAAGTCAAATAGAACTTTTTCCTAATTTACTTCTTGATTTCTTGAGCTGCTTTAAAAGTTCTCTGTATCTTACGACTCCTGGATGGCTTAGTCAGTTAAGCATCTGACTCTTGATTTCAGCTCAGATTTGAGCCATGTTTCAGGCTCTGCACTAACAGTGCAGAGCCTCCTTGGGATTCTGTCTCCCTCTCTCTGCCCCTCCCCTGCTTGCTCTCTATCTCTCTTTCAAAATAAATAAACATTTTTAAAAATTTTTTTTAAAAAGCTCTATGCAGCCCCAAGATTTTATATATGTTTCCCTAAATTTTCTTCTCAGGCTTTCATTATTTTTAAGTGTTTCATTCATTTGGAACTTGTTATTATAATATATGGTGCAAGGGAGTGTTAATTTCTTTATTTTCCAGATGGATGGTCACTTGTACTGGCACCAGCCATTACATAAGCCATCCTTTTCTTTCATGGAATTGAATATTACTTTTGTCACGCAGAGATCTTTTATACGTCCTCTATCCTATTCTGATCTATTTCTGTTCCCAAACCACAAACTATGGCTGTTCTGTGTTTTAAACATATTTGGTAAGGCAAGTCAACTATTATTTTTTTTTATAATTTGCTTTACCTGACATTTATTTTTCCATGTGAATAAATGAACTCCAAAGTCATTTTACCCATTACAAAAAAATTTAAATTCTCATTGGAAATGCATTAGATTTATATATTAATTTGGGAGAACTGATATTTTCTTACATCAGATCTTGTCATCCTTGAACATGAATATTCTTTCCATTTGACTGGATCTTGTTTTAGGTCTTTCCATCAGATTTTATTGTTTTCTTCTTAAAGATCCTGTACTGTTCCTGTGAAATTCATTCTTAAGTATTTTTTATTGCTATTTTAAATGGTATTTTTTCACTTCTACTTCTAGCTGGTTTTTGTATTCTCTATCTCTTTGCATACTTATTTTACATTTAGCCACCTTAGTAAATTCCTTTATTAATTATGGAAGATTTTTAAATGAGTATTTGTTCAGCTTTCTAGATTTTTTTTAAGTTTGTTTGTTTGTTTGTTTTTTTAGTAATCTCTACGCCCAATGTGGGACTTAAACCCACGACTCCAAGATCAAGAGTCAAATGCTCTTCCAACTGAAGCAGCCAGGTGCTCCCTTTCTAGGTGATTTTTATCCTTATTTTCAAATATTTATACTGGTTATTTCATTGTCCTATCTTATTGTATTTGTTAGAGCTTCCAGAATAATGTTTACTAATAATGGTGATAGTGGACATCATTATCCATATTCTGATTTTAATGTAAATGTCTTTAAAGTCATTTAGAATGATGCTTCTTATTTGGTAAATCATCTCTATCAGACTTAAGTAATTTCCTTTTAGTTCTATTTTACTAAAACTTCTTATTAGGAATGGATACTATATTTTATTAGTCCTCTCAATAGCTATTGATAGAATTGCTTTTTTCTCCTTTATTATTTTAATGCATTACGCTGATTCCCTGATGTTGAATCATCCTTGCATTCCTATAATATTTGCTTGGCTGTAGGTACACCTCTTTTGGTACACTGAACTCTATTTGTTAATATTTAGGCATTTTGTATCTATATTCATAAATGATTTTGATCTGTGGGAGGTTTATTGTTTTTTGTCTTTTATTCTTTTTTGACATTCAGGTTACGCTAGCTTCTTAAAATGAATTAGAGAGTTTTCAATCTTTTCCTATAATTTAGAAATTTTTCACTTAAGTTAGAATTATCTGGTGTTTAAAAGATAATAGAGTATAGCTATGAAATCACTTGGACCTGGTGCCTTTTTTAAAAAGGTAGACAGATTTTGCTCAAAGGTAATTGATCTATTCAGTTTTTCTGCTTAATTTTGTAATTTATGTTTTCCTAGGAAACCATGTATTTCCTTACGTTTGTCAACCAATCTGTTGATAGAAAATAAGCATCTTTCCATGTGCTATATAAAGAATGGTGGAGAGAGAAATAACATTTATTGAACACCTGCTATGTGCCAATCACTATGCTTCATATTTATTTATATTGTCACATTTAATTGAATCCTCATATTGGTCCCGTTGAACACGTATTATTATCCTCATTTTATAGATGAGAACATTGAGACTTGGAAAAAGGAGGTAATATTATAGCCAGGATCATAGTTAAAAAATGGCAGAGGGAGCCAGGATTGCGACTTAGGTCTCTGTGATTTCAGAACTGGTATTTTATTACTTGCAGCTTTCTCCAAATAGTTACACAACCATTATATTTAGTTACTGAAAGATAGTTGTTTAAGGAAATGTGTTATTGTTTTCTTTCGTTCCCCAAAATTATTGAACATTAGGAGAGTTTTTTGGTTTTCACTATAACAAATGAATATTAAAAGGAATATAGTTTTTTTCTTTCCATATTTAAGACATTGTTTTTCCTTAGGCAAGGTTTCCAGAAGAGAATTACTAGTTCCAACACTATGGTCATATTAATGACTAACATATATCGAAAGGCACATCTTAAAAGGGAGGATAACAACAAGATTACATGGAAAAGTAGTATGACTTTTTCTAGGAAAAGACTTACTACATTCTGAGATTCCCTTTGAGATCTTACTTATAGTCTTTTCCTCATTTTCTGTGGGAATCCCTCACTCTCTGAGCCCGTTCTCTGCTCTCTCCTTCATTGCCCTGGAATCACTTCCTACCTTTGAATAACCATCAAATGCTGCCACATTCCTCTCACCAAGTTCATATGGCTTCTACTCCTCCCCAGTTTTCCTCTTGTCTTTCCATCTCTACAGTGCTAGCCTTTAAAAACACCTGTGTGGGCCTTGGCAGACCCTTGAAAAATGTTTTTAGGAAAAGCCTGTTAGTTACTAAACCTTGCCTGATCATTATATAGAGCAATGGTTTTCAGTCTGTACTCTTCAAAGCCCTCGGGCTTTTTCAAACCTGCCTTGGGAACAGAAACAAAGCCACCAAGCTCGTGGAGTCCTGGGCCCCTCTCTCCATCCCCTTCAACTAGAGTCTCTTTGTTCTTGCCTGAAAACAAACTGCAGCTTGTGGGGAAGCATTTCCTTTTAAAATTGGTTTCTGCTAGGGGCACCTGGGTGGCTCAGTCGGCTAAGCGTCCGACTTCGGCTCAGGTCATGCATGATCTCACGGTTTGTGGTTCGAGCTCCACGTCGGGCTCTGTGCTAACAGCTCAGAGCCTAGAGCCTGCTTCGGATTCTGTGTCTTCCTCTCTCTCTCTCTCTCTCTGCCCCACCCCCACTCATGCTCTGCCTTTCAAGAATGAATGAACATAAAAAAATTAAAAATAAAATAAAATTGGTTTCTGCTGCTTAAAAACAAAGGCTCTAAAATTATTGCAATAGAGAAATAGGAATTAATCTAAAAAGTTATAGCCAGATTTTATGAAATTAATAAAGTTTATAACATTAGTAAAGTTACTACAAGCCTAAAGAATACTGAGAAAAATCTCCTGACCCTCCCCCAGACTGACCTAGAATGTATACCACACACACACATACACGCATAAGACCACAAAAACTTAGGACTGTCTATTACTTTCCAATTACTGCTGTGACAGAAAAAGAAAGTTTGGCACTTTGGGGAATTGAAATTAATTGAAAGCAGACTTGAGCTAATTTCCATTTCAGTGTCCTTTATTGAATGGGTCTTTAGTGCACATTTCTAATTTAGTAGAATGAGAACTTTTTATGTTGGGGGGAGGGTGATGAGGAAATATTTTCCCCTGAAACTAATTCATCAGGACAAATTCTGCAAATGTTTTCAGAGAAGAAAATCTCTAAAATCTTTGTGATGTAGAAGAATGCTTGAAAAAAATTATGGAAGTCGTTGTTTGGTTTTTTTCTATAGCTTAGAAGTGACATAGGTTTTATGAAATGGCATATTTCATGACCTTGTTTGTACATATGTCACAGTTTTCAGGTTCTCCTACATTGTATCACTTGATCATTGCAACAGTGCTTTGCAGGGCACTGTTACCACCCAGGACCAAAGGAAACTGAAGCTCTGAACAATTAAGTATTTACTCAAACTTACACAAGAAGTAGCTCCAAGTAAGACCACTATTCTATTAGCCTAGATCTTTAAATAAGCCACTTCATGACACAGGATTCCAAAACACTATAATAGAAGGAACCACTTTTACTGTCATTAAAGATGTATTCTTGGGGTGCCTGGGTGGCTCAGTCAGTTAAGTATCTGACTCTTGATTTTGCTTCAGGTAATGATCTCAAGGTTTATGGGATCGAGCCCCTCATCAGGCTCTGCGTCGACAGTGTGGAGCCTGCTTGGGGTTCTCTCTCTCCCTCTCTCTCTCTCTCTCTCTCTCTGCCCCTCCCCTGCTCATGCTCTCTCTCTCTCAAAATTAAATAAACTTTAAAACAAATGTCTTACTTCCTATATGGGCTCTGAGAGCTGTTTGAACAAACAGGTTAAATGGATTGGTAAAAGGAGAAGTTCCGGCAAGTCTGATGAGACAGAGGGAGATTGAGAGAAAAAGAAAGAATACAAAATAGGACAAAGAAGAGGGCTATAACCACCAATTCAGAGGCTATGAAATATTATTTTAAAAATTCTGTTTTTGGGGCGCCTGGGTGGCTCAGTCAGTTGAGCGTCTGACTCTTGATTCCAACTCAGGTCATGATCCCAGGATTGTGGGATCAAGCCCCACATTAGGCTCCACTCTGAGTATGGAGCCTGCTTAGCATTCTCTCTGTCTCTCTCTGTCTCTCTCCCTCTGTCCCACTTCCCTGCTTGTGTGCTCTCTCTATAAAATAAAATAAAATAATTTAAAAACTGTAATGTCAACCACAACACCTATTTAGAAAAGATAATTGAAAGAGGGGTGTCAAATGTCTATGCTTCAAATAAGAAATAATCTAGGATAATATCACAAGAACTTTCTGTAATAACAGTGACTGTATTATTTAATCTGTATCACAGAATAGGATATATGTAAATCACGAAATCCATCCCATGAGATTCTGATACCAAAGCTACTCTAGGATAGCCTAAATAAATAAAATACAAATATTCTAAATAAAATGTCTGAAAGCAAAATTACAATACCATGAGTTCGTTCTAGAGTGTAAAAATGGCTGGATGCTTACAAATCTATTAATACAGTTCATTAATCAACATAATTCAAGAAAGGAAAGAGAGCACAGGGTGACCCTTAGAAGCAAAATGGTAAGGAGATAAAGCAAATTTCACAATACCTGGGCACAGATGCAAGTGTTTATAATGAGGATACCTCAATGATAATGTAATTTTTATACCTGCTTCCAAAAATATATACAATCATCAAATCATTCTTGAATACATAGCAACTTATGGTGGCAAAGGCAATAAATTAAAGAATTAAAATATAGGACCACCAGACATCCCTCAAAATAAGCAGTCTTATTCACAGAACAGATGAGCACAAGGGAAGGGAAGCAAAAGTAATATAAAAACAGGGAGGGGGGACCAAACATAAGAGACTCTTAAATATGGAGAACAAACAGAGGGTTACTGGAGGGATTGTGGAAGGGGTAGGGGATAAATGGGTAAGGGGTACTAAGGAATCTACTCCTGAAATCACTGTTGCACTATATGCTAGCTAATTTGGATATAAATTTTTAAAAATAAAATAAAATTTAAAAAAATTAGCTGAACAAGAAAAAAAATAAGCAGTCTTATTTTGAAAATGGTCTTTGGTCCTCAAGTCAGCCTCTTAATTAACTTTTTCCCAAATATAGGTGTTGCTAGAAAAAGATCAGCCCCTGCCACTGACCAGGTCATAAGGCCATCATCACATCCTTGGTTAACTGCGTGAGCGCTACTCCTCACCAGACTGTGAGCAACCTGGGAGCAGAGTGGTGGTCTTATTCATCTTTGTATCCCCAGCTCCTTGTGCCATTTTGGGCACATCATCAACAAATATTCATGGAAATGAACTGAATTCTCATCCAGTACCACAAGAGAAGCGTGCTTTTTCCCACACGTGCTTCACATAAGCAAAAAAGAATTACTGTTACATAGAACAAGGGTTTAGCCTGGAGGCAATTTTTGTTAGGGGGGAAAACCCATCAAGCAAAGTTTTAGTGGCAGGATGTATCCCCTGTGCCCACCATTGGAACCAGGATAGAGCAGGATCTCCTGACGAATGGTCCCACACCAAAAGGAATTATAACTGAAGCTCACCATTGCCAGCAACCTCAGAGCACCCAAAGCCAGTGAGAAGAGGGCAAAGAGTGGGCGATTCCATAGATCAAGAGCACACAGAGGTTCTTTACATCAGAATATGGAATAACAGAGATCCTTCCACTTCCGCTCCATGGGGCATTAAGTTGTTTGTTTACCCTAATATCAGTCAGAATAGTTATTTGGTTGAGCTGCCATGTGTCAACATGTCAATCAGAAAACAAAGAACACCAGCATGCTAACACGCACACACAACAACCCAGTGGTTAGAGATAACTATTTTAAAATTAAAATTAAAATTTAACTTATCATGTCATTTAAGACATCAAAACGTACCAAGAGTTTCCGATCCTGTTACTTCCAGGGGCTCTTCTGACTCATGTTATTGACTGGCATACATAAATGTGCCAGAACCCAATTTCGTGAACCTGAATGCTTTATAGATAGTATGGGTCTGGTTAGGAAAATGCGCCCTCTCTCTTTTCTTATCCCAGTTTGACTCACTTTAATTTCAACCTTTCAAACAGGCTCTCTCCCTGGATTCATCTGAGTTGAAGTTCAGAGCCTCTCTGAGACACTCTGCAAGAGATGGAGAGAACAGTGTGGCCCCAGTGCAAGGCAAATGCGTACTTGAAAGGAAGATGAAGTGACTGTCGCTGTATTCTCACCAGGTTGGTCCTGCCTGGGAAAATGGGAAGGGCAAGAGAGGCTCCTGGGAGAGCTGTGAAGGAAAGAGCCTGAGCCTCAGAGAGAGCTCCCTCCAGCCCTAGGGATGACCCTAATTAGCAGAGGGGTCTATCAACGTGGCCAACCTCAGCTAGTCCTCGGGAAGTATTCCTCCTGCTGAGGCAGAGACAGCAGTGGGCCTCACAAGAGCTGGATCACGTGACTGAGTTAGTAGTACCTTGTGAAATAGATCATCAGTCACCAAAGCCTTTTTAGGTAAGAGGGGAAACCAGGTTACTGCTGCCTCTCCTGGGAGTTTTTTCATAGTTCAGATAAAGTGACACATCCAATTTGGATCTGCCTTTGGCACTTTCAGAACTGCTAGAAAGGAGAATAGAGCAAATCCAATCTTGAGAATGACTGTAATTTCTCATTACCTCCCAGGGAGCTCCAGAAGTTGGAAATCATAGACAAACCCTGCAAATCTGTAAATTCAGTTAGAAGAATAGCCCCCAGCTCGTGCACCATTGACAGGAGTCAGTGATGTTCTTGAGCCACTAAAAAACAACAACATTCTCCCTGCACAACTGGTCTATATGCATTTCTACCTGAGGATCTCAGTCCCTGCCTTTCCCCTGCCTTAAAACCCTCTGCACTCTGCCAACCCAAATCCCACTCAACCTTCAAAGGGCAATTATACCCTTCATAAGCCTGCCTTGACGTCACCTATTCTCCTCAACTGTCACCTATCCTCACAAAGGCAAGGATCATCTTATAACCTGTTATGACTAGAGTCCAACAACATATTAACCTCGATATAAGACACATTCAATATTTTTGTTCATCAATGAAAAAATGTAAATTCATCATTAGTTTGATTGTTTCTTTAATCATTTCAGCCTGTTTCATACATGGCCTTCCTAGAGCTAAAGCATACTGAACCCAATCACTGAGTACTTTCTTACCATTTCTTACCAATATCTGGAAAGTTTGGCACAAAGTGGAGAGGTCTAGAAATACTCCATAAAGAGACCAGAACACATTGGGACTGGTTTCGCTAAGAAGCTACATATACTGATTACTAAATCTCTTGTTGCACTGTTTCGATTTCCTTTGGGGAACAACTTGGGACAAGAGTAAGTAAATGAAACATAGAAGTTCTCCATCCTCCTGTCTCCAAACAACTACATACTTATCCCATCCCGGAGAGTTAGATAGCAATCCTATCCTTCAGAACCTTGAAAAATATACTGTATATAGAAACACAGTGAACAATCTCACTTGAAATCTATTCCAGGGCTGCCTAAACATACTATAAGGAAATCATTCCCTGCACAGATTATGCCCATTTCATCCTGTCCTGATGTCATTTGAAAATGATTCCCTTACCTGAAGGCAAATCAGTCTAACAGAGGAGCACACACATGCTGAGCCACATCATTTTCCACCTCCAATGCTGGGGACTTAGTGCCTTTCATAGACCATCCATTTTGCTTTTCAGTCATGCAATCTGAACATTTTCACCAAGGCTTCCCATCATGGATCAATGTAAAAATGTTCCCCCCAGATCTTGACCTGCTGATTGGCAGGGTCAAGAAATGGGAAGAACACTGGACTGAGATCCGACCCTGACTGCTCACTCGGCAGGGCCAAGAGGAAGCCATGAGAGTCTGTACTTCCATTTTCTCAGATCTAGTACAAGGAGGCTCTCAAAGTCTTTGGAGCTCTAAAATGCTGAGATTAAAATCCAGCAGGGTAAAAAACAAAAAATAAAAATTAAAAAAATAATAATAATAAATAAAATCTAGCAGGGTATCTCCAAATATTACTTAGCAACATGGTGACATAGCAACCAGTGGCCTCCCTTCCCCAGCCCCTCAGTCCCCACAGCCTCCCATAATTGTTCTTTTGTTCAGTCTGAAACACCAAAAAACCAAAATGAAAACAGAACAAAAAACCCACTATAACCCCAACTAGAATTATGTTAAGTAGTTTATAATTTCCCAATCCTTAATTCTTTCAGTATGCAGTTTGGGCTGTTGTTTAGTACTCAGGTTGTTTTGTTTGTTTGGTTTGGTTTTGGGTTTTTTGTTTATTTATTTATTTATTTTTTAGTAATCTCTGCACCCATTGTGGGGCTAAAATCCATGACCCCAAGTTCAAGAGTAGCATGCTCTTCCAACTGAGTCCGCCAGGTGCCCCTAGTACTCAGGTCTTTATTTTGAGGGAAAGAAACAAAACTGGCTTTTCTTCTGATCTTTTTTTTTTCCCTGCTAAATGAATATCCCTGGTTGTTATATTTCTTTCCAATGAATATTTGCACTTGGCTGTTCCATGGTCACCTCAAACTCAAGCTGTTTTTATCACACTGGTCATCTTAACCTATCCAGCCTCCTCCTTCAGATTCCTCTAGCTCTGTCATTAGCACTACCATTGACCCAGGCTCAAGACCTCCGAATGAACTTCCTCTCCCCGTCCAGTCTAAAGGAAGTAAAATCCTTCTGAGTCTTTCTTTGTCAGATTTCTTACATTTCCTCCTTTGCTTTTCATGTTACCTCTTTGTTTCAACCCTGACTCCTCTGTGCCTAAACCTCTGTAGGAGCTTCCTAATCAGTTTATTTAACACTCTAGGCCACTACTAGATTATTTTCCTTTGGTCATTTCTTATTCCTTCTCAAAAACTTGAGTTATAAAATGTAATACATAAATTATTTTTTCAGGGTCCTCCACAATGTCCCTGACCTTCCTCTCCAACCTTGTTTCCAACCTGTACAGGATATTCCAGCCTTCTGAGTTAATTCATCACCTACATTCCTGCCTTGTCTCTCCCATTCCTTCTGCCTTGTCTGCCCTCCTCACCCTACCCCAACTGTCAAATCCTTCCTCATTCCCTGGGGTCTAACTCAGGTCCAAAACCTCTGGAACTTCCTCCTTCAATCCAATAGTAAATTAACCCTCCTTTCTTGGAATCCTCTGAACTCAAATGGAACCAAAACCATGACTTTCTACTGTTATTTATCTTACATAAATAATCTCATTGTCTCAATAGATTATAAACTTCTTGAGAAAAGAGATTATTTCTTCACCTCTTGGGATCCTTGGTGCCCATTCTATGTTCTTACATAGAGTAGAATCTCAGTAAAAGCTTGTTCAATAAGAGACAAAACTGCCAAACACTGTCAATGATAACTATTTAGCATGTAATCTAATGTGTTAATTAGGTGTAATCAACTATTAGTAATTAATTGGCTAAGTGCTCTCTTACCTAAAAATCTGATAATCAGTAGTCACGGATGTAGAGACTAAGGGAGGAAGAACTTGGCCACAGGAAATCCAGGCTGGGATAGTGGAATAGAGGGATTTAAAGCTCTATCTCAGCCCTAGAGGGCATTTTCAGAGTTACAGGGTCAAAAGTAGATGATCTGTAGTGGCTTAGCCCTTGTCAGATATATATTTAATTCAAATAAGATTAGAATTATATTATATATATTATTATATATAATATATTTATATGTTATATATTTATATGTTATATATTTATATTCTATATTTATATATTATCTCTATATATAGAATATATAATTATATATTCTATATTATATATAATCTTATATATTATTATTATATATATAACATACACACACACACACACACACACACACACTAGACTAGAATGTTTTGGATTTAGAGGTAAAGTGAATCCTTTTCATCCTTAACCCACTTTGGAATGCACCTTAGCAACGTCACTACCTGGGGTTTGCCCACTTCTTTTCTTTAAACATCCACAGGACCTGCCTTCAGCCTGCAGTGTCTGCTATTCATCTGCTTGGGGACCCACACTTCCAGCCTCCTCCAAAGCAAATCACCTTATAGGCAGTAAAGGAGCCAGCAGGTGCAAGATGAATCTGGGGCGGGGCGGGGGGGAGGCCCACCCTTTGAAAGCAGTATTTCCAATCTAGTCCTTGATTCTTTACCTCCTTCCCACACAGTCTTTTTTTTTTTTTTTTTTTTTTAATTTTTTTTTTCAACGTTTTTTAATTTATTTTGGGGACAGAGAGAGACAGAGCATGAACGGGGGAGGGGCAGAGAGAGAGGGAGACACAGAATCGGAAACAGGCTCCAGGCTCCGAGCCATCAGCCCAGAGCCCGACGCGGGGCTCGAACTCACGGACCGCGAGATCGTGACCTGGCTGAAGTCGGACGCTTAACCGACTGCGCCACCCAGGCGCCCCCCCCACACAGTCTTTAGGTGGGGTCCTTCCTCTAGGCTGTGGTTTGTGGAGCTGAAGAGAAAAATACTGAAGATCTGGGTGCAAAATTCACATGCAAAACAAATCCCTCCTTGGTAAATTCCTGTAAATTCAATTATCAAAGCTTTTTGACTTTATTGTTAATAGCCGTAATTCCCATGGGGGAAAAATGAGATAAATAAGTAGATGCAGTACATTTGAAAAATCATTCAAATGCTGAAATAGAACGTTTAGACTCACAGAAGCAAGAGAAGCTCATTGGTGAAAATCTTAGGACATGAAAGATGTGAGAAGGGAAAGCTAGATTGAAACCCAAACTCTTACACACCTCCACCAGGGCCTATTTCGTTCCTATCTCTTGGCAACTTCAAGGTCTTCTCAAACTTACAATATCCCATAATCATATAGCAAGGATAAAAAGGCTCCAAGGCTTTTGGTCACCTTATTAGAAAGGCCTTCCCTGACCACATGTTAAGAGCAGGACCCAGCCTCCACTGCCCATCTCTCTTCCATTGCCTCGTTTTTCTTGATGCATTTCCCAGCAAATGACAGCGCTATTTATCGTTCGTTGACCATCTTGACCCACCACCTCCAGTTCATTAGGGCATGGGCAGTTTTATTCACTCTGCATTCTCTGAAGTCTGACACAGGATCCAGCATAGAATAGGTTCAAGTAAATAGGTGTTAAATAAATGAATGAACCAATATCATAGTTTGGAGAGACCAAGCCAAACCAAACCAGAATTACTTGCAGCACAAACTAAAGATGAAGCATATAGTGGTAAAGAAAATCAGAACTGAAGGATTACGTTGACATCAGCCAGCCAAACCCTGTTGCTTCAGGAATGAAGAAAATGAGGTCAAGCAGTTAAGTGACTTGACTAAATCCTAAGTTCTTGTTTGGACAGAAATAATAAAATGAGTCATTCAGAGGCCCTGGTTACCACCACAGGAGCCAGAATCTGGAGCTTGCCTCTGCAGGCAGCCTCCGTCCAGCTGTGGCATGGGGGAGCCCCCAGCAACCAGCAGGGCCTGAACACCAGTTACAGCCGGATGAAGGACCGACATGCACCAGTCTATCAGAGGCAGTAACAGAGCTCTGGAAATGGGAGAGGGAGAAAACTATGTTTGTCAGGACTTCTCTCAAGGAAAAGTATCCTGTGCGATTGAAAGGAATGCTTGATCAACATTATGAGGGTGTGTGGGTACGGGTACGCGGGCGTGTTTGGGGATGGGGGTGATGGCCTACGTGCAGTCTTTTTTTTTTTTAACCTTTTTTATTTTTTTAATCTTTATTTATTTTTGAGAGAGCGAGAGAGAGCTTGAGCGGGGGAGGGGCAGAGAGAGGGAGACACAGAATTTGAAGCAGGCTCCAGGCTCTGAGCTGTCAGCACAGAGCCCGACCGGAGTCGAAGGAGAGGGGGGCTCAAACCCACAAACCATGAGATCATGACCTGAGCTGAAGTCCCACGCCTTAACCAACTGAACCACCCAGGCGTCCCATAATTCTTTTTTTTTTTTAAGTAGTTTCCACAACCAACCTGGGGCTTGAACTCACGACCCTGAATTTAAGAGTCATATGTTCTACTGACTGAGTGAGTCAAGCGCCCCCTAGATGCAGTCTTAAGTAGCAACAAATGGTCACCAAAAAGCCTTCTAAGAAAGGTGAGTCCGGTTTCCTAGTAAAATGTTTTGCTGAGAGCTGTAGAGTGAGGCTGCAGCTGAGCTGCTATTGATTCTGGATGGGAGGCCAAGTGTTGCCCTTCAGGGGCCTCATTTTTCGCTCTTCCTCCATGAAGGAATCAGCTTGTCCTTTATTCAAATGTTGAAAATTGATAGTAAATCCGTTTGAATGAGTATCAGATTTTTAGCCTGCCTCAGGTGTCTTGATCCTTAATTTTATATCTTAGGAGCCCCTTCTCACTAACTCTAGCTCATTGGCTCTGCAAATCACAATATCGTCATCTCCTTTCCAGCACTCTGGTCTGGAACCTTGGAGAGGCTGCATGGGTGGGGCTCCCCATGTGTCCCCGTGCCAACCAGACACTAGCTGATATAATGTTGCTACTTGTAGCAGCTATCAACTGAACCAGTTGAACTTACTTGATTTGTTTCTCTATTTCATAGTATTTAAAATAAAACATTATAGTAGTTAGTATATGTGGTATAGATGTGTAGATGGTCACAGTTCATGCATTTCATCAAACACTTGGCTCTGTACCTTTGTTTATCCCATTCTTTATGCTTCAAGTATCTTTCCTTGCCTAAAGAAGTATTTCTCATCCTTCAAGGCTCAATTCAAGCACCTTTCTCTATGAAGCCTGCCCTGATCTTCCAAGTCATCTTTAGTCAACCCCTCTTCTACTACATTCTCACACTATACTGTTAGTATCTCTCCCTGCTAGGCATTGTAGGCTACAGTCTCTCTGTCTGATTCCCGTGGGATACTGTCAGCCCCACTAGGGCAGGGACCATTTCTTATTCATATCCATTGTACCCAGTGGGTACAGTGAATTCTTACCAAACTAGAGAGCTGGACTTTAAGTCTCAGGATAAATATAGATCATCTCCTTATTTGGCAATTTTACTTAACAATAAGCAACTTAAAAATATACATTCTTAAATGCTGAGATATTTTATAGAGGGGCATGCAAAAATTAGCTTGGCTTTTAAAGGTGAATACATTTATATTATTTGTTCACATTCCTCTGACGTGAAGTTTGAGAATGTTTTGTGATGAATGCTCAACACAAGTTTGAGTTGAATTTAATTCAATTCCAGAGGATGTTGATGGTTAATGATTCTTTTTCCCTAAAGCAAACAACAATAGGGAGAGATTGGTAAAAGGGTACAAACTCTCAGCTATAAGATGAATAAAGTCTGAGGGTCTAATGTATAACATAGTGACTATAATTAATAATATTGTATAGTTGAAATTTTCCTTTTTTTTTTTAAAGTTTATTTATTTAAGTAATCTCTATAACCAACATGGGACTTGAACCCACAACCCTGAGATCAAGAGTCAGGTGCTCTTCCTACTAAGTCAGCCAGGTGCCCCTATAATTGAAATTTTCTGAGAGTAGAACTTAATGTTCTCACCAAAAAAAAAAAACAAAAAAACAAACAAAAAAAAAAACAAAAAACAAAACAAAAAAAATGGTAAATATGTGAGGTGATGGATGTGTTAATTAACTCAATGGGGGAAATCCTTTCATTGTATATACATATAACAAATCAGCTGGTTAAATACATTACAATTTTATTTGTCAGTTATTCCTCACTAAAGCTGAGGGAAAAAGAAAACAGTACAGAACTTTATTTATTCATAGTAATAGCAAGGAGATACATTTTTGTTTTAAATTAATAAGCTAGAAAAGGCAAGCTGGAAAAGTCAATGCTATTTTACCTAAAATTATAAATTCTGTTTTAACATAAATTCACTGTCTAAACATATGGACCAGGAAATCTTTTGGAGCAACTACCCTTTGGCAAAGACCAAATGCTTCTTTGTATTAAAAAATATATATATACATATGATCCATCATACACACAAAAGTGCTTATTCAATATATATGTAAATTTAGTCTTCAAAGCTCCTACAGCATCTAATAAGTAAAATTTTAATTAATAATAAATATTTATCAAGTAAATATCCTTGAGACATTATAGTCTTTCCTCAATTATGAAGCCACTGCCAAGCAGTAGGAGGCGAGACTACAGATGGATTTTTAGCTGGGTATATTAGGTTAGGTAGAGTCAAAAAGAAATAAACTAGCTATGGAATTATTTGTAAGCCTTGCTCTAGTTGTATTACTTTGAAACCTAAATTACAAAAATAATTATAAAAGAAATACATATACTCAGTGTAGAAATACTGAAACCAACTGATTTTATCCTCTCTTTGCTACTCTTTGCAGGTGGAAGAGTTGCTAGGAAAGTGAACAGTCCACCAGGAGTTACTAGAGTCCATGCAGAAGGCAGGGGGTGTGCAGACCAGGAGTGAGTGATATACCCTGAGTGACTGACACTAGTCTGGTTCTACATGGGACTCCCTGCATTGAGGGCGCAAACTGCTGCCCAAATTTTGAGTTTTATCTTACACACGCCATCTCCAAGCTTCGTTCTCCCAATCTCCTTTACAAAACCAAAGACTTTGCAATGAATTCCATCTGATTTTTAGCAACATATCTTTTTAATAGCATATGGTTTCATCATTGATCCTCCAACAAGTCTGAATCAAGTGGTCTTATCTCTTTTTTCTACCTTATTCTATCATCTAACTTATTATTCTATCATCTAACTTATTATTCCCATGTTCATTTGTTCAATCATACATTAATTATAGGCTTCTTACCTACCTATGAAAATCTTAATCAGAATCCTTCAGTGACTCCTAAAGTTCAGACGTCCTCATGCAGTAGACCTCTACCTTCATCTGGCCTCTATGTCAGTCACTGTCAGGGCTCCTATCACAGAGACAGTCTTGTGGTTCCCTGTCTTCTAGCCTCTCTAGCCTCTGGGCTTTATAAAGTTGTTCCTCGGTGGACATCCTTCCCTTACTCTGGGTTAGCTCCTTGTGTCTGTCAAAGTCAGTGCAAGTACCACTCTTCCCTGTCTTTCTTGACATGACTTGCTAAAGGTAAGCCCTTGCTTTTGTTGTGCTGCCTTAGGGTTTTGTCCACAGAAATACTATGTTCACATTGTATTTATGTGAAAGTATTCACTTAAAAATCTTACTTCTACAAAAGGCAAGGGTCCATATACTCTCAGGGTGTCCATGAATCCCCTGAATTATAGGCAGAATTTTATGGGGGTTCATTTTCTTCTGGGAGAAGATTCAGAGCTCACATCAGACTCTCAACAAAGTCCATATTTACCCTCTCACAACCAAACTAAGAACACTGCACTAGACTAAGAGTCCCTAGGAATCAGAAAGTCAGTTCTATACTTCTTTGAATCTCTACAATTAGATGGCTAATGTTAGATGAATGAACATTTCTGTTATTTTTTTTAATGTTTATTTATTTATTTGGGGGGGGGGGGACCAGGGGAGGGGCAGAGAGACGGAGAGAGAGAATCCCAAGTAGGCTCTGTGCCATCAGTGCACAGCCCAATGTGGGGCTTCAACTCACAAACCATGAGATCATGACCTGAGCTGAAATCATGAGTCGGTTGTGTAACCAACTGAGCCACCCAGGCACCTCAACATTTCAGTTACTATTTAGAGGTAGACGTTTATATTAGTAGATATATAGTAAATTCAGCCTCCTCCATTCATCGATGTTTTTAAGCAGACAGGAAGTGTGATACAGTAAAAAGTACATTAGTCAAAAGGAAAAATATAGAAACATTTATGCCAAATTAGTAGCAGTGGTTATGCTTGGAAAGGGGAACGGGCTAGGGGTGAGATGGGCTTTCATACTTATGTTCTTCTGTCTTGATCAAGTTTGTTTTATAATGTGTGCTTTTTAGTTTTGAAACTTAAAAATAATGTTTTAAACCATAGGACTTTCTTCTTAAGTTCATGAGACATCTAACTTCAAATTGCACATCTGCTACTTATTTAGTGTTGTGCCCCTGGGAATGTTACTTACCCTTTATAAGCCTACATTTCCTCAATTGTAACATGAGGTTAATACTTACCTATCCCACATAGTTATCACGTTACAAAGCCTAGTATGAAGTAGGGACTCAGTAAATATTAGTTTAATGCAAATTTTGTTGTCCTTTAGGTGTTTTGATTTTTTTTTTTTTTTGCCCTGCCCAAAGACATCCACAATAGGACTCAATGAAAATATAGTTCACTATTGTCTCAATACTGTAAGCATTCATACATTTGGTAAAAGTCTGATGTAACATGGCTGGTTTATAAGGCGGCTATTAGCTCTGATTGCTAACTAATAAGGAATCCCATGATATATTTGCTTGTTTTTAAACAAAGAGGAGTTACAAGATTCTTAAGAAATTTATAAATGTTTACATTTACATTTATAAATAAAGTACAAGGACACTGGTTTAAGCTAAGCTCTCCGTTCATCTGTGTGGTTACTAGAAACAGGTTCTTTGAAATATTCACTCACCTCGTGGCCTGTCTCCACCAGTAGACATCACACCATGTTTTGTGAAGTCTTTCTGATTTTTCTAGAGGTTCTACAAGAAATAAAATGCCATTGATAATGATAGGTACCTTGTAATTTATACCACCCTTTGTTTTAATAATTTTATAACTAAAGGTTTTTATTGTATATTCAATAGATTGCTGTTAAAAAAAATCTAATCATTTAATAACATATCAAGTAAAAAGTAAAAGTTCTTGTTTCTTTGAGTCTTTCCATTTTTAAGTCACTTGGTGTTGAATAGGCACTCAACTATTATTATTAACTCAACTATTATTGACAAATACAAATGAGCTCAACTATTATTGACTAATAAAAATAAATGTGTATGTATTTCAAATCAGCTGAAGTACTCCAACATTCAGAGCAGTTCATCTGACCCTAAAATAATGAAAGCCACAAATGTAGAGATTTTCCTAAGCATCCCACATTAAATGAAATCACCTACTTCAAGTGACAAGTGGAATAGGTTTGTAATAGGTTTTTCTGCTGGGGCTAATTGAGGTGATCCACGATTAAAATTAAGTGGAAACCCATTTGGAAAATACCCTATGAGTATATGGTTTTTTTTTTTTTTTTTTTGAGTAATACAGCAGGTTTCAACCCAGCTATATGTTCTATTTATTTTTCATTATCTGAAACTCCTTGGGAAGTTTGGCCAAGTGACAGAATCTTTCTGGGCGTTGGTTTCTTGATCTGTATAATTGGCATAATAACAATAACAATGCAGATGTGAGGATGAAAGGAGATGAAGGTTGGGGGCCAGAGGCTGGAATGTGGGCCCTTGGGGGACCAAAGGCTTACTTGGCCACCTTTGTCTTTTTTTTTTTTTTTTTTTTTGTCACGGTCATCATTTTGTCAAGGTTCGCTCCTATATCCAAAGAGACTCTATGTTTATTTCCAGCTTGGTCTGCTCTTTTTTTTTCCTTTTAACTTTACAGAAAATTTTCTTAAAATGTTCCTTTTTGGGGTAGGCTGGGTGGCTCAGTCGATTAAGTGTCCACCTTCGGCTCAGGTCATGATCTCGCGGTTCGTGGGTTGGAGCCCCGCAATCAAGCTCTGTGCTGACAGCTCAGAGCCTGGATCCTGCTTCAGATTCTGTGTCTACCTCTTTCTCTGCCCCTCCTCTCTCTCTCTGTCTCTCTTTCTCAAAAATAAATAAACATTACAAAAATTTTTCAAAAATGTTCCTTTTTGGGCATAATGCTGTTCTTTGTCCTGAAGGAATATAAGGGACAATGTAAGGCCTGATACTTGCTCTGTCAGATGCTGCTCATTGCCACCCAGTGTTCCTTTTTCTTTAGTAACCCAGTTAAAAAACTACATTCCCCCTTCTCCTTCACTGCTAGGTATAACCACAAGAATAGATTCTACCCCTGAAGTAGTAGAAATAATGACAGTGATCTCTGAGAAGTCTCCTCAAAAGAGAGAACACATCTTTTTCTTCCTACTTTTCCTTCCTGCTGTCCAAATGCAAATGAGCCAGGGAAGTCTGAGCAACCTTCTGGACCAAGAGGGAGGCACTACAGACGGCAGGACAGGATCGAAGGAACCAGGATCCTTCCCACAAGGACCTGCTCTAACAGCTTTGGATTGCCTACCTCTGGGTTTGTTTTTTGTTTTGTTTTGTTTTTTAAGTAGGCTGCATGCCCAATGTACAGCTTGAACTCACAACCCTGTCATCAAGAGTCACTGACTCTTAGCTGTCATCATCAAGACAGCATGGTATTGGCACAAAAACAGACACATAGACCAATGGAATAGAATAGAAACCCCAGAACTAGACCCACAAACGTATGGCCAACTAATCTTTGACAAAGCAGGAAAGAGTCACTGACTCTTGACTCCTGACTGAGCCAGCCGGGCACCCCTGAGCTTTTTTTTTTTTAACGTAAAAGATAAACTTCTGGCTTGTTTAAGCCACTATTCTTTTGCTTTTCCATCATATACAGATGAACCCAAACTTACTGAGATGCTGGCCCTCTAGGAAATAGTCTTGAACCAAGAACCTTTTTTAATTCTTGAAAGTTTTCTCTCCTTTGAGCCTGTGCGTCCCTTCTACTTAACAATGAATTCTCCACTCTTCAGAAGCCTCTAAAGTGTCACTCCAGTCCTTGTTTTTACCTTCCTCCCTTGCAACACCCACATTTTGAATTTTATACACTCATTTGAGCTCTTCAGATAGGAACTTGAAAAATGGGGCCATTCTATTGGGTAAGAAAGAAGGAAGCTTGGCTGAAATTAAGTTTTTAGCTCTTTGTGGATTAAAGGGAAAATAGTTCATTTCAATTGAGCAAGCATTTATTAAGCACATATCATGTAAAAAGCCCTGTGCCAGGCAGTAGGAGAAATAGAAAGGTGACATTACTCCTCCTTCGAGGAGACACATGAGTAACTACAGCATGTGATGGGCAGTAAGAAATGCAAGAAGAAAAACATAAGGTGCCTAAAACTTTCAGAGGAAAAAGGATGAGTTCCAGTTGTGGGGATCATGGAAAATTCATGAAGAAGATAGGATGTGAACTGCGGTTTGAACAATATGTAGAAATGGTTAAAAGAGGAGCAGCAAAGGAACAGAGGTAGAAAGTCACAAGGCAGAGGCGCATCTGGAGATTCTAGGGAGTGTGAAGGGTAGAGGAGGAGGAAACACTAGACTGGTAGACTGAGGACAGACACAGGGCCATGAGTATCTTTTTGGGAGCCTGCTCTGCAGTAGAGAGAATGAGGAGTCGCTGAAAGATTTTAAACAAGAGAGTAGGCCCATCATGTGACTTCAGTAAGAAGATGCCTCCTAAAAAAGGCATGACAGAGGAAATACCGGCTGCAAAGAGGCCGGTGAGTAGAGAGTAGGAGGTAAAGATGCTCTGAATTAGGGAAGCAACCATTAGAAAGGACAGAAAGACACAGAAGCAACATTTCAGAGATTACTGCATGAGCTAAATGTGTACGTTGCCTAGGAAAAAGATTTGGATTGTAATTCTCAGAGTCAGATGTGAAGAATATACCCATTAAGAAATTTTTAAAATTACCCTTATTTGAATTAAACTAAAAGGAGGCTGAATATGCTGTACTAATGAACTTTCTGGTTCTACAATTTTATCAGAACCTTAACTTCTATTATCCTTAGATGTCAATGGGGGAGCGCATGAATAACTGGTAGATGGGGAAAGAGTATTGAAAAGTATCTTAGCAAAGAAATACAATCATACCTTCCTTCCCATTGTTCATCCTCTGCCCAGGTATTATGGTGAATAGCAGGTGTCAGGCTACCTTACACAGTAAAGCTTTTCCACTTCTCCCCAATTATCCCTTTACCACCCTTATGTGCCATCTCTACCCACCCCGTCCACCCACACATTCCATTAGGAATCCAGTGAAAATTTAAGAGAAAGAGGAAGCTTTCTAGAGAACATAAGAATTTTCTAACATTTGCCTCTTCCTTGCTCGCTTAAAACCATGCCAGCATAGCCTGAGGAAACATGGAAAGAGCTGGCACAGACCCATATAAGCGCATTGTATTCTCAAATAGCTTTGAGATAACTAACCTCCACCCCACAAAATCCTAAAGCACTACTTCCTCATTCCCAGGGGATAAATTCTAGAGATATCCTCAGATGAACAAATTTGAGCATCTACTCGGCTGCCAATTTCTCTTTTTATTTTTCTGATTATTTTAGGAAGACTTAAAAGGGTGTTAATATCTACTACCTCTCCTTTCTCAATAAGGGGAGGAGCAGATAACAAAATAATCAGAAGAGTGTCCTCTGTAATATTTAGCAATTCATGGTTTAGTTCATTTTATTTGGGGCACTGAAAAGAAAGCACCTTACAGATAAAATAATGAGGATTTTTTTCTTCCATGGTTCCCAAGGTGATTTCTGGCACTCTTGAAAGCACAAGTGATTAATCAATTAATCAAGTCATTAGGGACAAGCAGCGATAATGTGACTATCAAACTATGGATATTGGACAAACTGTATTCCCATGTAAAGTGTGTGTGTGTGTGTGTGTGTGTGTGTGTGAGGAGGTGGTCAGTTGGAGAATCAGTACCTTCAACATTGTCCCTGAGAAAAGATTAGCAGGAATTATTGATTCTTACATTTTATAAAAATCCAGAAACTGAGAAAAGTATTCGGAAACTCATGCTCCGGTCCTTAAATTCAGAATCAAAGATTCTTAACCTGAGGTCCATAGATTAAAATTCAGACCATCTGTAAATCTCCTAATACTGTTTGCAAAATTTTGTGTGATTTTGCAATTTTTTTTTCAGAGAGGAAGGAAGAAAGGAAGACTTTTTTGTGTGCCCATTGCTTGGAGTTTACTAGTTTACTGCTATATTGATATTCACTCTTGTATACAGAGAAGAGAGAAGGAAGGAAGGGGAATAAAGAGAAACAAGGAGTCTCATCAGTTCTGTCCCAAATCAAATCAACCAAACGTATGTGAAATTTGTACAAAGTATTTACCTGTTAACTTTTATGTGATGCTTGTATTAAAAGTTAACAATAGTATAATCATTTTCTTTTCAAAAGCCTCTGAAGTTTCAGACTGGTTTAGATTGCATTTTCAGAGTCCATGGTATTAACAAAAATGTAGATATTAATTAAATTCATAGAAACTGTTTAGAATAAACGTGTCAAAAAATTTCTCTATTATAAATTTCTGATCATTTCTGTTAAATCCTTCAGAAGTACCTTCAATGAAATAGCTATACCATTTGCAGCAATGTAATTTTGTATTGAAAGGAGCTATTTAAAAAGACGAAAGGGTAATAAAAAGATGTATTTCTATATTTTCAGAATACTAGTTTTAGCATATAAAAACACATATAATTCCACTACTAATTATAATGGAATGCTATTCTCATTTAAGTAAAGAATAGAAAGCTTTCAAGTGAAACCCAGTTCTTCTCATCATGCTCCCAAAACCCCACAAAGAGTTAGAATTAAGTTTCTAATGTCCCTGTGTAATTAATCAGCACACATTATTCTGAACATAGAGAAGTGAACTCTGATAGAATCTTTGGTCTCTTTTATGTGTTACAAAAGGCATTTCTAATCTTTTTTATTCTTTATTCTTAGTCCCAAAGAGGCATATACATGTTGGATTTATCTGCCTTGTAAATCAAGAATCCTGTCATTTTTTCTTTAATTCCGCTTCAGATTAATATGTAAACGTGCAACTCTTTAGTCCCCGAACGTTTCATTAGTTGATAACTTGCAAAGGCAGATAATGATATAATTTAAACATTAAGCAAGAAAATATATGAATATTTTACAAATTGTTAGAACTTTTAAATAGTTATTTCTTTAAATAGCTAGCTTAAATAAATGTTGGCATGGTTTGAATCTAAATTAGTAAGGATTTATGGGATTTCTTCTTTTATGAAAATATTTCCCCTCTCAATGCCTTTCAAAGCACATAATAGCACACACTTACCCCATGTTGCTTGCTGTGGTTATATCATCCTCAGATCAAGGCTTATCTGGATCCTAAATTAATTTAAAGGTTATATAAAAAAAAAAAAGAGAGGTTTGACTTCCCCGGAAACAAGACTGTCATATGCTAACTAGGCTTTTGAATGAGGAAAACTAGTGTCTCTTCTAATTATATAAGCTCCAGGTCAAATTCTAGCATCAACTAATCAACTGAACTGCATTTAGTTTCAAGGAGTAAAAGAAAGATAATTGTTTAAAAGGAATGACTTTGTTATCTTAGAAAACTGGAAACTTCAGCATTAAAAAGTTATATCAAAAAGTTAAAGATTTTAAGACCAAAGTATGTATCTTGTTGCCTTAAATACTTTTAAAGAAAAATATTATGAAAATTTTAGTTTGCAGTAAAACAGATATTTTCCTATATTTTCCAGAAGTTTTGAAATAACATTATATGTCCTGTCCCCTGAAAACAGCCTCTCACTTTATCTTAATTTGTATGAATTACAATACAATAATATTTAATTCTAAAACATACCAATTGATACTAAGCAACAAATCCAAAAGTGTCTAATTTTAATTTTTTTTAATGTTTATTTTTGAGAGAGACAGACAGAGACAGAGTATGAGCAGGCAAGGGGTAGAGAGAGGGAGACACAGAATCTGAAGCAGGCTCCAGGCTCTGAGCTGTCAGCACAGAGCCCAACGTGGGGCTTGAACTCATGAACTGTGAGATCATGACCTGAGCCCAAGTTGGACACTTAACAGACACGAGCCACCCAGGCACTCCCAAAAGTGTCTAATTTTAAAAATGTATCTTTGAACAGTTAAAAATAGGGTCTTTGGAAGTTAAATACATGATCTATGATTATGAAAAACTAACACAAATACCACTTTTATTTATATATATTTTTTGAGAGAGAGAGAGATTGAGTGCGCAAGCAGGGGAGGGGCTAAGACAGAGAGAGAGAGAGAGAGAGAGAGAGAGAGAAACTTAAGCAGGCTCCACACTCAGCACTCAGCATGGAACCTGACATGGGGCTCGTTCTCACAACTGTGAGATCATGACCTGAGCCAAGATCAAGAGTCAGATGCTTAACTGACTGAGCCACCTAGGCACCCCTTTATTTATATATTTTAAAAAACATTTTAACCCAGATTTATAGTAGTACGACAGAAATTTTTTTAATTTAGCAATGATATATTGAGAGGTACAAATTTCAATAGGATTTTGAATGAAGAAATATGATATGGAAGCTATTGTTTACACCATTTGTCAGTTTTGGAAAATAGTTTCAGCAAACTCTCAGGTCTTTACTGTAGTTTTATTGTAGTTTATTGTAGTTCTAATATGTAGTTGTCATATACTGCTCTGATAATTTTTAAATTATATTATCTACAAGGTAAAGAAGCTTCCTTGGCATAGAATATGTGAGGACACATAGATCTACTTTTGACGAAATTGAAATATAATTCACATACCACACATTAAATTTGCCCTTTTAATGTGAACAATCCAGTGTTTTTTAGTATTCCCAAGGTTGTGTGATCATCACCACTATTTCCAGAAATTTCCATCACCCCACAAAGAAACCCATGCGTTCCAATTCCTCCCTCCCACAGCAACCACTAATCTACTTCCTGTCTCTCTGGATTTGCCTATTCTGGACATTTCACATAAAGGCTAATCTGTGGCCTTTTGCAACTGGCTTCTTTCACTTAGTATAATGTTTTCAAGGTTCATCTGTCTTGTAGCATGCTCAGTACTTCATTCCTTTTTATGACTGAAAACATTCCTTTCTATGGATATCCCACACTTCGTTTATCCATTCATCAGTTGATGGACAGTTAGGTTGTTTCCAATATCGAGCTGTTACGAGCAATGCTGCTATGAACATTCCCATATAGGCCAATTCTTTTGGGGAATGTCCCCAAGGTAGGAATTGCTGGATCATATGAGAACTACATGTCTAACTTTTTGAGAAACTGTTTTCCATAGCAACCGTACCATTTTACATTCCTGCCAGAACTGTTGGCAGTTTCGAATTTCTCCCTATCATTGCCAACCTTTGTTGTGTCTTTTTTAATATAGCCTACTGATTGTAAAGTCCTGTCTTATTGTAGGTTTAATTCACATTTTCCTAGACAGTAATGATGTTGAGCATCTTTTCATTTGCTTATTAGATATTTGCATATCTTCTTTGAAGACAAGTCTATTCAACCCATTTTTTAATTGGGTTTGTGTTTTTATTTCCATACATTTACGTATGAGTTCTTTACATACTCTGGAATCTAAACCTGTATCAGATATATGATGGGTAAATACTTTCTCCCATTCTGTGGATTGTCTTTTCATTTTCTTGATAGTTTCCTTTAACACACGGATATGCTTTTTTTTATGTTTATTTTTGAGAGAGAGAGTGTGAGTGGGGTAGGGACAGAGAGAAAGGGGGACAAAGGATCTGAAGCAGGCTCTGTGCTGACAGCAGAGAGCCTGATGCGGGGCTTGAACTCACAAACCATGAGATCATGACCTGAGCCGAAGTTGGACACTCAACCAACTGAGCCACCCAGGTGCCGCCACACAGGTATACTTTTTAAATAAGATGACAAAACTCAGGCACAGAATTGGAAATTGACTTTACCAAGATTTAGATAGTTCTGCTGTGTTTATTAAAAGGAATCACATAATTTATTTTACACTGAGTATACGATGATGAAAATCAAGTTCAAAAAGGTGTGAGTGATGGTTTTATTGGCAAAGTTAACATCTAGAGGTAGGGTATGAAGTTATTTCAGCTGACAGATTTCAGTGTTTTCCTTACAACTAAAAGCTTTCATTACTACATTAAAACTTTACTGCAGGATATCCTACATGTGGAGCTTTAGTCTCAGGCCCGGAGCAGCAGTGAAATGGAAGTTACCGCACCATTCCAGTCCTTGGACATCAGTGTATTGTCCTTCACCTTCTACCCTGCAATAGAGAAAAGTAAGTTTGTTCGTTAATCAAGACCAAGAATTTACAGTCCGGAAAGAAGATTGTCTGGCATATTATACTCTATGCCTAAAAAATGGTATCTTTCCACTTTCAAACTTTGATTTAAAATTCAGCATCCTAGGGGCGCCTGGGTGTCTCAGTCAGTTAGGCGTCTGACTTCGGTCCAGGTCATGATCTCGTAGCTTGTGTTCGAACCCCTCATGGGGCTCTGTGCTGACACAGAGCCTGGAGCATGCTTTGGATTCTGTGTCTCCCTCTCTCTCTGTCCCTCCCCCACTCACACTGTTTCGCTCTCTCACAAAAATGAACACTAAAAAAAATGAGGGGCACCTGGGTGGCTCAGTTGGTTAAGCGTCCGACTTCAGCTCAGGTCATGATCTCACGGTCTGTGAGTTCGAGCCCCACATCGGGCTCTGTGCTGACAGCTCAGAGCCTGGATCCTGCTTCAGATTCTGTGTCTCCCTCTCTCTCTACCCCTCCCCTGCTCATGCTCTGTCTCTCTCTGTCTCAAAAATAAATAAAAACATTTAAACATTTTTTTAATGAATAAATATAATAAAATTCAACATCCTAAAAAAATAAATAAATAAAAATCAGCATCCTGCTTTCATATCCTACCAAAACCATTACTATTCCAGACATTGCCATTATACGAATTTCGGTGTAAATTCAAGATTTTAGGATCACATACACTAAATTTACATAAAACCAAAATAATCAGTTAAAAAATGAAAAGTTCATATTAGTTCATTTATTTATTCAACAAATATTTATTAACCATCAACGATGTTTGAGGTGCTGTGCTCTATGTGGGTGTTTTCTTGGACTCTTGGGAGTGGTGAAAATGTACTTCACAGACATAAACAGACCTTTATTCCATGGTTAGATTTTTTTTCCCTTTATTAACATCAGTGGAAAAAGTCTGTTATCATCGGAGTCAGAATAGGTGAACATTTTTCTGCCCACCTCAAAATGTACTTATATCAACCATTTCATAATAATTAGGTTGCATTTCAATTCTGGAAATAAATAAAGCAGTATTTATAAATGAACATGAGCCTCTAGACGACACAGTATGGTGTTCAGTGTGAAGGTTAAGCTTATGAAACTGTGCTTATGTTTCATTTCACTTGTAGTTTTCCTTTAAGCATAAGCTCAGAGAGGACAACAGTGGGCACATTTCTACAATTTGAAAACTAACTAATTTTGCTTACATTTTAAAAACTAGCTTAGTAAAAATACACATATATCAGGTCAAAGGCAATAAACAATTATGAAATTATTCCCAAGGCTGCTTTTTAAAAAGTTTATCAGCACATTTCAAGTGAAAGTAATTTTTGGCCTAAATTTTCTCTATAATTATTATAAGCTTTCCATTTCCAAGCTGACTGTAAAAAGTTCTATAGGAAGAGGAGAGTTAAGAGGAAATAAATGAAAAATCTAATAGATTATCACCAAGAATGGGATTTTCTTTTGGAGGCTCATAATGGTCTTAGCCTCTCTTATAACATTCTGCCCCCCAAAATAACCCAACAATTCTTTCCTTTTTACTTTTTTTAACCCAAGAATTCTTAATAAATATATCTTAATGAAATATATTACAAAAGAATATTTAGCATTGACTAAATATAATAATTAAGCAAACATGCCTGAAAAGAACCTTTTAGAACTACAATGACTTTTTATTTTAAGCTCACCTATTTTCATTGAAGTTTCCAGTATACTTTGCCCCAGTTGGGAATGTGTAAGTCCCCAATCCATGAAACATATTGTCCTTAAAGTGTCCTTCATATACTGCTCCTGAAAAGTGCTCAAGTCTTCCAAAACCATTCATCTGTTTGTGACAAAGGAAATAACCTCAGTAACTAATATTCAGTTTCCCTAGAACACTTCAAAAAGGCACATATATGTCTATCATCCACTTAGTTATTATTTAATCTATCATTGTATCACCATTTCCACAAAAATTAGACAACATTTACCATTTATCATTGTCCTTTAAATATATCTCTCCCTGAAGTCCACCAAGTCAAATGTTCCTGATCTGGGGCATTTGAACATCTAGGGGAGGTCCATGATGGTGAAAATAGGGTCCTCAAGATATCTTGAATATATCAAAAATCTTAAAGGACAACCAGTTTAGTTAGCCCAGGAAACAGTACAAAAAAGTTGTTAGGAACAAACATTTGTATTCAAGCAGCCCTGAGTACGCATCTGGTTTCATCACTCACTGGGCAAGAAACCTGAGCTTGATTTCCTTCACTTATAAAACAGGAACATTAATAGTACCTACCCCATGCAGTTGCTGTGAGGATTAAATGAGAAAATTCTGTAGTGAGGTTAGCCTTACTCAGTGAATAGGAGATGAGAAAGATGATAATAAAGATGATAGGGGTACGTTGCTGGCTGGGTGGGAGGAATAAGTGACTCTTCATTGAGTGGGGGACGGTAATTGTGAGTTCAAGCTCCACAGTGGGTATAGAGATTACCTAAATAAATAAAACTTAAAAAAAAGATAATAAACACTGTATGACTTTAATATTACTCCTATGTTTGTATCAGTTATTTGTACTGTATAGCCTACTCACATGTGCTTTTGATTAATGGTGAAATGCCAAGAATCATGTAACCAATAGACTTACTTATCCACTGTCAGTATTGAAAACAGCAATGATACCTTGTCATCTTTCCAGCTTCCTGTGTAGACAATCCCATTAGGAGTGGTATGAATACCTATTCCATTTCTCTCAAAGATTCCAGAAGATGTTCTTGTACAGTCACCATCTAAACAAGAGAGAAATATATTGTGATCCATTATGAATGGGAACCTTATTTCACTAGGTAATAAAGTATTTATGTTCAGGACTAATCACAGCTGTACCTTATGGGTCTCTGAGTCTAGCATTGAAACCAATGAGACCAGAGATAAGGAGATCCATGGACTTGGAAGGTCCTGTGTTTTGTTTTTTTTTTAAGTTTATTTATTTATTTAAGTAATCTCTACACCCATCATGGGGCTCAAACTCACAACCCTGAGATCAAGAGTCATATGCTCTTCCGACTGAGCCAGTGAGGTACCCCTTAGGAGGTCTTGTAACCATTGATCGCTTCTCGGCCTTTTGGCTAAGATCAAGTGTAGGAGGTCTTGTAACCATTGAAACAAACCAGCCAGGAAGACTGATAGATCCTGTACATATGTTTCCAAGGCATACGGTCTAGACTTAACATTAGAGTTTAAATTTAAAATCTGTCCATCTATTTGTATTTCTATGTTAGTTTTATTTAATGGAGTTGATATCCCAATAGTAGTTTTACAAAATTTACAGTCTCATGATGCTGTTACTCTTATGCTATTTAATCTTAGTCTAGATAGAAAAAGTAATTGAAATGTATGCTTACCATACTTGTCTCCATTTGGAAATACAAAGTTTATCTTATACACTTCTGCAGCTGTTTTAAAAGATTTAAGAAACATCACATAAGCTTATGTATTTTTATGTCAGAAGACCTATAACAAATGTGCTTTAAGAGCTAACCAAACAGACTCACTTCATATGATCACAAGCATATCATGATTTCCAGTGTCTACTGCAGGATCTTGGGGAAATAAATAACTTTGTCTAGATGATCTATTTTTATGTGTTTATTATAATAGCTTTATTAATATATAATTCACATACCAGAAAACTTACCCTTTAAAAGTATATAATTCAATGTTTTTAAGTATATTCATAGCCATGCAACCATCACCACAATCTGACTTTAGAATATGTTAGCAGTTAATCTCTATTCCCCTAATTTTGACTCCCACCTCTTCTCTACCCCCATCTCCACCTCACCCCAGCCCTAGCCCCAGCCCCTGGCAACCACTGATTTACTTTCTGCCTCTATGGATTTGCCTATTCTGGACACTTCATATAAATGGAATCATATAATACGTGGCCTTTTGTGATTGACTTATTAAGCATGTTTTCAAGGTTCATCCATGTTGTAGCATGTAGCTGTACGTCATCCCTTTTTACTGCCAAATAGTAGTCCGTTGTACAGAAATAACAGTTTGTTTATACATTCAACAATTGGTGGACAGTTCGGTTGTTTCCAGTTTGGACTGTTATGAACAACATTGCTATGGACACTCATGTATAAGTTTTTGTACAGATATATGTTTTTCTTTCTCTTGGGTAGCCTATATGACCTATTGATGCCCTCACAAAGGTAAAATGGAGTGAGGAATTGGCGAAAGGAGGGAATAGAAAATAAAGAAAGTAAATGATAGTGGGGAGAAGTAGCAGTGAAGGTGTCTAAACAAAATGAGATTGGAATGGAGACCAAGTCAAAAGAAAGAAAGAAAACCACAGAACTGAGGGGAATCAATGCATCAAAGCACAGGAATATTTAGTGGGCCAAATCAGTAGAAATTATTTTTTTCCAATACCAAAGAAAACATATATGTAGAGAAGATAAGTAAATTTTAACTTCTAGGACAATAGAGTCTACCAGAATGTTACTCAAAATGTGTCTCGTGCATCAGAATCACCTGGGATGCTTGCAAGTTCCATACTACTGAATCAGAATTTCTATGGGTAGGGCAAGAGAACTGATATTTTTAATTTAAAAATTAATTCAGGAGACGCCTGGGTGGCTCAGTCAGTTAAGGATACAACATTGGCTCAGATCTTGATCTTGCAGTTCTAGAATTTGAGCCCTGCATTGGGCTGTGCGCTGACAGCTCAGAGCCTGGATCCTGCTTCAGATTCTGTGTCTCCCTCTCTCTCTCTCTGCCCTTCCCCCACTTTCTCTATCTCTCTGTCTTTGTCTGTCTGTCTGTCTCTGTCTCTCAAAAATGAATAAACATTAAAAAAATTTTTTAAATTAGTTTAGGTGCCAATTGAGAAATACCAGAGATTCATCCCCTTTGAGGAAATATAAGAAAATAGGCAGAAGACTTTAAAATACTATAACCTACTGTAAAATACTGTAACAGAGAGAAAGGGAGAGTCTAGTATCCTTAAGACAGGAAGAGGTGGTTATGAAAAAGAACCAATTAGCAATCTAGGAAATGAATTAGGTAACTAGTGTAAGGACTGAAGAGCATAATGGACACAACTGAAAAGTAAATTGGTGAAGTGGAAAACGAGGTTGAAAATTTATCCCAGAAAAAGGCACAAAGAAAAAGACAAGTATTACCTGAGCAAAGCCTGTCTGATCTCCCTTCACTCCCAGATGCATCTGGGAGTCTCCACAGCACCCTGGGCTGATCCCTACCATAGTACTTAGAACCCTAATAAAATAACGCTTTTGTGGTGGAATCCCCTATCACAATACCCAGCTCATTTAGGTTAGGGATCAGGGATTAGTCGAATCTTTGTTCTCACTCTAGTGACTAGCTCAGTACTTAGTATTTGCTGGTAGGAACTCAATGTCTAGTGAATAAATGGCATTTGGAAAGCAATCGCTAAATGCTTATTAAGCAGAGCGCTTAACTTGATCATACAAAAAACAGAACTGCCTTCAAATGCCCTAAAACATGGTTCCACATTCGAAACTTTGTAATGTTAGAGCTAGAGGGCAACCTAAGAGATGGAGACCATCCGGAACCATGGAGGAAACAAACCCGGAGAGGATGGCACTTGCCTAAGATGTCACAACAGCAAATCAATGGCCGAATCAGAGCTAGAATCCAGGTGTCTGATTTCTAGGCCGGGGGAGGGGGGGTCTCTGCGCCCCCACGCCACCAGCTGTGTAGGACCATCAGGAAATAGTCACACCCACACCTGAGCTACCACCATGAAGCTATCTGGCTTCATGCGAGTTCTACTTAAAGGTGCCCTTCCCCGCTCAGGGCGTTGGGAGAAGGGCACTTACTTGACAGAGGTGTGTTGCTAAGATTTTCTTGACTCGGCGATTCCTCCTGGGCATCCAGCTCTACGGCCTTGAAGGAACCAAACGCTTACTCAGCGCGGACCGCGACTCGGTTGCCGGGGCGACCAGGCACCTCTCACCCGGAAGCGAATAGGCGAGGAGCCGAAGCTGAGCCAATCGGGAGGCAGCAGGCTGTGCAGCTGCAGCCGGGCCGCGGCTGAGCCGCTCCAGGTGAGACCGCGGTGGGTGGCGAAGCCCTGGTGGGACCCCTCAATCCTGGGCGCTCCTTCCTGACAGCCACCCAGGGAAGCAGCGCTGCCAACCCGCCACGGCCTCCCTTTCCGCGGGCAAGGGATGTGTGCCCGTGTGCGTGGTCTGCGCGCCGCCCTGGTTGTCCGTGTGCGGATCCTTTTACCGCCTCCCTCTCCGGGGGTGGCCAGGGTCTGAGGAGCATCCCGCCCGGCGGGATCCACCCTGGCTAGCTGGGGCCGGTGAGTCTGGACCATCAGGATTCCGGGTTGTCCACACCCCGGCAAGAGGGGGGGCGCCCAATTCAGCTCAAAGAGGGGTAAGGGGTTGCATTGCATCCTGTCTCTGTCACCGTCTCAAACTGAGTGGCTCACTGGAGACGATGTATGCTGGAAGAAAGGTACCAGGTGAAGGTATCAGCGTGGAGCCGGATATATGGGGTCAGTCAGAGATTTGCCTGGGAGCGGAATGGTGTGTGATCAGTTTTCAGTGCCCCGCTGGTGATTCTGTTCCTGGGGGCCGATTTGGGGTGTGAAACAAAGGATACTCTTTGAGCCAAACTTAGGTCCCTGTGTCTACGGTGTAGAAAGATAGTTGGAACATTCCCAGGCTAAATGGAATAGAATAGTGAGGTCCATCCATGTAGATTATACAACCTAATTCCCATTCCTTTTCAAACATGTGGGCAGAGTCCTATTGGATATAGCCAGCAAGTTTTCCTTCAACATTTTGAGAGCAGATCTCAGATCAGGTAAAGGTGATATTTTCTGGGTTGGTATGAGACAAGTTGTTGATCGTTATTTAGGTGAGCTAGCTGTGGCTTGGTCTGGTTGGCTAGCCACTCTTCTTTTTAAAAATCAGAGGACAGTCTCTTCTTGCTTTTTTTCCCTAATGTATTTTACTACACAGATTTACCTGGGTGGTTTTTGAGCTGAAGCACTGATCTTTCTGTCTGATTTGTATATCCTTTCCCTTTTCCTGAATTTTAGAAATAGTAGGTGATTATTGATGCGCAAGTTTATAGAATTCAGTTTGTCTCATTGTTTCGGCCTCCCGTTAAGCTTTTAATGACCCTACATTTTTGTGAGTATATGTATAAGTTTCACTGTTTTTACCGAAGAGTTTGAGAGTTATGATATTCTTATCTAAGAGGATCTGGAGTCAGAGGAAACTTACAGTGAAAGGATTTTAGAATTTGGATTGGAAAAGTGTACTAGTCATTTTTTATTGTCATACTTTGTTATATTTTGACACACTGGGGGCCTCTCTGGCCAGGAAGAAACTGCCCTTCCTAGGGATAGCTAATTAACACCTTGACCTGTGAACACACCTCTCATCTGCAAACCAACCCCCAACCACCTACCTCCTTTATCTAATTTTTGCACATCAAGCCAATTCCTCCCTTCCCCGAAATCAACCCAAGGAGGGACAGCCCCTGATCCCCAAAGCCTGCTGGAATTATCTTACTTAGCCAACCCTAAACTATTTACTCTGTCCTGCCTTTCTGGCAGAAACCCCAAGAAAGGCTGTGCCTTCTGCCTTCGGCTGGCTCCTCTGTTCCTCCTGACTGACACCGGTGTTTCCTCCTGTGGCCTGGCCTGGCATGGCATGACATGCCTTTCTTCTTCCTGGCCAAATGGTGAATAACATTAAACTTTTCTTTCAGTGACATTGACCTCTCCTTGTGGTTACTTTTATAAATTAAGACCCAGGCACAACTCAAAGGGGTTTGGTTTATCATTAAACTTTGAATTGACGATACAAGGTACATGCATGTGGTGAGCAGGAGGAGATGTGGCAGAAAGAATTTGGGCTTTGGTGTCAAACAGATTGTTTCAAACCCTGGCTCCAGACTTTGCTGCTAGACATTAGGTGACATTAAACAAGTCATATAATTTATCTATGTTCTAGTCTCCTCCTCCTCTATGAAATATAGAAAATAATATTTACCTTACAAGGTTTTTAGAGGGTTAAATGAAATGATCTTACGTTTCCCCTGGATGCAAACTTGTGTATTCAGCTACCTTCAACATGTCTCCATTTGAGTATCTAACCGGCAGCTCAAATGTAACATATCCAACCTGAACTTGTGACTCCCCCACCCAGATCTTTTCCTTCCCAATATTACAGTTCTGAGCATATGGCACCACTATTTACCCAGTTAACCTAAGCCAAAAAAATCTTATAGTAATTCTAGATGTTTCTGTCTCATACTTGTCCTATAATTTGTCTACATTTAAAAGACATTCGGGGGGCACCTGGGTGGCTCAGTTAGTTGAGCATCTGATTTTGGCTCTGGTCATGATCTCGTGGTTCATGAGTTCAAGCCCCACATCAGGTTCTCTGCTGTCAGCACAGAGCCCGCTTCAGGTCCTCTGTCCCTCTCTCTCTGCCCTTCCCCTGCTTGTGCTCTCTCAAAACTAAATAAAACATTGAAAAAAATACATTCAGAATCTGTGACCACTTTTCAACTCTGCTCCTCCCACCCTAGTCCGACCCACTGTATTTTTTCTGTATTTGTTTGGCCTGAACAACTGAGTAGTTTCTTAGTTGGCCTCCTGGCTTCTCACCCCTCTGCAGTCTATTGTTCACATAGCAGCTAGTAATTTTCTGAAAACATGAGTCAGTCTTAGCAGTCTTTTGCCTCGGCTCTTTAGTGACTTCCTATCATATTTAGCATCTCTTAAACAGAATAAATTCTAGCCTTTTTAAAATCTAAAGCTACAGGGGTGCCTTGGTGGCCCAGTCGGTTAAGCGTCAGATTTTGGCTCGGGTCATGAGCTTGCCAATCCCGAGTTTGAGCCCCACGTCCAGCCCTATGCTGACAGCTCAGAGCGTGGAGCCTATTTCAGATTTTGTGTCTCCCCCTCTCTCTCTCTCTACCCCTCCCCTGCTTGCACTCTGTCTCTCTCTCAAAAATAAATATTAAATTTTTTTTTAAAACAAAAATAAATAGACATTAAAAAATAAGTAAAGTCTAAAGCTACATAAAACCCAAAGCAATCTATTTCTCTACTTGAGATCAAAACAAGTCTCTTTTTTCCTATCTAAACATAATTCTTGGCATGGAGATAAATCGGAATTCACATGATATACTTTTTCAAACTTTTTCAAAAACTTTAAGCCCTGCTTTAGAGAGGAATTCTTATATTACACATACATATTTACATATTTTTTTCCTTCAAAGACTAATGACAAATGTACGAGGTTAATAGGCATGTAATGGGACCGTAATAGTACTAATAACGTGAAAATAAAAAGCAGTTCTTTTATAGGAAGTGTTCCTGTATGGTGCACTATGAAACGGGATCACAGAATCTATGTGCATACATGAATCACCAAAAGTTCAGAAACTAAGCTCACCTTAAGAAAATTCATTCTCTTGTTTAGAGCAGAGATCTCCAAGTCATGATGTATAACACACAAAAGCCAAGTATTAGCCTAAATTGGCAATAACTGCAACTTAAATTAAAACCTGAACACCTAGATTGTTACTGTGGTTCTACAGCTTTTGCTCTGTGGTCTGCAGGTTTTATTGAGGTCACAACCTGTTATCTTTTGCCTCTCCTCCTTGTGCTCCCTGTCTCCAGCTTTTTCTTGGCCCTTCTCTGCTCTCTGACCTCATCCCCTCTCCTCACTTCAGTACAGACCCATCAGACTTCTGACTGTTTGTCCAGCTCGGTGTATTGAAGCTATTCTGGACTTGGCACCTTCCCCTTAGAATATTCTTTTCACAAATATTTCATGGCTCACTCTCTCAATTTGTTCAGCTGTCTGCTCAAATATGATCTCAGGCCTTTCCTGACCACTGTATTTAAAATAACAGTCTCAAGGGGTGCCTGGGTGGCTCAATCGGTTAAGCATCTGACTTCGACTCAGGTCATGATCTCACAGTCCATGAGTTTAACCCCACATCGGGCTCTGTGCTAACAGCTCCAAGCCTGGAGCCTGCTTCGGATTCTGTGTCTCCCTCTCTCTTTGCCCCTCTGTCTCTCTGTCTCTCAAAAATGAATAAACGTTAAAAAAATTAAAATAGCAGTCTCAGGGTTTTGTTTTGTTTTTTTCTTTATAACACTTGGCTGATATTATCTATTTATTTGTTTATTGTCTGTCTTACCCTCTGGAACATAAGCTTCATGAGGAATTTTGTCTTTTTTGCTGTTATATCCCTAGGAACTGGCACATAATAAGTGCTCAATAAATGTTTGTGGACTGAATGAATCTCCATTCTCATATCAGTCATTTATTCAGCCTTTAGTCATGAATTACTACTATACACCCAAGACTGTGTTAGAGGTACTGTGTTACTTAAAAAAGAGACATAATCCTTTGCCTTCAAAGAACTTTTTTGAGAGGAGGAAGGAGGAGATAAATATAGATAAACACTGTATAAAAATGTATGATTATGAAGGATTTTGAAGAAAGGAATACCAAGAGGCCTAGTTTAATTTCCACATTGACTGAGTTGCCCAAATTTTTTCCCGCTTTTGATTTCTAATTTCATTTCACTGTGGTTGCAAAAAATATTTTGTTTTATATCTATTTTAATTTATTGAGATTTGTTTTATAGCCTAGGATATGGTGTATCCTGGAAAATTTTCCTTGTGCATGTGAGAAAAATGTGTATCGTGTTGGGCAGAGTGTTCTATGGATGCCCCTTAGGTCTAGTTGGTTTATACTGTATTTCAAGTCTTCTGTTTCCTTGTTGATCTTCTGTCTAGTTGTTCTAACACTATTGGTGAAAGTGGGGTATTGAAATGTCCTCTGTTATCATTGAAGTGTCTATCTCTCTCTTCATGTCTGTCAGTTGTTGCTTCATGTATTTTGGTGCTCTGTTATTAGGTACATATATATTTATCATTGTTATATCTTCCTGATAGATTGACCCCTTTATCATTATGAAATGTCCTTTATTTCTAGTAACATTTTTTGCTTTAAAGTCTATTTTGTCTGCTATTAGCCATTCCAACTTTCTGGTGGTTGCTGTTTGCATAATTTATCTTTTTCCACCCATTTACTTTTCATTTGTCTGTATCTTTGAATTTCAAGTGATAAATACCATGTAGTTGGATCATTTTTTAAATTGAGGTATAATTGACATGTAACATTATATTAGTTTTGGATATACAACATAATGATTTGATATTTGTATATATTTTGAAACGATCACCACAGTAAGTCTAGTTAGCATCCATCACCATACATAGTTACCAAAAAAATTTTTTTCTTGTGGTGAGGACTTTTAAGATTTACTATCTTAACAACTTTCAAGTATGCAATATAGTATTATTAACTATAGTCACCATGCTTTACTTTACATCTCCATGACTTACTTACGTCATAAGTGGAAGTTTGTAACTTTTGACCCCCTTCACCCATTTTACCTACCCTTGACCTCCGACTTCTGGTGACCACCAATCTGTTCTCTGTATCTATGAGCTTAGTTGTTTTTGTTTTTAAATTCCACATATAAGTGAGATTGTACAGTATTTGTCTTTCTCTCTCTGACTAATGTAGCAAAATGCCCTTGATGTCCATCCTTGTTGTTGCAAATAACAAGATTTCATTCTTTTTTATGACTGAATAGTGTTCCATGGTATATGTGTGTGTGTATCACATGTTCTATATCCATTCATCCATCAGTGGACAGTTAGATTGTTTCCATGTCTTGGCTGTTGTAAATAATGCTGCAGTGAACATGGTGGTGTATATATCTTTTTAGTCAGTGTTTTCATTTTCTTTGGCTAAATACCTAGAAGTAAAATTATTGGATTGTATGGTAGTTCTATTTTTAATTTTTTGAAGAACCTCCATACTGTTTTCCATAGTGGCTACACCAATTTACATTCCTACCAACAGTATACAAGAGTTCATTTTCTCCACGTCCTTACCAACACTCGTTATTTCTTGTCTTTTTTATAATAGCTATTCTAACAGGTCTGAGGTGATATTTCATTGTAGTTTTGGTTTATATTTCCCATTAGTGATGTTGAGCATCTTTTCATGTACCTGTTGGTCATCTGTATGTTCTCCTTGGAAAAATGTCTATTCAGATCCTCTGCCAATTTTTTAATTGGATTGTTTGGCCTTTTTGCTGTTGAGTTGTATGAGCTCCTTATATATTTTAGATATTAACCCCTTATCAGATATATGATTTGCAAATATTTTCTCACATTCAGTAGCTTGCCTTTTCATTTTATTGATGTTTTCCTTTGCTTTGCAAAACCTTTTTAGTTTAATGTAATCCCGCTTGTTTATTTTTGCTTTTACTGCCTTTGATTTTGGAGTCAGAGTCAAAAAGCGTCACCAACACTGATGCTAAGGAGCTTACTGCCTATGTTTTCTTCTAGGAGTTATATGGCTGCAAGTCTTACATTCAAGTCTATAATCCATTTTGAGTTCATTTTTGTGTGTAGTATAAGATAGTAGTTGAATTTCATTCTTTCATACATGGCTGTCCAGTTTTCCCAACACCATTTATTAAAGAAACTTCTTTCCTTGTATATTCTTGGGGCACCTGGGTGACTCAGTCGGTTGAGCATCCAACTTCAGCTCAGGTCATGATCTCACAGTTCGTGAGTTCGAGCCCCACGTTGGGCTCTGTGCTGACAGCTCAGAGCCTGGAGCCTGCTTCGAATTCTATATCTCCCTCTCTCTCTGTCCCTCCCTCAGCTTGTGCTCTGTCTCTCTCTCTCTCTCTCTCTCTCTCTCAAAAATAAATAAACATTAAAAAAATTTTTTTTTAATTATACTCTTGGCTCCTTTGTTGTGAGTTAATTGACTGTGTATGTATGGGTTTGTTTCTGGGGTCTCTATTCTGTTCCATTCATCTCTGTGTCTGTTTTTATACCAATACCATACTGCTTACCATAACTTTTTAATATAGTTTGAAATCAGAGTGTGATGCCTCCAGCTTTGTTCTTCTTTCTCGAGATTGCTTTGGCTATTCAGGGTCTTTTGTGACTTCATGCAAATTTTAGGATTGTTTGCTCTATTTCTGTGAAAAATGCAATTGAAATTTTGATAGAGATTGAATTGAATCTGGAGATTACTTTGGGCATTGTGGACATTCTAATAGTATCACTTCTGATCTATGAGCAGGGACTGTCTTTCCATTTATATGTATCTTCTTCAGTTTCTTTCATCAATGTCTTATACTTTTCAGCACACGGTTCTTTCACCTCCTTGGTTAAGTTTATTCCTAGGTATTTTATTCTTTGTAATGCAGCCTATTACTTCTTGAGTGAAAACAATTTTCTCTTATTATAGGAATATGTAATCCAAAAAAAAAATATCTTGAATCTAATTTTGGCTATATTTTATAATTTTAATGTATCATATTTTCATTTTTACTTTCTTTTTGCTTTTTTTTTAATTTACTTTCATTTTTCCATTTTGCTTTATATAGGTAGGTGCTCTGATGTTAAGTGCATAAATACTTACAACTGCTAGATCCTCTTGATGAATTAATCCCTTTATCATTATATAATGACCGTCTTTGTCTCGAGATACAGTTTTTGCCTTAAAGTCTATTTTGCCCAATAAAAGTATAGCTGCCCCTGCTCTCTTTTGGTTTCCATTTGCACAGAATAGCTTTTACCATTCCTTCACTTTCAGCCTGTGTGTGTCCTTAAAGCTGAATCAATTCCGTTTAGGCAGCATATAGCTGGGTCTTGTTTTTTTCATCTGTTCAGCCACTCTGTGTCTTTTGCTTAGAGAAGTTAATCTATTTACATTTAAAGTAATTATTGAGAAGTTAAGGGCTTAATAATTGACATTTTATTCATTGTTTCCTGGTTTATAGATCCTTTGTTTCTTTCTTCCTCTCTTGCTGTCTTTGTCATTTGATGCTTTTTCTGTAGCAGTATGTTGATTTCCTTTCTCTTTTGTGTACCTACTGTAGATTTTTGCTTTGTAGTTTCCATGAGGCTTACATAAAACATCTTATAGTTATAACATTCTATTTTAAACTGATTAACAACTTCAATGGCATACAAAGGCCCTATACTTTTACTCTACCCAGGCAAAATCTCTGAGCCAGGTCTGTGTCTCTGAAAGTGTATACGTAAAGTAAAATTTTATCAAATCACGTATTAAATACATGAAAAACATCTCTTCTCAACTACAGTGTTTTTTAAAGTATTTTTTTAAATGTTTGTTTATTTTGAGAAAGAGAGAGACAGCACACATGTGCTCATGGGGGGAGGGACAGAGAGAGAATCCCAAGCAGGCTCCTCCCAACGTGGGGCTCAGTCTCACGAACCTGTGAGATCATGACCTGAGCCAAAATCGAGAGTTGGATCCTTAACCAACTGAGCCACCCAGGTGCCCCTCTCGACTAGAGTTTTTAAAACCCTATACCAAATCTAACCAAATCAGAATGTAGGATTGAGGCTTAAGGACACGTGTTTGGAAACTTCTCCATGTATTTTTGATGCACATCCTTGGTTAAGCAACCTGTGTCAGAGAAAGTCACTAAAAAATATTAATCCTCAGAGGGATGTGCTTGTAAAACTTTTGTAAAAGAATTACCTATTTTCCCCTAGACTGACCCTTGTAAAAATATGCAGTTCCTTATCTGTCTATAATGGGCTATATCCATAACTTCGACAAAGGGTTATTTGTCTGATTTTATGGTGTCTGTATTACTTTTTTCTCTTGCAGGTGAAAATGAGTTCCTCAGTAAGAAGAAAAGGCAAGCCAGGCAAAGGAGGTGGAAAAGGGTCTTCTAGAGGAGGAAGAGGAGGCAGGAGTCACACTAGTAAATCTCATGGGGGTGGCAGCAGTGGTGGTGGCAGTGCTGGCAACAGAAAGGCCTCGAGTAGAATTTGGGATGACGGTGACGACTTTTGTATCTTCAGTGAATCGAGGCGCACGTTCAGGTCATTATGCCTTTCTCATGTTCAGAGATAGAAACGGTATCGATTTCTAATCTGTGGGACTTATACTCTTGTTTTTTTTGTTTTTTTGTTTTTTTTTTAAATTTTTTTTTTTCAACGTTTTTTATTTATTTTTGGGACAGAGAGAGACAGAGCATGAACGGGGGAGGGGCAGAGAGAGAGGGAGACACAGAATCGGAAACAGGCTCCAGGCTCTGAGCCATCAGCCCAGAGCCTGACGCGGGGCTCGAACTCACGGACCGCGAGATCATGACCTGGCTGAAGTCGGACGCTTAACCGACTGCGCCACCCAGGCGCCCCTGTTTTTTTTTTTTTTAATTAAAAAGTTGTTTTAATTTTTTTTACTTAGAGAGAGAGAGAGAGAGAGAGAGAGAGCGCTCACAGGAGGGGCAGAGAGAGAGGAGAGAGAGAATCCCAAGCAGTCTCCACACTGTCAGCCCCACGAAGGGCTCGAACTCATGAACTGTGAGGTCATGACCTGAGCTGAAACCAAGAGTCTGACGCTTAACCGACTGAGCCTCCTAGGTGGCCCTCCTCTTACTTTAAACCCTTGAAGGCCCCCACTTTGTAACCTTTTCTAAAGGCATGATGCCAAGTAATAGCTTTTTTTTTTTTTTCGAAGGTTGAAATCTGAAGTTAACTTCAACTTACATGACACTGTGAATTGAATGTAATACTGTCATTGAAACTAATGTTACCAGGAAAGCAAATATCGGAAATAGCGAAAGTGATGAAAATGATTTTAAGTATTCCTTACACATTGTAGTTTGAAAATGCCAAAATTCGACGTGACTGTACTCTGTCTTTTTAGTTGATGAGTTATCTATTTTCCAGACATATCAGCCAAATCTTCACTGGTGCTTCAGGTGACCAGTGACAGAGTCATATCCAGGCTTCTTTCATATTCAACTTTTAAATAACAAATAAATTCTGATCATTCTAGTGAATATTTAATGAAAGTAAAGATTTTACTACTGCATGTTATGCAGTATAGGTATAGAATTCTCATTGTCTCTTAAACAGCGCTGCAAGCTGTCTACTGGAATTTTTAGAGATTAGCTACTCTCACTTTCTCTCCCTTTTCTGGGAACAACTCCCAACTAAATATTAGTTAAAAAAAGAATATAGGTGGGGCGCCTGGATGGCTCAGTTGGTTGAGCTTCCAACTCTTGACTTCAGCTCAGGTCATGATCCCAGGGTCGTGAGACTGAGCCCTGTGTTGGGCTCCGTGCTGAGCATGGAACCTGCTTAAGATTCTCCCTCTCTCTCTCTCTCTCTCTTTCTCTCTCCCCCTCTGCCCCTCTCCCTCATTCACATGCACTCTCTCTCTAAAATAACAGATAATATTAAAAAGAAAAAAATTAAAATATGTTGTAGAAGAATATTTAATCTTACGAAAATTCCAGTTTTATTTTGATGAGGAAATAAATTATAAAAGATTATATGTGCTGTATACTTTCATTTAAAAGTGTATATAAAAAGAATTGATATTGGGGCGCCTGGGTGGCTCAGTCGGTTAAGCGTCCGACTTCGGCTCAGGTCTTGATCTCACGGTCTGTGAGTTCGAGCCCCGCATCGGGCTCTGTGCTGACAGCTCAAGAGCCTGGAGCCTGTTTCAGATTCTGTGTCTCCCTCTCTCTGACCCTCCCCTGTTCATGCTCTGTCTCTCTCTGTCTCAAAAATAAATAAACGTTAAAAAAAAAAAAAATTAAAAAAAAAAAAAGAATTGATATGAATTACGATGGCTTCTGTTTTCTGCTTTTTTCCAGTGAACATGTATTTATTATTTTTTTTTTTTTTGTAATCAGGAAATAACGATAAGGTCAGTAAATATTTCAAAAGTAAGGCTTAATATTCCCATTGTTTTCAGATTGGGCACCTAAAACAGAATGAAATAAATGCTTTGCGTGCAACATTTCTTTTGAAAGTCTCTACTCTCAACTGCAGCAGGAGTCATCATAGCATTACTTTTTCCAGAGGATTCTTGAGTTAGTGAAACCAGATTTAGTGATTAGGAATCTAACCAGGTTGTTTTTTTTCCCCAGCAGTTGCAAGATAATGAAGTGTGGTAAATACTGTAGAAAAGGGGAAATTCTTCACAGTCATTGTCATCTTTTGTAAAACACTTGACAGTCCAGTCCATGTTGTATCTGTTTGAGGACTGTGAGGAGAGCGTAAGAGTTCTGGTCACAGGTAAATGTGTCCTTTGCAGACCTAGCAACAGTAGAAAAGGAGAGGCACGCCCCAAATGGAAGCCCGAAGCCAAAATGCCCCTTCAGACTCTGCATATGACTTCTGAGAATCAAGAGAAAGTGAAAGCTCTTCTCCGAGACCTGCAAGAACAAGATGCGGATGCTGGATCTGAGTGAGTTATTTTATTTGAGTCAATTATTATGTTAAGGAAGATATATCGGCAGTGGGGGCAGTGGGGGCAGTGGGGGCAGTGGGAACGTCCGTCCGTCCAGTGTGTCTTTGGAATGCTTTTCAGTACTGATCCTATTGTGACAATGTGATTAGTTGAAAGTGAGCCAAAAGCAAAACATGAATAATTATTCAGCAGCAGTTTTAGAGCATGTTTGTTTTGCAATATCTGGGAGCAGTACAGATTGCCTTTGCGTCTTTTCTTCTGAGGACAATGCTGGTATGGATTCAGTAATTGCTTTATTGACAGACTTCCAAATAAAACCCTGCAGTGAACAAGTAGACGTGTTGTTCGAGGAGCAAATATTGAGTTGATCAGATGAAGTCTTAGGATTACACTTTCTCATAACCATCTGCCTCAGAGAAACAACTTTTAATATTTTGGCTGTTTTTGCTCTGTGATTTCAGTCAAAGAAGTCAGTGCATTCCATTCACCAGAACCGATGGGTGGGTTAGTCAACAGTTTAGCCTCCGTCTTACCTACGTATCTCTTATCTGCCTTAGATTTAGGAAAGGTGGTTAGGCAAAGCAAAAAATCAGGGATGGTTTTTATGAATGAGGAGAAAGAGGATGGCCAGGGCTTCTGTAGTTAAGAGTACAGGCTCTGGGGTCACACTGCCTGGGTTAAAATCTCTAGTTGCTCTTTACTGTATACCTTTGGCAATTACTAACCCTCTCTAACTTTTAGTTGATCATCTGAAAAATGGACATCCCAGCAGTATCTGATCGAGGGTTGTGGGGAGATTTTTAAAGAGCTAGAACACATACAACACTTAGCATAGAACCTGGCATTAATAAATGCCTGATAAATATTAATTGCCAAGAAAGAAGTTAGATCAGTAAAAGTTCAAATCAGTGACTGAAGAATGGTTAGGATCCTGTGTCCTTTGGCTCCCTGAATTAAATTCTTAGACTCTTGCTAAATTTTACTTTGAAGTAAGTGGAACTTAATATCTAATAATACGAACATGTTACCTTTGTCAGAAGAGGCATTTCTGGGGAAGAGGAAGATGACGAGCCTGATTGTGATGATGAACAGTACTGGCCTGCTGGCCGAGAAGCTTCCCTTGTTCCCGACTGTGACCCTTTGGAATGTGCTGGCTCAGGCCGAGTGGAGCCTCCTAATCCAGAATTCACAGTCTCAACATTTGCAGTGCAGAAACTTGCCAGGTGATTGCTTTCAACATTTATGGCGGCTGGGGGAGAACTGAAGAAACTGGAATCACATTACAAACCCTACTCCCCGCTCCTGGAAAGCTCTCCTGTTGCAGGGGCTGCTGCGGTGCTGATGTGCCTAATACCCTCTCTTTCAGGACAGGGTGACTAGGGAGGGATCCATGTTACCAGGGATACTTTCTCAAAATGCCAATCCTGCCTATATACAGTTATAACTTCACATGAGCATGTTTAAATGAACTTCACTTCTGTGATTTGAAATTACTCAATATTTTTTGTCATGTTTCACACTTGGTAGGTATGGGTTCAACCCTGAACGCTGTCAGGCAGCCCTGCGGATCTGTGATGGAGATGTGGGGGCATCGCTGGAACATCTGCTCACACAGTGTTTTTCAGAGACATTCGGGGAGAGGATGAAGCTCTCTGAGGCGGTTGCCCATGTGAGCGTGGATGAGTGTGTGGAACAGCGGCAGGAAGAGGCATTTGCTCTGAAGTCAATCTGTGGAGAAAAATTTATCGAAAGAATTCAGAACCGAGTCTGGACCATTGGATTGGAATTGGAGTATTTGACGAGTAAATTCTGCAAATCAAAGCAAAAGGAAAGCACCAAAAATACACAGGAGACTTCACTTGAAATCTGTAAATTTTACCTCAAAGGAAATTGTAAATTTGGATCAAGATGCAAATTCAAACATGAAGTGCCCCCAAATCAAATTGTCGGAAGAGCAGAAAGAATTGTAGATGATTCTCATCTTAATGCTCATGAAGATGCCTCTTTTTTATATGAACTTGAAATTCGATTTTCTAAAGACCACAAATACCCCTATCAAGCTCCCCTTGTGGCATTTTATTCCACCAATGAGAATCTACCTCTGGCTTGTCGTTTACATATCTCTGAGTTCCTTTATGGCAAGGCCTTGACATTTGCAGAAACTTCCGAACCTGTTGTATATTCTTTGATAACCCTTTTAGAGGAAGAATCAGAAATAGTCAATTTACTAACAAACACCCATCACAAATACAGTGTCCCTCCTGTGAACTTTCCACCAGTATCGTCTGGGACCAGAATAAATAATCCTGTCTGTCGTAAACCAGTGATCCCAAACAATTCTTTCGCTCCAAATCAGACTCCTGAAGGTATGGAAGGCTTTGATTGAGTGGAGGGTTTTGTGGAGGGGGCATTCAGGATGGATTAAGGAAGACCAAGCTTCTGAGGGCTTCTCTAGGATCTCCCGGTGATCTTAGGCCAATCAGTCTCTTCAGTCCAAGGGCAAAAGGGAATGAGAATCCCCTGAACTGTGGCCTGACTTTCACTGAAAGCCCCAGTTTTGTCACTGTGATTGGGCTGTCTGCATTGAAAGTTTGTAGTGATACAGAAGTTTATTCTACAGTTGGGGGTTGGAAGAACCTTAAAGCATCTTCCCAGAAAATCTGTTTGATTTAATCCATTTGGTTTCACATGTTTACTTCTGATGTTTTTCATGGAATTACTTTCAACTGAGTTTTTAGAGATATTTCTCTTTCCACAGTATACTAGACCCCCAAAGTCCATTAGTGTTAAGGCTATCTTTATGAAGTCCTAAACCCTCAGTTTAAAAAATGTTTGTGGAACCTTCTGGCTTGATCGCTTTGTGGATTTGCCATACAGATTCGTACACCACAGTTAAACTCCTTTTTCAAAGTTCTTCAAGGAATTCTTATTTGTTGCCATCTTTGAGAGAAACAAGTTTTCCTGATTTCACAAGAGTTCTTAGGTAAACATCAGTAAGTAGAGAACAATGAAACTGCATTAAGGTGTGGATGGCATACAGTTGGCCAGGTTCACTCACTAGCCACTTGCTGCCAAACAGCAGTTTCTAGTATGTGGGATTCAAATATATTCCTGGAGAAATGACAGATTGTGTGACAGGGCCTTTTTTTTTTTTAAGTAACACCTTTATTGAGATATAATGTACATACTATAAAATTCACTCTTTTAAAGGGTACAATCCAGTGGCTTTTTAGTATATTCAGAGTGGTGCAACCATGACGACTATTTTTTTTTTTTTAATCTTTATTTTTGAGTGAGAGAGAGACAGAGCGTGAGCGGGGAAAGGCCAGAGAGAGAGGAAGACACAGAATCTGAAGCAGGCTCCAGGCTCTGAGCTGTCAGCACAGAGCCTGACGCGGGGCTCCAACTCAGGAATGGCAGAGCCGAAGTCAGACGCTTAACTGACTGAGCCACCCAGGCGCCCCAACCATGACAACTGTCTAATTCCAGAACATTTTGGTCAACCCTAAAAGAAACCCCATACTTACTAGCAGCGAGTGCTCATTTCTCCCTTTCCTCAACCCCTGACAACTATGAATCTACATTCTGTGTCTGTGCATTTGCCCATTCTGTATACTTCCTGGAAATGGAATCATACAATATGTGGCTTTTGTGATCGGCTTCTTTCACTCAGCATGATGTTTTCAAGGTTTGTTCATGTAGGATATATCAGTACTTCATTTTATTGCTGAATAACACTCCATTTTAAGGACATGCCATATTTTGTGTATTGATTTATCATTTGGTAGACGTTTGGGTTTCATGTCATAGAATTTTAGGAACACTTGCAAATAGTTGAAACTGTCAGTTAATTCCTTGAATGTAAAGAGTCTACAGAATTAACAAAGCATGCCATGATTTTTTTCTTCTTCGTTTTTAATTTGGTTTAGCAATAGCCACTTATTCCTAATTAAAGTATATTTGAAGATGCATTTTAAGTTCTTTAGCAGTAGAAGTAGTTGTTTGAAACAAATGAACCTGCTTTATTCAAGCTTTAGCTTTTTCTCCATCTTACGATTTTTTTGTTGTTGTTACTTTGTTAGAGAGTGACTCTCCCCCTTTGCTAAAGAAAGGGCTCCATATGGAAAATGTTTCCTTTTATCCCCTGCAAGTTGAAAAAGAATCAGAACCTGAGGAGGATTCAGAGGAGGATGAAGGTCCTGCACCAGTTATAGTGGAGAATGAGAGCTATGTGAACCTTAAGAAAAAGATTTCCAGAAGATATGACTGGCAGGCAAAATCAGTACATGCTGAAAATGCTAAACTCTGCAAGCAGTTCCGAATCAAACAGGTAGGGTGTTCCCAGAGATTGGCTAGCATTGCCTCCCTACTGTACAGATGAACTGGTTAGGAGTGAGAAAGCCTCGCTACCCTCCCTAGTATGCTTTTGTTTCTCTTTAACTCCGCGTGGTCAGTTTCTGCAAGCCACAGCAAACTTGGGTGCATGTTCTAGATAGTTTTCGAAAATCCAATGGCTAGTGAAAGTGAAATGCACGCATATATACCAAATATTCTCAGAATCTTGTGGCTCTGGTACTATGACAGGCAATCTGATAAGTGAAATGAAAATTAGTGCTGTGATTTATATTAGAAAAAATAGTGGAGAAAGGAGAAGGAGGGACTCTGACTCCATTTGAGAGAATCCTAGGATGAATAACTTGCCCAAGGTCACATAGCTAGCAGGTGGCCACACAAGGGCTTCAAGTTAAATCTCTGTTTCCAAAGTCCATAATGTTTTTATCCCATTCACATGAAGATTGTTTTCAAAGAACCTGTAAGTGAACTGTTAGGGCAGGGTTGGATGTAGGACAAAAACAAGTTGCTTAGCCAGTTTGGGGATTGGACTGGATGCTGTCTAGCAGCATTTCTAATTGTGAAGTTCTGATTCTGATTTTTGACACAGCATAACACTACGGCATACGTAGTGCAATGCCTATAGAACATCAAAATGAATAGAAATTCACACCATAAGTAGTAAGATAGTAAAAACAAAAAATTACATATTCAGTTTGATCAGTTTGTGTTTAGAGGTGATAAATTTATATGATAACATTATATGCAGAAAATGATGTGTTAATGTAAATTTCTTATATTATTCAACAATATATCTTTAGATTTAACATATGCTACAATCTTTATTGGCCATTGGACGTCAGACTGAGTTACATATATGTGATGGGTGGCCAAAAAGTACCTTTCATGAGTGTTCTTACTATTACTGATTTTAGTAAAAATCTGATAGAACTATGCCATCCAGTGTGGTAGCCCCTGGCCACATGCAGGTGTTTAAATTTAAGTTAATTAAAATTAAATAAAATTAAAAATTCAGTTCCTCAGTAGCACTAACCACATTTCAAATACTCACTAGCCACGTGTAGTCAGAGGTTGTTCTTTTGGACAATGCTATTATAGAACATTTCCATTAACATGGAAGGTTCTACTGGATAGTGCTGGTGCAGAGAATCCTGCTAGGAAGAGCTGGGTAGTGCTAAACAAGATGGCTTATTTCTCTTACAAGATCTTGCAGTTTATTCAGACGTAGGAAAATCACAAAGATTTCACAGCTTTCTCTGGCTGATTCTCTAAGCAGCCTTCTGCTGAAGTCACCAGCCCCCAATCCTAACAAATCTGCAATTTCTGTCTCTGAACAAATTGTTAAAGAAAGAGCAGAAAGGGTGGGTCTAGCTATGAGATTCCAACCTGAGATCTTTGTGAAAGATGATTCAGGGGCGCCTGGGTGGCGCAGTCGGTTGGGCGTCCGACTTCAGCCAGGTCACGATCTCGCGGTCCGTGAGTTCGAGCCCCGCGTCAGGCTCTCAGCTGATGGCTCGGAGCCTGGAGCCTGTTTCCGATTCTGTGTCTCCCTCTCTCTCTCCCCCCCCCCCGTTCATTCTCTGTCTCTCTCTCCCCCAAAAAAAAAAAAAAAAAAAAAAAAAAAAAAACGTTGAAAAAAAAAAAGAAAGATGATTCAAAGTAACGTAACTGATGCCTTATCTTTTATATTATTAGGCTTCCAGACAGTTCCAGGCAATTCTGCAAGAAAGACAATCGCTCCCTGCTTGGGAAGAAAAAGAAACCATTCTTAAATTGTTGAGCGATCACCAAGTGCTTGTTATAAGTGGTATGACTGGGTAAGAATGCAATTTATTTGTAATGCAGCTTTCATCCATGAATATGGTATGCACCCTGGTTACCATAACCAGTTCTACTTGTAAAAAACTAGTAACTGTTCTTATTTGTGCTTTACTTGTCAGATATTAAATAATATTTCACAGAACCTAATTTTACAGATCTTTAGCCAACAGACCCAAATTACAAACAAAAAACAAAAAAACACCTCAGAAATCCATCAAGTAATTTATAGACATTGCACACCTCTTCCCTGAGACAATTTTAAGGTAAAAGGTCTAAATGAAGACTTTTACCAGGCCCATTTTTAAATGTAAAGGATAGTTCTAGAACATTTAACTTAGAAACTTCCATCTGCTAAATTTATTCTGATTTCCTTAGAGCTTTTATTTGTTCTTTTAATAACAACTTAGGGCATATTATTTTTCCTACTTTACCCTTTTCGCATGTTATCCAAATTTATTTAGCAGCAATAGGTTGTAGCTTTAATTTAGTTCTCTACTCAAAAGTATTTAACCTAATAATTACATTCGTGCCCAGACTCACCAATATAGTAGTAATTTGAGATCTTCCAGTTTCTTGGGGTGTCTGGGTGGCTCAGTCAGTTAAGAGTCTGACTCTTGATAGCAGCTCAGGTTGTGATCTTGTGGTCATGGGATTGAGCCCCATGTCGGTTCAGTGTGGAGCCTGCTTGGGATTCTCTCTCCCTCTCCCTATGCCCCTCTCCCCTGCTGGCCCTCTCTTTCTCTCAAAATAAATAAATAAACATTTAAAGAGATCTTCCAGTTTCTTATATTTTTAAGAAAAAATTTTTAATGTTTATTTTTGAGAGAGAGAGAGAGAGAGGAGGACAGCACAAGAGGGGAGGGGGGCAGAGAGAGAGGGAGACACAGAATCTGAAGTGAGTTCCAGGCTCTGAGCTGTCAGCACGGAGCCCCACGTGGGGCTTGAACTCACTAACTGAGATCATGACCTGAGCCGAAGTTGGACGCTCAACTGGCTGAGTCACCCAGGTGCCCCTCAGTTTCATATCTTTTTAACCTCAGTCTACTTGTAGCCAAATCAGTAAGATAATACATAAAAATCATAACATAATACTCCCATTTCTTTAGGATTCAAACATAGAGGTCATTTGTAGTGGTGTTTACAGAACTTAATCTAATGTCTGTTCAATTGTCTCAATTTTACAAATGATACTAAATGATTATTTGATTGCCCTGTTAATCTGAGTGCAAATTCCTAGCAGTTATGAGCTGTAGGTAACAAGTCAGTAGGTCAGTTTAGAAGATAAATGAAGTGGAACACATTTTATCATAATCAGGTTTCTCACTTTCCTCACTGCACATGATTGTTTTGGGTTTTTTTTTTTTTTTTTAGTTTGGTTTTTGTTTTTTTGGTAACTAGCACTTGAAAACTCTCATATTAGGACTTCTTTGTTTTGACATACAGATGTGGAAAAACCACACAGATTCCTCAGTTTATTCTGGATGATTCTCTGAATGGACCACCTGAGAAGGTGGCCAATATCATCTGTACGCAACCCAGACGAATCTCGGCAATATCTGTTGCTGAACGTGTTGCTAAAGAAAGGACAGAAAGAGTGGGTCTGACTGTGGGGTACCAGATCCGGCTGGAAAGTGTCAAGGTTCGTATGCTCTGCTTGTTTCCTGGTAACAGAAATTTAGTTTTCAAGTATAAAGAATTTTTGGGGTCCGGAGATACATGGGCAATTTGGGATATAGACTTAGGTAGGGCTAAAGACCTTTCAGAAATATTTTGGTATAAACTCTTATTTGGGTGTACTTAATTTCCTCTACCTTTTATTCTGAGGCACCTGGGTGACTCAGTCATTTAAGCGTCCCACTCTTGATTTTGGCTCAGGTCGTGATCTCATGGTTCACGGGATTGAGACCTACATCATCAGGCTCTGTGCTGATTGCACGGAGCCTGCTTGGGATTCTCTCTCTCCCTCTCTCTCTCTGCTCCTTCCCTGCTTGCCTGCACATGCAAGCCCACTCTCCCTCTCTCTCTTTTAAAATAAAAGAAACATTTTTTTTTAAAGACCTTTTATTCTTTATTGGCAGAAGTGATCTAGTAACTGCTATTTTACTCTTAATCCTGAGACTTAATCCATTTAACCAAATAAGGAACAGACAAATTTAGAATTGGGTTTATTATTCACTGTTGTTTTTATGTTTTATAATACTTTTTGAATGTTTTTTTATGAGGTTTAAACTTAAATTTTTGATATAAAGTAGAAAAGCTTTTACTGTTGTTGCCAGAAAGAAACTATGCATTTAGTGTGGTTTCAGATTAAATGCAACTGCTGACGTTTTCAATATTCTTTGTCCCTATCCATTCAAAATGGCCTTGCCATTTTGGCTTTGAAAGTGTTCCCTGGGGTGCCTGGCTGGCTCAGTCAGTAGAGCATATGACTCTTAAGCTCAGGGTCATGGGTTCAAGCCACGTGGGCTCAAGTTGGATGTGGAGCCTCATTAAAATTTAGAAAAGAAAAAAGAAAGAAAGAGTTTCCTTTTTTCAAAAATTCCATGAATGCCTTCTATGCCCTTTTCTGTGTAAGTCCTCAGCCACCAGACTGTTGTACTGCACCACAGGCGTGCTGCTGAGAAGGCTGGAGGGAGACACAGCTCTACAAGGAATCACCCATATCATTGTTGATGAAGTTCATGAGAGGACAGAAGAAAGGTAAAACAAAGATTTTCCTAACAAATAGCCACACACATAAAATGAAGACATGGCTGAAAGAATTTTGTTCTGTTTCCAGTTCAGTTTCACAGAGCTAGAGAGGAAGGCCACAGAGGAGGCCCAAGTTAGAGAAGAGGAACGCTTTCCTGATCTCCAGGGTCTGTAATACTAAAAAGGCTAGGAGGGCATATGTTCATCACTAGAAGAGTCATCCTGTCAGATGGACATCTTCTCCCAGGAGATACTTAACACCTCCTGGGCATCATGCTGAGCTGGGCACTGTACTTAGGAGTAGCAGGTGTAAGGCATGCTGTAGTTGATGGATTGGTCAGTATGTCCTTCCTTCTTTGTTCATTTGGTCAGTCATTCAGTCCTGACATTCTTTCATACATTTATTGAGACTGTATTAAGTGCCAAGTGATCTGTTAATTGTTGGGGTTGCTATAGTGAGCAAACATATATGACTCCCCTTTATCTCATTGTCTAGTAGGAAAAACAAATAATGAACAAATAAATACGTAAACAATTCTGAATTGGAGTAAGTCCTATGAAGGAGTAAACAGGTTGCTGTGTTTGCAGGGGAGAGATCCCTGAGATGGTCAGAGCTGCTGTCTCTCAAGAGATGATATTTAAATTAAAAACAGAAGTATGAGAAGGCATCCTGTGTGACAAATGGGGGCAAAGCCACCATTCTCAGATTCTGCAGTGGGAAAGGGTATCATGAGCCCAGAAACTGGAGGAAGCCTGTGCAGCTGGTTGTAGTAAATGAGGGAAAAAGTAGCAGGTAGAAAAGGAAGAAACCAGATCTTCAGGGGCTTATATACCATGACAATAAAGCATTTAGATTTTATTCTATGAAATTAGAAGTCATTAAAGGGCTGGGATGTAAAATCAAAATTCTGAGTATTTTAAAAGGAAGGGCCTAGTAAATAGGTGGCATTAATCATAGTTTGTCATGTGGATCATGTTCTAGAGCAATAAAAAAAAAAAGTAGTATGGAAAAAAAAGAATCCCATGAAAATTATTAGACTTTCCCAAAAAGGACTATACTATTATAAGTACCTTGAATGGAAGGAAAATCTAAGTAACTAAAGTTGGCAGATTGCCAGAGAAGCAGAAAATAGCTAATAGCAAAATTTAAAAAAGAAACAAACCAAAAAACATGAAAAGGATTCCCTGCTACTGCTAATAAAAAGTTTTTAAGAACTGAGCAGGGAAGACATAGGACCAGAAGACTATTTGTTCAAAGATATAAATACACTGATACTCTAGTAAATAAGAAATATCAAGTAATTGGAAACTAAGGAAAAGCGGACTTACATATAAAAAGAATAGATCAAAATAAAAAGAAATAATTCCTAGGACATGGCAATAGTAAATTTTAAATGACTATACATAAAACACTGGGAATCTTTGAGGGACAAATAATTTTTTTGTAGAGACTCCAGAAAACAGTGGGGGGAAAAATAAATGGTAAGTCATTTCATTTTTGCAGGCAAATGTTCAAGTGAACATTTGAAAGAAGAAAATATTTTCACAGAATCACTAAACAACTTGGAGGAAGAAATCAAATAAGACATTCTACCAGACTAATAATATTTTTTTAAATTTTTTTTTTCAACGTTTTTTATTTATTTTTGGGACAGAGAGAGACAGAGCATGAACGGGGGAGGGGCAGAGAGAGAGGGAGACACAGAATCGGAAACAGGCTCCAGGCTCCGAGCCATCAGCCCAGAGCCTGACGCGGGGCTCGAACTCACAGACCGCGAGATCGTGACCTGGCTGAAGTCGGACGCTTAACCGACTGCGCCACCCAGGCGCCCCCAGACTAATAATATTTAAATGTTATATTCTAAAGGTACATTTAAAATTTTAGGGGAAATTATATCCAGTATAATTCTAAATACAAAAAATGGTTTTCGCTTTCATAACATCTATATTTCCACAAACTCAGAGAAACTAGAGCATAGTACTGGATCTGGTTTCTCAATCGTGATCTCAAAAGAGAAAGATTTTTATATAAAACTTAATGACTTGTAGAATATCAACAGTTAAAAATTCAAAATAATACCCGATGAAAGATAAATTACACTCTGGAGAAGGGAGATTCAGTCATTTACAAATAGCAGCCTTTGGGAAAGGAGTGTACATATTACAAGAAAAAGTAGGGGGATATTTGCCGGCTCAGATGGAAAAAGAAAAACAAAAAAATAGGAGTAAAATCTAGGACTCAAGATCAGTAAAAATATACATAAGATTAAAGGTTAAATGTAGAAAAGTTATAGCTGTGTTTGTTTAAAAAATTTTTAATAGATTTTCTGACCATACAGATAACATGATTTTCCTCAATGTTTGGAAAGTATCAAAGAAATGTCAAAAAATATTTTTTGTCCCCTGTATAATAATTACCTGTTACGATTTTGGTCTGTTTTCTTCTGGGAGTATATTAGGAGTTAGGAGAGAGATGTGGTAGAGAGAGATATATGTCTCCACAAACACTATTGGAGTTGTGTGTGCTGCTTCTCATATAATAGTTAACGTGATAGCATGAACTATCTTTGAAGTTATTAATAATTGCAGAAGGAGATTTTAAGTATGCATGTATTATAAATTATTTAAGCATTTCTTAATTGTTATATTATGTCCTTTTCCCTAAAAAAGAAACAAAAGTCGTACATGTAAGTTAATTAGCTCATGAAATTAAAGAGAACGAAATAGTACAAGAATATGCTCTCATTAAAAGTTAAAGCTATGCAGGAGGCACCTGGCTGGTTCAGTCAATGGAACATGCAACTCTTGGTCTTGGGGTCGTGAGTTTGAGACCCACATTGGGCATGGAGCCTACTATCTATCTATCTATCTATCTATCCATCCATCTATCCATCTGTCTATCTATCTATCTATCTATCTATCTATCTACCTATCTATCCATCCAAGCAACACAGATAAAATGAAAGTCTCCCTTAACACTTCCAAGCATTACCAGTCTCTTCCCCAGAGATAACTGTGGTGATGAGACTAGTGATATGTCCTTTTTATACATTGACATTTATGTTTACTTTGTTAGAAATAGGTACTTTTGCTTTCTGACCTTTTTTTTTCTTACACAACTGATGTGTTCATTTAGTAAGTCAACAGGTTTTTTGAGCAGCTACTATTGTTCCAGACATTGTTCTAGATTATTTTATTAGTAAACAACATAGACCCAAATCCCTGTCCTCATAGAGCTTCTATTCTGATGGGTGAGCTCAACGATAAGAATGATAAATAAGTAAAATATGTTAAGTGCCAAGAAGAGAAAAGGTGATATGAAATGCAGGGGAGGGGAGCATTTGAATTTTTAAATAGAGTGACTAGGGAAGGCCTGGCTACAAAGGTATCTTTGAGTAAAAACTTGAAGGAAATGAGGGAACTACCTGTGAATGTCTGGGAGAAGCCCATTGCAGGCAGATCAATAACATGTGCAAAAGACCTGAGGTACATGCCTCCAGGACAACAAGGAGGACCGTGTGGCTGGAGTGAGTGAATAAGGGGAGAGCAGCCGGAGACAAGTGGTGGTAGGGGCAGAAAATGTCATGTAGGACCTAACTTGTTAGTGAGGATTTTAATAAGTCATCAAAGGATTATGAGCTGAAGACCGGCACAGTAAGATTTACATTCGAACAGAACCATTGGTCTGCTCTATTGAGAAGAGATTGCAAGGGGATGGGCCAAAGCAGGGAGACCAGTAAGGATATTGCTTTTGTGCAGTGCTTGTTGCAGTACATACTTGGGTTTTTTTCAGAGATGTTTTCATATCAGTATCTAAAGCTCTGTGTTATTTCCTTCTGTCTGCCTCATGTTATTCCACAGATTGGGTGATTTCTTTTTAGCCAACCACTTCTTGGTCGATGGACATTTAGGCAGTTGTCATTGTTTTACTATTACGAACAATGTTATTATGAAAATCTTTGTATATTCTTCATTATGTATGTGTAGATATCCAGAAGTAGAATTATCAAATGCAATGATAGATCCTGTTGGTACTTTGATTGGTAGTACACCGATTTGAGTTTATTTGGTTATTTGAGTTTATATCTTCATAATTTTAAGTCTTCACATCTAGGATCATGACACATCTTTCTATAAGATGTGAAGTTTTTTTTTTTCACATAGGTCTACACATTCCTTGCTCAAAATGCATCAAAAGCTAATTCATTTTGGGGCGCCTGGGTGGCTCAGTTGGTTAAGCATCTGACTTCAGCTCAGGCCATGATCTCACGGTCCACGGGTTCGAGCCCCACGTCAGGCTCTGTGCTGACAACTCAGAGTGTGGAGCCTGCTTTAGATTCTGTGTCTCTGTCTCTCTCTGCCCCTCCCCTGCTCATTCTCTCTCTCTCTCTCTCTCTCTCTCTCTCTCTCTCTCTCCTCTCTCCCTCCCCCCTCAAAAATAAAATAAACGTTTAAAAAAATAAAGCTAATTCATTTTTATGTATTAAATTTGTTTGATCTTGAGGTGTTTCTTTTATTTCCCTTAGTGACTTCTTGCTGCTCGTCTTGAAGGACATTTTGTTGCAGAGACCAACTCTTCAAGTTATTCTAATGAGTGCAACTTTAAATGCTGAGCTCTTTTCAGAATATTTCAGTTCCTGCCCAATTATTACTATCCCAGGTGATTAATATGCATCATTAAATATGCCTTGTTCTGATAAGGAAATATAATTATTTTTAAAGTTCATCTGAGATGTAAAATAACAGGTATTGATATTTTCTCAAGAAGTGATTAGATTTATAACAAATAAAATTAATGACCATATAATGAAATTAATAAAGAAGCAACATTATATCCATTTGCTAAGAGATTTCAGTTTTACATGTGCTTTTGAAAAAAGTCTCAGTTACTAGGATTTCTAGAATTCCGTTGTGTTTAATATTGAAGTATGAGTTAATAGTGGTAATCTGTCATAGAGTTGTCTCTGTGTATAGCAGATTTGTTCACTACAGGATTCTGCTAACTTCCTGGATGTTGGTCCACTCTGAGAGAAAGTGAAGTTGAGTAGTCTGTGTCTTCTGGTGCTTTCACAGTCTCACTGTGGGATTAATTTATCACCTTGGAGGTTGCTTTATCCTTCTGCAGTTGATTGTCACAAGAACAATTTATGGACGATTTTGACGAATAATCGTACTATTTCTTCTAGTTGTTGAATGTTTAAAAGTCCCCTTGGGGGAGGGGAGGGTGGGAAAAGTGTAACAGGTTTAAAAAAAAAAAAAAAGAGGTTAAAAAATGTCCTATTACCAAATGAGCATTTCCACCTATATACTTCTGTTTTTTTATGAGCTGGAATCTATCTATCCCTTCTAATTTCTCTCATCAAAGGCTTTTCTTTTCTTCTGATATGTTTAAGACGACAGAGCAAACAGTACCTTAATGTGCCAAGCTTTGTTTTTTTGTTGTTTTTTTTTTTTTTTTTTTAATTTTTTTTCCCAACGTTTTTTATTTATTTTTGGGACAGAGAGAGACAGAGCATGAACGGGGGAGGGGCAGAGAGAGAGGGAGACACAGAATCGGAAACAGGCTCCAGGCTCCGAGCCATCAGCCCAGAGCCTGACGCGGGGCTCGAACTCACGGACCGCGAGATCGTGACCTGGCTGAAGTCGGACGCTTAACCGACTGCGCCACCCAGGCGCCCCAGTTTTAAGAGAATTTTACATTTGCAAACTATTTATTTCAAGGTAGTTGAACAGGTATCCTGAGTCTTATTTTCTTGTCCTTCTAGGTCGTACATTTCCTGTTGATCAGTTTTTTCTGGAAGATGCAATTGCTGTGACAAGGTAAGGAAGACATTAATTAAGGTTTGGTGAAAGTCTTTGAAAACATTATTTTACCTCAGTGTGCCAGCATTTTAATAGACATGTTAGTTTTTCTTCTGATTTTTCCATTTGAGTGTTTGGTTTTCCCTTTTCAGCAAATATTATACAAATCATTTGCAATTCACATCACAGTACACATTGTATGTTAAGAGTACTGACTGGAACTATGTAAACTATGGACTTTGGGTGATCATGATGTACCATTGTAGCTTCATCAGTATAACAGTTATATCACCCTGGTGTTGGGGGGCGAGGGGGGTGGTGTCGATAATGGGGAAGGCTATACGTTTGTGGGAAACAGGGAGTATCAGGAAACCTCTGTACCTTCTGCTCAATATTGCTGTGAACCTAAAACTGTACTGAAGAATGAAGTCTATTGAAAAAATGATGAAGGACAGGGGCACCTGAGTGGCTCAGTCAGTTAGGTATCTGACTTTGGCTCAGGTCATGATCTCATGGTTCATGGGTTCAAGCCCCGCATCAGGCTCTGTGCAGACAGCTTGTAGCCTGGCGCCTGTTTCGGATTCTGTGTCTCCCTCTCTCTCTCTGCCCTCCCCTGCTCACGCGCTCTCTGTCTCTGTCTCTCTCTCTTTCTCTCTCAAAAATAAATAAACATTAAAAAAAATTTTTTTAAATGATGAAGGACCAGATATATGGAGAATTTAATATGAAAAAAAGTACCCATTCTGCCCTCTACTTACTAACTGTAACATTGATGAGTAGCTTGATCTTTCTGTGACTCAGGTTCATCACAAGTAAAATGGTATATTAATAGCTGCTTTGCAGGGTTGTCATGAGGATGGATTAATTAATTCTTAGAGTTAATAGCTGCAGATGCTTAGAACTGTGCTTGGCACCTAACAAGTGTTAGGTATCATCATCATCATCATCATCCTGCAGTGCTCAGGGAGCTTGCAGTCTAGTGTGAGAGTCAGGATGTCTGCATAATTTCAGCGCTGGGTAAAAAATGGCCATTTCCATTGGATACAAACATATTTCTCTCCTTTGAAAGCCCTGATTCCTCTTCCTACTCTTTGACCATGAAACCCCCCCCCCCATGGTTTTATCCTTGCGCTATTCCTTCTCACCATTAAACTCTTTTGTCCCTCTGTTAGACTCATGTGATTTCAGATGTCACCTCTGTGCCAAGAATTTCCAAATCAGTATCTTTGTTCCTGACCTCTGAGCTCCAGAAAGAAAATGCCCTTGCAGTCTGGCACCGAAAACTCAGTTCAGAATTTTTCTCTACTCCCTGCTCCTTCCCTTTCTAATAAGACCTACTTCTAATTCTCTATTTATTTAATGGTACAGTTTTCTCAAGCGAAAAACCCCAAAACAGTGGCTCTCAAACTTTTGCATGCAATAAGCCTATGTAGGGAACTTATTAAATAAATTGTTATGTGGGGGCCCTACCCCATTTCCGCTGTGAATCTCTGGGGAAATTAACATGTTAACTAGTTTACCTGTCTTTATTCTCTCACTTTCTCAAACTCACTGCCTCCAGAATTACCTTGAAACAGAACCAAAAACATTCTAGTGTGTTCCCTACCAGAAATAGGGCACAGGCCAGCAGAACCCTGGACTGGTGAAAGAGAAGCACATGAATTGGGCAGAGACAGAGCAACACTCTGCTGATCGGAAAACATAAATAGGTGAATATTTTCATTCCTCACCATCAGACCTACATACTAACAGCCCCATCCCTTTGTTTAACTTCCTCAGGTACGTGCTGCAGGATGGGAGCCCTTATCTGCGCTCCATGAAACAGATGTCAAAGGAGAAGCTTAAAGCGAGGCGCAGCAGAACTGCGTTTGAAGAAGTAGAGGAAGACCTGAGGCTCTCCCTTCACCTCCAGCACCAGGATTCTGTCAGAGATGCAGTGCCAGACCAACAGTTGGATTTCAAGCAGCTCCTGGCCCGCTATAAAGGTAATGTGTTTCCTGGGGGAATATTACGGTTATGTCATAGGGAACCAGTTTCCCCCGCCGCCCCCCACCGTGATCCAGAGGAAGAAAAACGTGGCTCTTGTTTCACAGCTACATTGTCTTTAATGCATCAGAACAACCTTAAACTTGGAAAAAAAATAGCAGTTTCAACACATATTGGACGTAATTGTTATTATATTTACATATAGGTGTTTTCTGATTATAAAAGAAATGTTTATTATAGAAAAATTGGGAAGTAGTGAAATACAAGTATATTCCTTAGTATTTTGTAACTTTTTATTTTGATATGATTGCAAATTCATAATAAAAGCTGGCAGGACCATACAATGAACTCTCATATATCCTTTACCCCAGCTCACCAATTATTATTTTGCTTCATTTCCTTTATCATTTGCACTGTGCACACGTTATATGTTTTTTTCTTGAACCCTTTGAGTAGGTTGCAGATATCATGTCCTTTAATCCCTCGTATATGAGTACATATTTCTTTCTCTTTTTTTTAATGTTTATTTACGTATTTTGAGAGAGAAAAAGAGAGAGCACACACGTGCCTGCAAGCAGGGGAGGATCAGAGAAAGGAGAGAGAGAACCCCAAGCAGGCTCTGCACTGTCAGCACAGAGCCTGATGCAGGGCTCAAACCCATGAACTGGGAGATCATGATCTGAGCTGAAGTCAAGAACGGACATATGTATTTCTTAAGACCATAATCACAGGACATGATCAAAATGAAGACATTTAACTAATATAATACTATTATTTAATCCATAGTCACTATTCTAATTTGCCAATTATCTCAAAAATGTCCTTTATTGCTATTTTTTTCTGGCCCAGAATCCAACCCACAATTATGTATTGCATTCATTGTTGTGTGTCTTTAGTTTCTTTTGATCTGGAAAAACTCCCCAGCCTTTATTTTTCTTTTAAGATCTTGACATTTTTTAGGAGTTTGGGCCAGTTATTTTCTAAAATATCCCTTCATTTAGATTTGTCTAATGTTTCCCCATGATTAAATTTAGGTTAGAAAACCCAACCTTTTGGGTTTCATTTTTGGTTAGAAAACCACACTGGGGCGCCTGGGTGGCTCGGTCGGTTAAGCGTCCGACTTCGGCTCAGGTCATGATCTCACAGTCTGTGAGTTCGAGCCCCGCATCAGGCTCTGTGCTGACAGCTTGGAGCCTGGAGCCTGTTTCAGATTCTGTGTCTCCCTCTCTCTCTGCCCCTCCCCTGTTCATGCTCTGTCTCTCTCTGTCTCAAAAATAAACATTAAAAAAAATTAAAAAAAGAAAAAGAAAACCACAGAAACAATGTTGAGTCCTTTTTGGCACATCGTATCAGGAGGCATATGACATTGGTTTGTCCCTTTATTGGCAGTGTTGTTTTTGATCACTTGGTTAAGGAGATGTTGGCTACGTGTCTCCCCTGTGTAGGTCACTGTTTGTTGCCTTTATAGTTAATAAGTCATTTGTGGAGAGATATTTGAAGACTTTTTAAATAGCCTCTAAAATCCTCAAAATGTCATCCACTGGTTTTAGCATTACTCACAGGCTTTCAAATAGCGTCTTTTGTGGGTCCGTCCTATACTGAGCATTTCTTTATGTGTTCTTAGCTGATCCCTCCTCCTATGCCAGGTCCCACCTAACTGTTCTTTGTTCCTAGATAGTCTTCTGTGCATATGAGCTGGGCTAAACACACAGACACGGCAGCATTACTACTGTTGCTTTCTTCCTTAAAGCCTAGACCAGAGACATGTCTCAACTGCCCTCCCTGCTTTTTTCCCTGGACTGCCACCCCAACTCCTCTAGCCCTTCCAAAAAAACAAAAGTGCTTACCTTTCAAGGAGTAAGAGCCTGCATCCCCCTGTTCTATAGGAGAAGAAGCAAATGAGTTTTCCTTTTTCTCCTTCCGTCGAAGACTATTCTTCCCAGTCCTGTGTGGGGAGTGGTAATCATCCAGGAATTAGGGGATTAGCTATTATTCTGCTGTTCAGAAAGATATGCATAGCTCCTAAATATTTCACTTAATCTTCCCAACATCCTGAGAAGTAAGGTTGAGAGTATGAACTTGCATCATACAGACCTGGGTTCAACTTCCTCCCTCAGAATTCCTCAAGCAAGTCCCTTGTCTTCTCTGTACCTCAGTTTCCTAATCTATAAAATGGAGTTGTTTAGGGAGTTAAATGAGATAATACGAATCCACAGCACGGTGCCCATCTAGTCAATACACATTAGTGATTTTAACTGAAATATGTCTGAGTCAAAAGTTTGTGTTCCTTCTGTACATCATACCAGCTGATAATTCCCATTTCCTTATTCTATTAAATTATGGAACAGGAAAACCCCTTTGGTTTCTCTTTTGAAATTTCGGAATTTTCTTTAAAAATTATGATTGGATCTAAGCCAGGCCTTTCCAATTTCAAGCACACAGTTTACCAAAGTTCAGAAAGCACTTTTGAGAATTCCTTTCTGAGGGGGGAGGAGGAGGATAGAAGATTTGGGGTCATGAAACCCGGCTCTGTCACTAGCTTCTCTTTCCCTATAACAAAAAGACTAAATCTGGTTGATCTCAAGGCTCTCTCATTTTTCAGAAAATCAAACTAATGTTTCTGAGGTCAACTCTTAAAACTTTTTCTAGTTAAAAAAAGTAATAATCAGTCCTTTTAAGTAGTAAAAACTGCCCAGCTATAAAAACTTTCTTTTATTTATTATTTCTTTAATTTCTTTTATTACATTTATTTATTTTTGATAGAGAGACAGAGCACAAGTTGGGGAGGGGCAGAGAGAGAAGGAGACACAGAATCCGAAGCAGGCTCCAGGCTCCAGGCAAGAATTCAGCACAGAGCCTGACGCAGGGTTCGAACCCACAAACTGTGAGATCATGACCTGAGCCAAAGTCAGACACTTAACCAGCTGGGCCACTGAGGTGCCCCTTTGCTTTTATTTTTTTAAAGTTTTGTTTTGTTTTTTAATTTTTGGGAAAGACAGAGAGAGTGCAAGCAGGGGAGGGGCAGAGAGAGAGGAAGAGTCTCAAGCAGGCTTCCTGCTGTCAGGGCAGAGCCTGACACGGGCTCGAACTCCTGAAACTGTGAGATCATGACCTGAACCCAAGGCAAGAGTCAGATGCTTAACCAACTGAGCCTCCAAGGAGCCCCTGAAAAAATTTGTTTAATGTTTATTTTTGGGGAGGGGGGGCAGAGAGAGAGGGAGACAGAGGATCTGAAGCAGGCTGTGCGTCGTCAGTGAAGAGCCTGATGCAGGGATGAACCCACGGACCACGAGAAACCAAGAGTGGGACACTTAACCTTCACCGACTGAGCCACCCAGGTGCCCCTAAAAATTTTTTTAAAAAACGATTTCACTTCTCTTTTTTTCTGTTAGCTGATCTTTCCTCCTTTTTGAAAAAAAAGTCTAGCTTTTTGGGGGCGCCTGGACAGTTCAGTGGGTTAAGCATTCAACTCTTGACCTCAGCTCAGGTCTTGATCTCAGGGTCATGAGTTCAAGCCCTGCACTGGGCTCCACGCTGAGCATGAAACTTACTTAAAAAAAAAAGAAAAGTCAAGTCTAGCTTTTTGGAATCTTGACAGATAAAAATGATTCCTTCTCTGCCTTCCACACCCCACCACACCCTTATTTATATAACCTGTTTCTTTCTTTCATTTTTGACCCACACAGGCTCCACACTGTAGAACAACATTGTTTAGAAACTGCTTTTGCCCCTTTTCAAACTTTTTAGCCTAATATAGGAAACTTCTCTTCCATGATACTACCTGCAGCTATTTTGTTCTAGTTAGACTATATTTAGGGTGATGGGCTATTAAGAGGACCCAAGAAGAAAGGCCAGTAGTCTTTAGAGAGTTAGACTCCCAAGAATATGCTATTTGTTTTTAAAAGAGCCCAAGCTTATAGCTCTTATAGCCCAAGCAGAAAGAACTGTGTCTTTCACTAGGCCTCAGATAGATTCGGAGGAGACTAGAAACCCTTAAACTAGAAGTCTGAGGATAGCCTTCAGGAGTTGTTAGTGAAGCCGTTAAAATCACATGTATTTTTCAGGGAAGATCCAAAGCTTGTGTGGGGCATGTGGGTGGCTCAGTCGGTTAAGCTTCGGGCTGTTGATTTCGGTTCAGGTCATGATCTCATGGTTCGAGGGTTCAAGCCCTGTTCTGGGCTCTGCACGGCTGGTGCAGAGCCTGCTTTGGATTCTGTCTCTCCCTCCCTCTCTGCCCCTCCCCTGCTCACACTCTCTCTCAAAATAAACTTTGGGTGGGGGGTGGGAAAGAGTCACTATTGTGAAGATGTCAGTGAAAGCTTTGGTCTCTGTTGATTTCCCTGGATTACTATTGCCTGGACTTCCATCTGATCTGACTCATGACTTGATTGAATCTAGGAGGGTTTCTAAAGTGTATTTGTCTTTGAATTTTGTTTCTGGGATTTAAATGGTCACTAAGTGTGTGATGGGTAAAAGTGGGGGAGGAAGAAAGGAAACAGCAGCCTATCTGAGCCTTTCCAGCAGGGTCAGGAGCCTGTTCTTTGAGTCCTTGTTCAAGCAAAAAGTTCTCCTAGTAAACGTGTACTTTCTGAGCGACTGAAAGAAACCAAGTCATTTCAGTGCATCAGTGTGAACATCTGTGTTGGCAATTCAAGGTGAGACCCACCTAGTTCACAGGCATCACTGTCTTTAATAAGGTTTAGTTATCCTTCTGATTTTTATCTTTCTTTCAGGGGTTAGCAAATCAGTCATCAAAACTATGTCCATCATGGATTTCGAAAAGGTTAATCTGGAATTAATAGAGGCCTTGTTAGAGTGGATCGTGGATGGAAAGCACTCCTACCCTCCAGGTAATCGCTTCTTCATTTGTGTGGGAGACGGCAAAAGGAAGGCGGCTCACTTAGATGATGGGTGCTGTGGGAGCGACCTCCCTTCCTGGAGCCGTCACCCCCACCCTCACTTTTTCACTGACAGTTGTATGTAAAGTTGCTTATTAGGCTTTTCAGGGGGGAGGATTTTACCTTTTACTTTTCGAGGTTCACCTGCTGCTTTCACTCAGCACTCTTTTGTTCCCGCCGGGCAAAAAGATGTTAACAACACAAAGTCCACAAGGAGGAAGTTTGAAAAGAAGGCCTGGGTGATCCACATATTAAACACCTAGCCCCAGGCTAAATGGGAGTCTGGTAATGAGTGTCTGATGCACATGAAGGTCACAGGGCAGGGGGGTTAAGAGAACAGGCTCTCGAGTCTGATAAAGTCCTAGCTCTCCTACTCAGGAACTGTGTAGTCACAGGTAGAGAGCCCTTATCTTTGCTATGCCTCAGTTTCCTTGTTTGTGAAATGAAGACATTATAATAAGTCCTCTGACATGAAGCTATTTTGAGGATTAAAAGAAACCATTGTATGGGGTCCCTGGCTCCTGTCTGGCTCAGTCAGTGGAGCACAGGACTCTTGATCTCAGGGCTGTGAGTTCAAGCCTCACACTGGGTGTAGAGATTACTTAAAGATAAAATCTTTAAAAAAAAAAAAAGAAAAGAAAAAGAAAGGAAGAAAGAAAGAAACCATATGTAAAGTACTTGGCGCAGTGCCTGGCATGCAGTTAATGCCCATCGATACTCCACCTAAAAACGATACCGTTGCGATGATAACGTATTTCGTCGTTATCATTCCTATGATCGTTGCTACTACTGTGACGCAGAGCAACGACTACTTTCCCCTTACTCGCCGTCGTCCTATCCCAATGGCCTTCTTAAGCTCACTTGGCAGTCCCTCATCCCCCAAATCTCGTAACTGAATCCGTCACATCATTCAGGTTTCTGCCAAACATTTTCTCTTCAGAGGAGTCTTCTCTGAACTCTTACTCTATCGTGATATCCAAAAGTGATTTTCATTTTCATCGTAGCACCACGCACTATCCAGAAGCATAGTTCTGCTTACTGACGGTCTCCTTCAGTAGCATGTAAACTGCTCAAGAATGTGGATTTATCAGGCACCACTGTGTTCCTCAGACCCTAGGGCAGTACCTGCAATATTTGCTGCCTGAATAGATGCAGCCATTGTTGGGTGATCATAAGTTGAACGACAGATCAAACACTTACCTCATGTGCTCGCTGCACAGCGCTTAAGAGAAATGGGAGTGGCTGTCCTCCACCGCTTAGACTTTAATCATTACGTGATATTTCCTGAAGAGACGTATGAGCCACGCAAAAGGATTGAAGTACCTTGTGGTCATCTCGGGCGGGTAGTCCGTGTTTGCTGATGCATTATCACTGGTCTAAATATCTTGTTTCATCCCAAAGGAAAAGACTATTGTTGAAAAAAATCAGGTATAGTGGACAAAAGAACTGCTAGAAAATTACCTGAATTCAAAGCAGAGTAGATGTAGTGAGTGGGGGCACTGACATATTTGTGAATGTTAAAGGGACACCTCTTCCCCAGCTCAGCGGGAAGAGCATATATCACTTCTGATTTCGGGGTCTTGAGTTTAAGCCCACATTGAGTATAGAGCTTACTTTAAAAAAAAAAAAAAAAGATAACCACTGATACAAATGGCCAAGCTGTGAGGGCAGAGCACATCAGGAGGCACATAAAAATATGGACAGGAGCACCTGGGTGGCTTAGTCAGTCAAGTGTCTGACTCTTGATTTCGGTTCAGGTCATGATCCCAGGGTTGTGGGATCAAGCACTACATCGGGCTCTGCACTAAGCATGAAGCCTGCTTAAGATTCTCTGTCCTTCTCCCCTGCTTGTGCTTTCTCTGTCTCTTAAAGATAGATACAGATATAGATACAGATACAGATACAGATATAGATGATATAGATGTAGATATAGGGAGAGGGGAGGGAGAGGGGAGAGGGGAGAGGGTCCCAGAAACCCAGGTTTGTGTCCAAGCCCCACTCTCATTAACTCTGTCGCCTGGCTGAGTTATTGAGTCACTTTAAAGGTACTAATAACCTTCTTAATGAGTGGCCATGAGGATCAAATGAGACAATGTATGTAAACATACTTTGTATACTATGAGGTGTTTGAAACTAACCCTCAAAGATGTCTTTTGCCCTCTTCGGAGTTCAACTAAGTTTCATAACTTAGTTTCCTTATTTACTTAGTAGAGCAAATAACTGTGATAAATAATAGGTCCTGAGTTCCTTGTGGGCAGATTTTTGGTTTATATTCCATTGTACCTAGCACAGAGCGGACATAGGCCCCCAATAAGTATTTGTAGGATTAAAGGGAGGGGCTAGTGAAGATGGTGTCAATTTCCTCTTTGAAAAAGCTCAGAAGAAGGTGACTTGCTGAGTGGCCACTCTTGGCACAGAAATATTCTGTCATCGGTTATCACTGCTTATTTTCTTTAATTAAAATTTAAAAGCCCATAAAACCTTCAATAGGGCATGGCCAGTTAATGCGCTGCCTCTCTAACATCTATCTGAATTTAGATTATCAGGTTGACTAGCCAATTTTCTTTTCTTTTTCTCATTTCCAGTAAAATGTTTATGGGTTTTATTTACTAACAGAGAGAAGAGTCTTCCTGTCTTATAAGATTAGAAGGATAACTCTTCCTATAGAAACAGAATGTCAGTGCCCAGTGCACTAAAGAAGTATATTTAAAGAGCTTTGCTGATGAGAGGTGCCTGGATGGTTCAGTCAGTTAACTGGTTAACCGTCCAACTTCAGCTCAGGTCATGATCTCACAGTTTGTGAGTTCAAGCCCCACGTCAGGCTCTGTGCTGACAGCTCAGAGCCTGGAGCCTACTTCGGATTCTGTCTCCCTCATTCTCTGCCCCTCCCTTGCTCACATGCTGTCTCTCTCTGTCTCTCAAAACTGAATAAACGTTAAAAGAATTAAAAAGAGCTTTGCTAATGATTCTTATATGGCCTAAAGTGTTATATTTTTCTACACTTCAGTTTTCCTCTTGTAGAAAGGTAAATCAGAAAATGGATAAAAACAGTGTCATCCATTTAAATCCTTGGGGACTTTTTAAAAAAAAAGAAAATTGATAGTGAGAAATCTCAGATTATTACATTTTTTAAAGTTTAAAATAGCTCTATAATCCATATTAGTTTTTCCTTTTTTGCATCTGTCAGATCGATTCTTTTTATATACCCAGGGGCTATACTTGTATTTTTACCGGGACTAGCAGAAATCAAAATGCTATATGAACAGCTACAGTCCAATTCTCTTTTCAACAACAGACGCAGTAATCGGTAAGTTAATTGCTTTCTGTAGCCTTAACCATCTGCAGTTGTATTGTATGCAAAGATGAATAACCAGAATGGTCTGTGACAGTCATCACCCCCTTTAGACCATGGTGTCACTGCTCGAGAATATGTCTGTTTATGCCAGCTGGAAGTAGACAAACCTATTTGTTCCAGATAATCAATCATTCCCATTCCATTAAATAAAAATTTTTCTCTTCACTTAGCGTAGTGACTCAGCAAAATTGCATGTAATTTCAGTTGCCAGATGGGGGGTGGGGAGGGATGGGAGAAGCCAGTGTAAGTAACAACAAAGAAATGTTACCATTTGAGAAAAAAATAATTTGCAACAGTTCCTTTTCCAGTAGCAAGACATGTGTTTTTATATCTAAAGCGACAGCTACTAAAGAGATAAACACTCCCAGGAATACAGGAATATCTTGGCTTAGTTCACATCACTACCTCTGCCTCTGGTTCTCTGGATATAAAGGTAGAGGAAAAATGATTCTCTCCTGGTTAGTGTGCGAGGCTTGTTACTTATAGAATATCAGCTATACAGTTCTCTTGATTACTTACTACTGAGTTACATTCCAATTTTTCCCAAGCCAGTGCAAGGTTTCTAGTTCGTAGAGCCGAGTCAACATTTTGTAAGGCTCAGAAAGAACCTTCTCATTTAGAAGAGCTGGACCCTGAGGGCAGGTTCTAGAGAAGCTGCTGATACTTGGAGTTCTATTGTTAATTTTAATAGAAATTCACCCACCATTAATCCAGTTCCAGCCTTTTGTGCCAGAATATTAAATGTGCGTTTGTTTCCTTCCAGATGCGTGGTTCACCCACTTCATTCATCTTTATCCAGTGAAGAGCAGCAGGCTGTGTTTGTAAAACCCCCTGTGGGTGTAACTAAGATTATAATTTCTACCAACATTGCTGAGACATCCATAACCATTGATGATGTTGTCTATGTCATCGATTCTGGGAAAATGAAAGAAAAGAGGTATTCTCTTTTGGCAATGTGAGAGAGGGGCTAACGATGCATTAGAGTGCCACGGCTGTTAATGGCTGATGCTTTTGAGCTACATGGGTTACCGTTTGGAAAAATATTTTATGGAAACCGCATATGGGTATATATGAGTGATTCTATACCAGGACCATAGTCTTAAAGTCAAACAGAGGTGGAAGGTTTAAGGCTTTCCCTTGGAAGTAATTAATTATTTTTCGTCTTTTTTCCATATGCTTTACATGTGCTTGAATGAAAAAGATGGAATGATATGGGAGGTGATGGGTGTGTTAATTAATTTGATTGTGGAAATCTTTCCATAATGCATACATATATCAAAACCACTTTGTACACCTATGTCCAGTTTTTATTTGTCAAAATAAACCATGAAAAAGAATAAAGAGAGAAAAGGTTGGGGCACCTAGGTCGCTCAGTCGGTTAAGCATCCGGCTCTTGATTGTGGCTCAGATCATGATCTCACGGTTCGTGAGTTCAAGCCCCACGTCAGGCTCTGTGCTGACGGAGCCTGCTTGGGATTCTCTGTCTTTCCCTCTCTCTCTGCCCCTCCCCTGCTTGCTCTCTCTCTAAATAAGTAAAATAAACTTAAAAAAAGAGAAAAGGTTGCATAAAGGAACTATGTGTAGTAGCATTTTGATACCACTTAAAACAGCACTGTGTGCTCCCTCCAGGGGCTGAACTATTCCCGGAACACACAGGACACTGTCCTTCCTTGGAAGTGAGGTAGTTCATTTGTTCTGTCTGTGCTAGGTCGGGTCTTACCCATGTTTTTATAAAAAGCTCTTCTCTACATTTTCTTTTTCTTATAGATATGATGCCAGCAAAGGGATGGAAAGCCTAGAGGATACTTTTGTCTCTCAAGCCAATGCTCTGCAAAGAAAAGGTCGAGCGGGCCGTGTTGCCTCTGGGGTCTGCTTCCATTTATTTACCAGCCATCACTTCAATCACCAGCTCTTAAAGCAGCAGCTACCAGAAATACAAAGAGTGCCATTGGAACAGCTGTGTCTGAGGTACATCTTGATCTTTCTGTTCTGCTTCCAGAAGGTCTACATGTTTCTCACCCTAAGTTCCGTGGGTTTATTTTTCTTAGTAGAAGACATTTTGCCAAGAGTGGGCATGGATGAACTCATTCATTTGCAAAAAAGGAGCTGTTCACTGTTGCTTTTACCATTGGATTCAAATTTTTGCACACGAAGACCTCTTACATTGCAAACAATGGCCCTAAAATAGAGCTTAAGAATACATTTGGAAGTCAGGAAAGTGATCTAATTTATCAAGAAATTTCTGCTAGGGGCAATACCAATATTGAATCATCAAAGGTCAAAAGTCTACAGCCTCGTGATCAGAGCAAAGTGAACAAAAACAACTCGAAAACACCATTATTTAGCTGATAAACAAACAAGAACAAATATCATAAAAGAGGATTTAATGAATGAATGATCAAACTCAGTGTTACTGAAGCTAGGGAACGTTTGGTTCAACCTTCCTGAAAATGTGGTTGGTGTTATGTAAGAACTCAAACCATCCATGCCCTCTGACCCAGTCCCTATGAGGGAATATGCCCATGAAATAATAACCCAAAGCAAATTACTTATACAAAGATGTTATAGCTCTCCTCTTATCCAGCAGGTATATTTTGAAAGCCTTCCATTTGCCAGGGGTTGGGCTGAGCCCTAGAGCTACTGTAGGATTACAAGACCCAGGCCCTGCTTTTAAGTGTCCACAGTCAGGTCTTAAGAAGTTGAGCAGGCACATACCTTACTAAGGTAGTAATAGTGCAGATGAGGAGTGAAGGGACTTGAGAAAACTTTGGAAGTGGAATGACCCACGAGAGGGGACGAGAGAGGGGAAATGTAATATATGTGGCACATATGATTTAAAAACAACTCAGATATGCAGCAGTGGGGAAATAGGCAAATTATATAGGCCAACATGGTTCATCTTTTTTTCTTATCTTTTTTTTTTTTCATTTAAAGTCTAAGTAAGTGGATTACTGTCCATGCATGTCTTAAAGTGAAATATCTAGGGGGTTGAAGTGGGAGAAAGCTAGGTACCAAATGCATATACATTAGTAAAAATTAGTAAAAAATTAGTAAAAATAAACAACTATGTTCCTAGGTTGACAGCTTAAAAAGGAATTATAAGTGAAATAAATAGATTTTGTGTATGTATATGTATATATATATATATGTATATATATATATATTCTTCTGAAAACTGCTTCAATTCATAATTTAAAAGAGTAGCTCTTCAAGGCAAGACACATTGCAGATTAAGCTTATCAGCAGTTACGGTACAATTTCAGATGTGGGAAAGAGTAAATGGATCATTTGACTTGTTTCATAATTTGAACCCATATTTGATAGAGAGAAGCATTTTGAAAATTTATAGACAGAATTTTATCCTGAATCCCCATAAGTTTCAGGGTAGGATTTGAAAGTGTTTCTATAATTTATTGCTAGAACTAGAAGACATAAGAGTTTTGTTTTGTTTTTTTTTTAATGTATTTCACCTAGCATGGTCTAGCTTATGAAAGCATGTGCCTTGGAAGTTGGCAACTATTTTCGTTCAAGAAAGAAGCTTGTTCCTCTGTGTCATCTCTCCAGAAATAAAATGGACGCATTATGTTTTTTTTTCTTTTTGTAGAATTAAAATTTTAGAGATGTTTAGCACTCACAGTCTCCAGTCTGTTTTCTCTCGGCTCATTGAGCCGCCGCACCCAGATTCTCTCCGTGCCTCAAAAATACGATTACGAGACTTAGGAGCGTTAACTCCAGATGAAAAGCTGACCCCTCTAGGGTATCACCTGGCCTCCCTGCCGGTGGACGTGAGAATCGGCAAACTGATGCTGTTTGGGTCTATCTTCCGCTGCTTGGATCCTGCCCTCACCATTGCCGCCAGCTTGGCTTTTAAGTCTCCTTTTGTAAGTAAACAACATTCACTGAAACTGGAGTCTATAGGTCTCTAAGGGGACCATGGGGGCTTCAGGGTTATGTGATCCTCCTAACATGTTTTCTTGTGAGGGTGATATATGGGAATTCTTCAGGTCACAATGTCTAACTTTTGTCTGATCCTCAAAGAAATCCATGCCCCAAGTAAAGATTAAGAACTGAAGATCCAACTTACTGAAGTAACATAAATGTGCTTTTTATGGTATCCACTATCCTTGCTCATTAAAGAAAAATCAGAATGGGGCGCCTGGGTGGCTCAGTCAGTTAAGCGTCTGACTTCGGCTCAGGTCATGATCTCATGGTTCATGAGTTTGAGCCCCACGTCAGGTTCTGTGCAGACAGCTCAGAGCCTGGAGCCTGCTTCGGATTCTGTGTCTCCCTCTCTCTCTGCCCCTCCCCCACTTGCACTGTGTCTCGCTTTCTCAGAAAATAAACATTTTTTAAAAATTAAAAAAAAAAAAAAAGAAAGAAAAATCAGAAAATGCAAGCAAGTGAAAGGTGCCCCTGCATAAAATACACTGGATCCCTGTTTTTGTTTGTTTGTTTGTTTGTTTGTTTGTAGACAGAGTATGAGCAGGTAGGGACAGAGAGAGAGGGAGAGAGAGAATCTCAAGCAGGCTCCGCGCTGTCAGTGTAGAGCCCAACAGGGGGCTCAAACCCACAAATTACGAGGTCACCACCTGAGCCGAAACTGAGTCAGATGCTTAGTTGACTGACCCAGGCTCCCCAGATCACTTTTTTAAAACAGCATTATTGAGGGGCGCCTGGGTGGCTTGGTCGGTTAAGCGTCCGACTTCGGCTCAGGTCATGATCTCATGGTCCGTGAGTTCGAGCCCCGTGTCGGGCTCTGTGCTGACAGCTCAGAGCCTGGAGCCTGTTTCAGATTCTGTGTCTCCCTCTCTCTCTGCTCCTCCCCCGTTCATGCTCTGTCTCTCTCTGTCTCAAAAATAAATAAAGGTTAAAAAAATTTTTAAAAATAAATAAATAAAACAGCATTATTGAAATATAATTCGCCCATTTAAGTTGTACATTCAGAAGTTTTTAATATTATGCAGTCCTCGGCATCGTCAGTTTTAGAACATTTTTAGTACCTCATAAAGAAACCCCTCAGCAGTCACTCCCTCTTTCCCCTCAAAACCCTCATCCACTGCAGCCCTAGGCACCCACCAGTTTGCTTTCTGCCTTCACAGATGGACCTCCTCTAGACATTTCGTATTAGTAAAATAATATAACGTATGTTCTTTTGTGATTGGCTTCTTCACTTAGCATAATGCTTTTAAGGTACATCTATGTTATAGCATGAATCAGTCTTCATTCCTTTACCAAACAATACTCCTGTGAATGGACATACCTCATTTTATCTGTCTAGCACTGATGGACACTTGGGATTGTTTCCACCTTTGCCTGTAAACATTCATGTACACATTTTTATGTAGAGATATGTTTTCATTTGTCTTGGGTATTCAGAGGACAGTTACTTGATCAAATATGGTAACTCTTCGAGGAACTTCCAGACTCTTTTTCCAGAGTAGCTGCATATTACATTCCACCAGCATTTTATCAAGGTTGCAATTTTTCCACATCTTCACCAACAGTTGTTATTATCTAACATTTTTATTATAATCATCCTAGGGGGTGTGAATTTGTGGTTTTGATTTGTATTTCCCCAATAGCTAATGATAGAGAACATTTTTTCATTTGCTTATTTGCCATTTGTATATCTTCTTTCAAGAAATGTCTGTGTAGATCCTTTGCCCATTTTTTATTGTTGTTGTTGTTGTTGTTGTTGTTTTTTAACGTTTATTTATTTTTGAGACAGAGACAGAGCATGAACGGGGGAGGGTCAGAGAGAGAGGGAGACACAGAATCCGAAACAGGCTCCAGGCTCTGAGCTGTCAGCACAGAACCTGACGCGGGGCTCGAATTCACGGACCGCGAGATCATGACCTGAGCCAAAGTCGGATGCTTAACCGACTGAGCCACCCAGGCACCCCCTTTTGCCCATTTTTAAATTGCGTTATTCATCTTTTTATTACTGATTCATAAGAGTTCTTTATACATTTTGGATACAGGTCTCTTATCAGACATATGATCTACAAATATTTTCTCCCATTCTGTGGGTTACCTTTCTTACTTTCTTGATATGTCCTTTGAAACCCAAAAGTTTTTAACTTTGATGAAGTCCAATTTATCCAGTTTTTTGTTCCTCAAGCTTCCACTGCCATAGTTAAAGAATCCATTGCCAAAATGGCTGAAGGGGAACGGAAGTTACTGGCTTCCACTTACAGAATGAGTAAGTCATGGGAATAAAAGGCAGGGCATAAGGAATATAGTCAATGACATTGTAATAGCATTGTCTAGTGACAGATGGTAGGTATACTTGTAGTGAGCATAGCATAATGTATATCGATTATTGACTTGTCAAATCACTGTATTGTATACCTGAAACTAATGTAGCATTGTGTCAACTACACTAAAAAAAAAAAAAAAAAAAAAATCCATTTCCAGATCCAAAGTCATGAAGATTTATCCCATTTATCCCTACATTTTTTTCTAAGAGTATTATAGTTTTAGCTCTTACATTATAGTCTTTGGTCTATTTTTTTTTTAAGTGTTTATTTATTTTTGAGAGAAAGACAGAGTGCAAGTGAGAGAAGGGCAGAGAGAGAGAGAGAGAGAGAGCGTGGGGGAGGGAAACACAGAATCTGAAACAGGCTCCAGGCTCCAAGCTGTCAGCACAGAGTTCATTGCGGGGCTCGAACTTATGAAGCATGCAATCATTACCTGAGCCAAAGTCGGACGCTTAACCGACTAGGCCACCCAGGCGCCCTGGTCTTTGGTCAATTTTGAGTTAATTTTGTATACGGCATGAGGTAAGAGCCCAACTTCATTCTTTTGCATATGACTGTACAGTTGTCCCAGTTCCATTTGTTGAAAAAGACTATTCTTTCACCATTGAATGGTCTTGGCATTCTTGTCAAAAATCAGTTGACCACTGGGGCGCACTTGACTGATTCGGGAGAGTGTGTGACTCTCGATCTCACGGTCATGAATTCGAGCCCCGTGTTGGGTGTAGAGATTACTAAAAATAAATAATTAATTAATTAGTTAGTTGACCATAAATATATGGGTTTATTTCTGGACTGTCAATTCTATTCCATTGAGTAGAATGTCCTCATGCCCGTACCACACTATCTTGATTATTCTAGTTTTATAGTGTGTTTTGAAATTTAAAAATGTGAGTCTTCCAGCCTTGTTCTTTTTATCATTTTGGTAGGAATTTTTACACCTATATTCATAGGAGGTATTAGTCTATAGGAAAAAAGACATTAGTTATGGGTATGGAAGTAGGGGAGACTCAAGCATAAAAGATGAGTGAATAAGAAATTGTAAAATAAAGATACCACAGAGTTAACAATTTTTTTTTAAGTTTGTTTTGAGAGAGAGACAGAGCACACACAGGCAGAACAGATTGAGAGAGAGAGAGAGAGAGAGAGAGAGAGAGAGAATCCCAAGCAGGCTCCGCTC
>NW_026057579.1:9262507-9270140 GCF_023721935.1 Panthera uncia
TTGAGAGAGAGAGAGAGAGAGAGAGAGAGAGAGAGAATCCCAAGCAGGCTCCGCATGGGGCTCAATCTCATGAACCGTGAGATCGTGACCTGAGATGAAATCAACAGTCGGATGTTTAAGTGACTGAGCCACCCAGGCGCCCCAAAACGAACAGAATGTTAGAGTTTAGATCTGGCTTTTAGAATGAGTGGCTCTTTGATGACATGACGACATCTTGGCACAAGGAACTAAAAGACCCGCCAGAGCTTGGTTTGCATGGGCAGAGAGACTCAAGGGCAATAGGACTATTAGCTTGCCAGTTACCACCACACTTGCCTTTAATCAGCCACTCACTGTCTACTTTGTGATCCGCACAAAACACTTCCCAAGGCACCTGGCTTCAGCCATGGGAAAGTGCCATTAGAAACCTCAGGTAGGGGTGCCTGGGTGGCTCAGTCAGGAAAAGCATGCAACTTCTGATCTAGGGGTTGTAAATTTGAGTCCTCTGTTGGGTGTAGAGATTATTTGAAAATAAAATCTTGAGCCGCCTGGGTGGCTCAGTCAGTTAAGCATCCAACACTTGGTTTCCGCTCAGGTCATGATCTCATGGTTGGTGAGACTGAGCCCCGCATCAGGCTCTGTGCTGACAGTGCAGAGCCTGCTTGGGATTCTCTCTCTCTCCCTCTCTCTCTGCCCCTCACTCCCTTGTATGTGCTTTCTCTCTCTCTCTCTCTCTCTCTCTCTCTCTCCCTCCCTCTCTCTCTCTCTCTCACAGAATAAATAAACTTAAAAAAATAAAATAAAAGGCAGTGATTATTTAAAAAAGAAAAATAGAAAAGAAACCTCAGGTAAAATGTGCCCTTCAAACCTGGTTTTCCTCATTTAGGTGTCTCCCTGGGATAAAAAAGAGGAAGCTAACCAGAAAAAGCTAGAATTTGCATTTTCCAACAGTGATTATCTGGCCCTTCTGCGAGCATATAAAGTAAGTATCTAACCTCATAGCTGAGGTATATTACCACAATTGGCAGCAAAGACAGAGTAAGTTCACTTATATTTTCTTCAAAACTTAGGGATGGCAGCTAAGTACAAAAGAAGGCATGCGTGCAAGTTACAATTACTGCAGACAGAACTTCCTGTCCGGAAGAGTTCTTCAGGTGAGTTGTTTCTGTGGCAGTTTGTTTGTGTTCGTTTTATTGCAGGGGCACACCAGAGGGTGTTGTAGCTTTGTCTTATTTGTCCTCCCTTGACATTGAAAGTGTTATTTCTGGAATACGCTTGGCTTTAGCAGCTGTGTAAAACACACTCCTATTTCACATCCTCTCACATGAGGCCTTCTGTGCTGAACTGTCCAACTGACCCATTTTACTTCTTTTCAGTGAATTTGTGTTTACTTACGTGGAGGATAGAATATAGGCACTCTGCAGATCACTGCTTACTGGAAGTTAGCTTTTTCAGTGACTATACCAGGCTTTCTTTCTTTCTTTCTTTCTTTTTTTTTAAATGTTTATTTATTTTTGAGAGAGAGAGGGAGAGGATTTGAAGTAGGCTCTGCACTGTCAGCAGGCTCCAACTCATGAACCGCAAGATCATGACCCGAGCCAGTCAGACTCTTAACCGACTGAGCCACCCAGGAGCCCTTATACCAGGCATTCTTAACCTGTGTCCATAAACCCCTGAAATTGTACACAAAAGTATATGCTTGTACATATGTGCTTTATTCTGGAGAGAGGGACCATAGCTTTCATGATGTTCTCAAAGTGGACAGTGAGCATCCCAAACTCTTCACCTTCTCCTCAAAACCAGACAACGAATACTGAACTGGATTTTAATTTTTCTTATGACCGTCAGAGGCTACGATGTCAATAACGAGTGCACAAGAAGAGAAAGTTTATTATCTTGTAATAGTAGAGAGGGTTCTGTCTTCTGTTGTGAGGGTGTTGTAGGCCCCTTTCCAAAGTGGTCTGTGAAGCCAGACTAATGCTGGTACACATCTTTGCAAAGCATCTGTTTTACTCAAAGATTTTGAGGCTGGGAAGGGGAAGGACTTTTTTGTTGTTGTTAAGTTAGCTAACATACAGTATAGTCTTGGCTTCAGGAGTAGAATCCCATGATTCATCACTTACATCCAACACCCAGTGCTCGTCCCAACAAGTGCCCTCCTCAATGCCCATCACCCATCTTCCTCCGCCTCCCCGACCCCCCACCCCTATCAACCCTCAGTCTGTTCTCTGTATTTAAGAGTCTCTTATGGTTTGCCTCCCTCTCTGTTTGTATCTTATTTTTCCTTCAAGGGGAAGGAGTTTATTTTCATATTAAAAGACGTCTTGGAGTAGAACACAAAATTTATGTCCTTAGTCCTTACCACTGCCTGGATATTTATCTCTCTACCCCACAAGCTCCGTCAGAGCAGAGACCTTACCATATTCCCAGCGCCAGAACTTTGCTTAACACATAGCTGGCACCCAGTAAAGATTCACTGAAGAAATGCGTGAGTGAGTGAATTTGGTTATTTACAATGAAGTAAGAGACCTCAGGAGCATTCCACTGTTTGCCTTCATTCTCTGCCTGGAGGTGAGGCATCAGGAGAGGAGAAAAGCTCTAGATACATTCTAAGTTCATCAAAAGCAGTCATTGTCAATCACAATAGATTCATAAAGTAAATAAGTAAACACACTCAGGCTCACCCCAGGCCAGTTACACCTGGATCTCTGTGGGTAGAGCCTAAGCATCTGTTGATGTCTGTTGGGCACCCCAGGTGATAGTATGCAGCTGGCGTTGAGAACCACTGGTCTGAAGGGTGTGTTATATGTGAGGTGCAGTAATAGATCTTTCCTCAAGTCATTAACATTTAAGTGTAAAGCGATACTTCTTTTAAATTACACCTCTTACTGGGCGCCTGGGTGGCTCAGTCGGTTAAGCGTCCGACTTCGGCTCAGGTCATGGTCTCATAGTTTGTGAGTTCGAGCCCCACATCCGGCTCTGTGCTGACAGCCCAGGGCCTGGAGCCTGGTTCGGATTCTGCATCTCCTTCCTTCTCTACCCCTCACCCACTCACTCTCTCTCTCCCTCTCTCTCAAAAATAAACATTAAAAAAAATGACATTTCTTACTAAATTTATTTATTCATTTTCTTCAGGATGCCCATCAGAGTTCCCTCTTCTCACTAAAGACATTAAGATTAAGACTGTCAAAAAAGGGGGGGGAGGGTGGGGTGCCTGGGTGGCTCAGTCAGTTGAGCGTCCGATTTAGGCTCAGGTCATGATCTTAACGGTTCATGAGTTAGAGCCCCACATCAGGCTGTATGCTGACAGCTCAGAGCCTGGAGCCTGCTTCGGATTCTTTGTATCCCTCTCTGCCCCTCCCCCACTCATGCTCTGTCTCTCGTTCAAAAACACACATTAAAAAAAAAAAAAAAGATTAGCAATTAAAACCTTGTCATGATAGAGAAGTCCTAGCTCTATTTTGCCATATTATCCATGCGTACTTGAGATATTCCAAGAAAATACTTGAACTGTCATCAGGAGACAAGATAGTGCTTAGCTCTCAGTTCCTTTGACGGTTCTAACCTCTTCCCCATCATCTGATACATAGCCTATGCTTAAACAGAAGCCAGAAGAAAAAGAGGTCTGTTCTTTTCTTTCTCACACTTGTGCTCAGTTACACAGGGGGACATCTAAATCTAAACCACTTAATAATATCCTCATTCCTAGGAAGAGATGTGAGCCAGAGACATCACAAGGTAATAGAAAGTAAGTTCTATTACTTACTTTCTAAGTAAGCTGGGTGAGTGAGCTGGGTGTCCTGCACACATTGAGAGAGCACACTCTAGGCTCCGGTAAGAAACTACGAGGATCTGAGCAGAAATGCAAGTTGGAAAAAGCAGATGATGTCACGGCACCTTGAGCTGGGGTCAAAGTAAACTACAAACAAAGTAAACTACATTTTTTGCTGTCCTGAGAATTTCCAGGAAGTCAGACCTACCCCAGATCCAATGAATGTGTTTTTTTAAATGTGACTAAGTCAAATAAATGATCCTTGGGTTTTATGAAGTTGGTGAATGTCTGTGTAACTCTTTTCACTCTCTCTGCCGATTTGCCTAAGTGAAAACTGCCCTTCTGGAAATGACCAGACAAGATAATCTTCGTACCTATTTGGTGAACCCAGATGAGCCTCATTACTAGCCACTGAAGCAAAGACCCTGCACTTACCTTTGATTTGCTGATGCCTGTGCTTGAATATTTTTTCCCACTTCTTTCAGGAAATGGCCAGCCTCAAACGACAATTCACTGAACTGTTATCAGACATCGGCTTTGTAAAGGAGGGACTCAGAGCAAGGGAAATTGAGAAAAGGGCCCAAGCAGGAGACGGTATCTTGGATGCCACAGGCGAAGAGGTAAAGAATGTGTAGTTAGTGCTGTTATTTCTCTTTAATCAGCACAGGAACATTGGTAGGTCTTATTCATTTAAGCACTAGGAGCAGTGGGCTTAGTGACATTCTTGATTTTCTTTCCACAATAAGTGTCAGGTAAACACTCCAAAAAACAAAAGGGTTTTTTTTTGTTGTTAATTGTTGCTATTTTTTTAACATGTTTTCTAATTTATTTTTGAGGGAGAGAGCGAGAGCAAGGGAGGGGTGGGGGGAGGGGGGGGACAGAGGATCTGAAGCGAGCTCCATACTGACAGCAGTGAGCCTGATGCTAGGCTCGAACCCACAAACCTGAGCCGAAGTCGGACACTCAACCGACTGGGCCACCCAGGGCTCCTGTTGCTACTATTTTTGTTTTTAAATTTTCATGCTGGTTCTTGATAAGCCCATAAGAGGTGAAACATGTTTCAGTAATGTCTTCTTAAATCACACCAGCCTTTTTCCAACCAAGGATAGTTTTTTCTGTGACCACAGGAAGAACACTTCTTCAAGATGAACCTGATGCCCTGCGGTTCTCAGTGCAGTTAGTACTTTCTGCAGATTATGACCATCTCCTGAACCAGAGTCTGTCTCCATGGATCCTTAGGAGCACTGGCTTTGTAATTGCTTTGCAGAGACCCAGAGTTAACTGTGGGCTTCTTGGAGTGGGCCCTATATGCATATGGTTTTTTACTTTACCTTGTTTTTTACTTAGAAAGGAAGAGTTTTTCCAGCACAAGGATAGAAATGAGGTATTTTTGGTTTGTTTTGTTTTGTTTTAAGATAGAAAGCAAGTGAAATGTGATGATAAGTTCCAGGGTACAAACAGAAGTGGCCACATTACTTATAAGATCAATGCTGTCTTTCCCTCCTAGGCAAACTCAAATGCTGAGAACCCCAAGCTGATATCAGCAATGCTGTGTGCTGCTCTTTATCCAAATGTAGTGCAGGTAACAAAACATTTTTCCTGGGTCCTCCCACTTCTTTGATTCGTAGCCAAGGGACTTAAGTTAAGACATACACATTAATCACCTTAAAGAGATACACACACACACACACACACACAAACAGCCTTTTAAACTTTGTATACATTTCCAGTACTTCAGTTATCCAAATTTGTTAAGATAACATTGTTCAAGAACACATTTATTGTATAAAATGAGGTGCTTGTTTTGAATCCTTCTGACATACTAGAAATTTAAATGGACATAAATGTTATCCTGTCGGGCAACGTGTACATAACTAGCCTTTTATGTTAGGTAGAAACTTGATTCTACTACAGTTTTCCTTATGGTCTCTACTCTGCACTACGGTTAGGTAGGAACAAAATCAAACAAGTCAGTGCTTTGCCATGGGACCACTTGTGGCCAGCTTTCTGGAAAACCCTACCTGTATGTGCTGTCGGACTTTTACCTGAGTTTTAATTATCCAGCCCTTGTCAAACTTAGAAAGACTGAATTTGTGAGAGTACTAAATTGTTTTTCATTTAACGTTTTGTTAAATGCTCAGTTGACATCTGCAATGAACGTCTGACACATCGTCTGCTAGTTTTTCAATGGAAATATACATATGTCATATATATGTATTTTTTGTGAATACCTGTTGTTTAGGTGAAAAGCCCAGAAGGGAAATTTCACAAGACCAGTACCGGAGCTGTCAGAATGCAACCAAAATCAGAGGAGCTGAAGTTTGTCACCAAGAACGATGGATATGTGCACATTCACCCTTCCTCGGTGAACTATCAGGTCGGAATGGCGGGTCCACTCACATTTGCATAGGGGAGGTCTCAGGGGAGCAACACAGCCCCTTCTAGTCAGCAGACCTCATCCCGTCACCTGCTGTCCCCAGCAGCACCACTGACTTGGGGAAGGTCGAGAAAGCGTGAACAGACTGGAAATTGGACTGTGTTTGGAAAGACTATTTCCATTTGACGAAAATTCTACTGGATACAAAAAAAAAAACCGCTCAAGCCTGCTTTCAAGCATAAGCTTGCATCTTTGCAGCGGTGACTTAAGCAGTCAGGATCTAATCGCATCCCTAAATCCACGCCTGACCAGGGAGGGAGTGACGGGCGCTTGCTGCTGGCGCTCCCTCACTTCGCACCCCCTCCTGCCTGCTGCCAACACCCTGTCCCAGCCCCAGAAGTGACGTGTGACCTCCCCCTTGACTCTAGTGTAGTATTCGACCCTGCTAACCTCCCATCCTCTTGAAACCATCTTTGATGTGTTTTTACTCCTGAAATACCACTTTCTTCTCTCTCTCCGATCACCGCCCGATACCCCTTTTGCTGGTTTCTCTCCTTTGCTCTGAAATGGCGCTCTGTCCCTCGTCCTCATTGTCTCACTGCGGAGCACTTACTCTTCCCGAACCCACAGAGCGTGACACCGCGGTTCCAAACTGCCACCTGGAGCTGTCACAGAGCCCCCAGCTTGCTCTCCCTGTGCCTGGGCTTGTCCTGAGCCCTCCTCCTGGCAGCCCCAGCCGGACGCCTGCCAGTCAGCTCAGGCTCCTTGTCTCCCACTTCTCTCCTCTCTCCTCTCTCGCCTGTCCTGGCAAACGGCACCTTCCCAGCCGGAGGCCCCCGCGCACGGAGACCCTGCCGCTCTTCACCTCGCTCCAGTCCATCTGGGCGCCGGGCAGCAGTTCCACCTGTCGACGCTCCCAGATGTGCCTGCGTGTCCTCTCCCCACCGCCCTGCCTCAGTTCAAAGCCCACCATCCGCCTCTTGCCTGGAGTGCTGTAACGATCTGACTTCTGGTCGTTTCTCTCCGACCTTTTACAGTACTGCTGCCACAATTAACTTTACAAAACCTCCGTTTGGTCATATCATCCCCTTGCTTAAAACTCTTCATATATGGAGGCTCCCACACACTCTCATCCGACCCTTCACGCCTGCCCCTCTTTACCATGTCCCCTGTCACTCCTCCCTCCGTCACTCTGTGTGCCATGACGTACAACGCACTCCCTCGGAGTCTGGGATGACAGTCCCATTCTCAGCAGGCTCCTACCTGTCCTTGGAGCTTCCATTAAAAACCACCTCCCCGGGGTCCCGCCCCCTCGAAGTTGCTCCTCTGTCCCACCAGCACGAGGTGTGCATTTTGTCCACTGTTGCGCTTATCCCATTATTTTACGGTTTGTGGTCTTCATGGAATTGTGAAATTCCTAAAGACAGGACGTGTATTCATTTCTATGTCCTCATTGGCTAGCCTGGCACCTGGCCCAAAGCAGATGCTCAGTAGAGCTCTGGGCG
>NW_026057579.1:9270540-9291207 GCF_023721935.1 Panthera uncia
GGGGGAAGAGAGTTTGAAGTGTTCGGGCTGCTCGGCCCCCTGGAACTACTGAGTAACATGTCAGCAAAGCATGAAAAGTATCTCCGAGAGCCCAGAAGAATTGGAGGACCCGGAGGTCCTCTGGCTGTCAGCTGCATACGTACCTAGGGGCCAGAGGACTGAGTTAGGGCCACCCCTCTTCTGAGTTCATCATGACATTCATGCAGTGCATCCTTTGGTACCTACCAGTGTCTTCTCTTTTCCAGGCCCTGTTGTGGGCAGGTGAACTAGACAGACTGGGTCTCTGCCCTCGGGGAGCTTATGCTCTGCTGAGGAAGACAGGCAAGAAACAAGTCATCTCATCTTAGTAACAAATGCTATCAAGAGAAATAGAACAATAGAAATTGTGAGGCGCCTGGGTGGCTCAGTCGGTTAAGCAACCGACTTTGGCTCAGGTCATGATCTCACGGTTCGTGAGTTTGAGCCCCGCATCGGGCTCTGCTGACAGCTCAGAGCCTGGAGCCTGCTTCTGATTCTGTGTCTCCCTCTCTCTCTGCACCTCCCCTGCTCGTGCCCTGTCTCTCTCTGTCTCTCAAAACATAAATAAATGTTAAAAAAAGAATTAAAAAAAAAGAGAAATAGGACAGAGTAAGAGATTTTAAGAGTGATAGGGGAGGGGCCATTTTGCCCAGAGTGGTCAGGGAAGAACATTCCAGCAGGGGAAATCAGTGCAAGAGCAGCACGTGTTTTAAGACAAGCAGGCACAGGTCAGGTTGTGTGGGACCTTGTAGGCTATGGTACAGATTTGGGATTTTATTCTTGGGAAGTCACTGGAGGGTGTCGTTTTTGAAAGATCATGGTGGCTGCCGGGTGGGAAAGAAACCGTGAAGATGCGAAGCAGAAACCCAGCGAGCACTTAGAAAGCCCTGGCAGTGGGCTGTGCGAGTTGATGATGGTTTGAGCCGTACCGGTGGTGAGAATATGTCGTTTCATTATGTATTTTGAAAAGCGACAGGACTTAGTGACCATTTCGATGGAGTGAGGGGAAAGAGCAGTCGAAGGCTTCTCAGTCTGGGACGTGAACAGCCGAGGAGGGGTACATCATTTACTGAGCTGGAGGGGATGCTGCTGGAAAGGAGTGGGAAAATCAAGAATTCCTTTTGAACCTAAGTCTGAGATGCTCGTTAGACGTCCAGAGGGAGACGTCAAGAGGGCAGTCGCTGTACAAGTCCGGCCTCGGGGGGAAGGTTCGGGCCGGAGACAATCTGGGGAGCCCCAGATGGCCAGGCGGTGCTTACATCTGTGGAATGGGTGGGGTTCCCCTTCGGTTGCCGGTGTCCACATCTGAGGTTTTCTGTTCCAGGTCAGACACTTTGACAGCCCCTACCTGGTGTACCACGAAAAGATCAGAACCAGTCGGGTGTTCATCCGAGACTGCAGCATGGTGTCCGTGTACCCGCTGGTCTTGTTCGGGGGAGGCCAGGTGAGCGTGCAGCTTCAGAGAGGAGCGTTTGTCGTGTCCCTGGATGATGGCTGGATCCGTTTCGCGGCTGCCTCCCATCAGGTAAGGCCTGGCGGGCCTGTCTAGGAGGCACGGGCCCCGAGGGGCTTCGAGGAAAAGACGGGTTCCTGCAGGGAGCGAGGGAGGACGGCAGAGCTGGCAAAGAACGAATGAGGAGAGGGTAGCGGGCCACGGACGGAGGCCAGGCCCGGAGCCTCAGTGAGAGACCAGGAAGGCACTGGGAGGGGAGCCCAGGATGGGCTGGCGTGGGAGGCTCGGGACAGAAGCTGCAGGCGAGACGTTGGACCTTCCTAACTGTTCAACAGATAACACATGTTCTCCAAAGTCCCAAAATACACAGACGAGCAAAAATAAATAAAAATCACCCTGATTCCACCACTGCCATAAAAAAAAAAAGATAATGGATCTGAATTGTTTATTGTCAGGTCTCACGTGTTCACTACTGGAGTGTCTGCAGAGACACTGGAGGCAGAGTATACGCTTAGGAAATAAAAATTCATTTTGACATTTGCATCGGGTAGAGGTCTTAGACGGCAAGAAGCAGAAACACCAACTCAAACGTTAAAGAGAATTTATTGGCACATTGAACTGTAACATCTAAAGCAGCACAGTCCAATAAAAATACGTGAGCCACATGTGTAATTTCAATTTTTCTAGTAGCCACATTTGAAAAACACAAATAGGCACAGTTCATCTTAATTTTATGTAGCCTAACACATCTAAAAAGTTTTCATGTCATCGTGTCATCGTATAAGGGCGCACTGAGATACTCCTCTTCATGCGACATCTTCACAATCTGGAGTGTGCACACTCCCCGCACATCTCAGTTCAAAGTGGCCCTTAGATGAGCCACATGTGACGAGTGGCCGTCGTGTTGCCCAGTACAGTTTCCAGAAGGCCAGGCAGCTGGGTGACGAGAGGCTGGCTGACCTTGTGGGGGCAGGATGGCTGCGGCGGCCCCCGGCCTCATGTCTGTTGCAGCATAGTGTCCGGAAGGGGAGACCAGAAACCTCCTCTCTTAAACCAACTGTTGTGGCCAAACGAGTGTCATAAACTGTAAGGCCCGGGTCACCTGAGCCATTCACTCTGGCAAAGCCCACGGCACGAGCCCGTTTGAGTTCCGTCTGGGCGCAAACTGCACGGTGGCCAGACGACGGGGGAGGGGCAAAGCATGTCGGGAAGACCTCTCCAGTGCCTGCTCCAACAGCAGCACGAGCAAAATGCCATAAAGAATGTGGAGCTATTAGCCCCAGCAAAGCATAGAATGTATCCTAAAGCTAGAGACTTTTTCTCTTAGTATCTCCCATTTTTAATTTTCCATTTTCCTGCTTCTCCTCTTGGAACAAATTATAAAAGGTGACCAGGCTTTAATATGGAGAACACTACATAAAAGCCATCCTTTCAGATTTAATCTTTTCTTGAAAGGAGATGTGGACATTGAGTGAACATTCCTATAGCTGCATCAAGAAATTACAACTTTTTAAAAAATTTTTATTTTTGAGAGCAACAGAGACAGAGCCTGAGTGGGGGAGGGGCAGAGAGAGAGGGAGACATAGAATCGGAAGCAGGCTCCAGGCTTAGAGCTGCAGCTGTCAGCACAGAGCCCGACGCGGGGCTCGAACTCACGGACTATGAGATCATGACCTGAGCCGGAGTCAGACGCTTAACCGACTGAGCCACCCAGGCGCCTCCATCAAGAAATTTTAGAAGCGCTTTTAGAATAAATTGTGTTAGTTTCTCCTCCCCCCACCACGTGGAGGTAAAATTAATAGCAGCAATCTAGAATAATGATAATCATCACTGGGATGTTTCCTGTAATAACCTTTCCTCCCCCGTTGACCCAAGCGCTGCTTACGCTGCAACTTTCATCTTAGGTGGCCGAATTAGTAAAGGAACTTCGTTGTGAACTTGACCAGCTCCTCCAGGATAAGATAAAAAACCCGAGCACAGATCTGTGTACGTGTCCTCGAGGATCCCGCATCATCAGCATGATTGTGAAACTTGTCACCACACAATAAAGACCTGCCTCGGGAGAGCGCCTGCCCCGCCCCTTGTGCTCCCCTGGGAAATAACGGCAGCACCTCCACCTCCAGCCAAGCCCTGAGGCGCCGCGCACGAGGGAAGCCTCCCAGACCCCCAGACCGGCAGGGGGCGCTCCCAGCACAATTTGGAGTGTGGGTGTGAGGCGGTCGAAAAACCAGCTTTGCCTGTCTTTTTCTCTGGGACTGTCCTGGAATGAAGGAAATTCACCCAGTAACACAAAAGTGAATGTTTAATACAATTCTGTTTTATTCTATGTATTTTTTTTCTCCTGCTTTTTACTAGGGTGAGGGAGGAGCATGAGGAGAAATACTGAATGTTTTTTCTATCATAACGGCTCATCTGAAAGAAGTTAGAACGGAAAAAGGACAAAAAAAAAATCATGTGAGCAAGAAAAATTAAAATTTCATTTTAGGCTCTTGGCTACAAAGCAAACTTGACTTGTGAGGGATTTTTACTTTTACTCATTAAAGGTCAACCGAAAAAAACAAACTTAAAGAGCTCTTATCTGTTATTAGAATGCAAGCTGGTCTCACCCTTAACGTTCATATTCTCGAAAGCAGAACCGTCTAGGTGTCTTCGTGCTGTTTTAGGTTTTCCATTTAGGAATCTTGCTCTCTCTTAGGCACACACCCAGATCTCATGGCCACACTCCTCCTTACCCAAAGGGGAATTTTGATGGCATTCTCAGAGCAGAGTTGGCAACGGTCGATGTAGAAAAGTTTGCCATGCTAGTGTCAGATTTACAGCCATAAAAATATCTTCCACGAGACTGCTTATTTTCAGCCACCACTTAGGTGAATGGGGAGCCAGCATGTTGAAAAACCATGAGTACATTTACATTGCCTCTGGACATTTTTCAGCGTGGCCAGGAAGAATCCCGAAGGGCTGAGTACAAAAAAATATCCTTGTGTTTGTCTAGCGCTCAGGTAGAGTCACTACAGATTTCACACTAGAGATAGAATTCAAACGAATCAGCAAAACCACTGCAGTGAAGGGTGGTCACTTTTTAAGGTATTATTTCTGTTCAGTTTCCAGAAAACCTCCTGGACTGTCCAAAACGGTCATTACCAAGCATGTTTAAACTTTGGCGCACTTGAAGAGCTGAGATTCTAAGTAGTAGTTTTAAAAGGCATGAATTCACGTTATCACTTTAAATAAAAGACACGATGGGGCGCCTGGGTGGCGCAGTCGGTTAAGCGTCCGACTTCAGCCGGGTCACGATCTCGCGGTCCGTGAGTTCGAGCCCCGCGTCAGGCTCTGGGCTGATGGCTCGGAGCCTGGAGCCTGTTTCCGATTCTGTGTCTCCCTCTCTCTCTGCCCCTCCCCCGTTCATGCTCTTTCTCTCTCTGTCCCAAAAATAAATAAAAAACGTTGAAAAAAAATTTTTTTAAATAAATAAATAAAAGACACGCATATGCACAGCACCCACAGCATTCAGGCTCTGACTTGCCCTGGAAACAAGGCTCACATTACAGAACTGCTCAGGAGAAATGCAGGAGAAAACCGTCCTGACACATTTTTTTAAACCAGTATGGACTCTTGGTGCCGTAGCGGAGCTCATATTGGCTGCCCGAGATCGAGCCATCGGCCTGAGTGGACCCACAGCTCTCAACACAAGTCCGCAGCACAGCATACGACTGGCCAGCTGGCCGGGTGGTAGTTAACAACAAAACCATCCATTGAGAGTACTGAGCAATCGCTCCCCTCGGGGCAGTCATCGTGGGCTGGCCACCTGCAGCCAGGCACAAGTCGCACAAGTCATTTTACAGATGGGCCAGAAAGTGGAAAAGACTGGGAAGCCTTGACTGAAGGCACTGAATAAGAAAAATCCTTGGGGCACCTGGGTAGCTCAGACTGTTAAGTGCCAGACTTCGGCTAGGGTCATGATCTCACGATTCATGGGTTCAAGCCCCATGTCGGGCTCTGTGCTGACAGTTCAGAGCCTGGAGCCTGCTTCGGATTCTTTGTCTCCCTCTCTCTCTGCCCCTCCCCTGTTCACTCTCTCTCTCTCTCTCAAAAATAAATAGACATTAAAATAAATATTAAAAAAATAACATAAAATAGAAATCCTCACCTCCAGGACTAAACTTCTTAAGCCCCATCACTAACATGAGATCAATGAAATAGGATTACTTCTTTGCGATTGAAGATCAGAGTGCAGTGTAGCATTTCAAGGTGACACCAAATTTCTAAGCCCCAACAAGATGGTCAGCATTGGGGAGCCTGGGTGTCTAAAGCATCTGACTCTTGATCTCAGCTCAGGTCATGATCTTGCAGTTCGTGAGTTCAAGGCCCACGTGGGGCTCTGCGTTGACCATGTGGAGCCCCGTTGGGGTTCGCTCTCTGCCCCTCCCCTGCTTGCTCTCTCTCAAAATAAATAAACTGTAAAAAAAATTGTAAAAGATGATCAGCATTTAATGTTCATTTTCTGGAGAACTCTGTAAATGTTTCTCATTTGTTTTACTGGAACCTAGCTAGGAAATAATATCGATGCAGTACCTGCTACAAAATTAGTCTGCGACACTGTTGTAGTGCATGTCTGCGGGGACTTCTCAGGAAATGAGAATAGGTAACATTCTCACAGAGGTGGTCATAGGTTGACAAAGTGCCTTCTTCCTGCTTGAGCTCCATATCTGAATACTACCATTCAGACTCCCTGACGAGGAATGAATTTTGGTCTGTACCCTTCCATTTTGTCACTTGAGCAGTTTAAATAATATACCAGAGCACACAGACTGTGGGTCTGCAAGCATGTGGTTGGTCAGTGTTCTTTTTCATTTCCAGGCAATGGTTTGAATATGTCCCTGAGAGGGTATCATAAAATAAGACATTGTGAAAGTCACTCTGTAAAATATATAGTAAAGGTAAGCAAATTGGGACCAACGGTGTGGTTTTCAGGTGCGGCCCAGGCTGGCTTTTTGAGGACTGCATTCTGCTGCGTTGTCTCAGTTGCTGGGCCGAGAGCTGGTGAGCTCGGGCTTGACACTCCGAGGGTGTCTTGTGAGGGTCACCTCGTTGCCACATAAATGAGGATCCCGGGGACAGAATTCTGCTCCCACTGCCCTTGTGCTAGAACAAGCCTGGGCAGACGATGGCTCTTTCCTCCTACGTCACGCTAGAATTAAGCATAATTCCTAGGGCTTATTTTCTCCTAAATGCAGGGGGTAGAGTTTGCTTAAAATATTTAGCCGGTTAATAAATACAGGGTGAGCTATTGTTTTCAGAAGTTAGAACTTGGTCATGAAACTGTGTCAGTCAACATTTGAGGACTCACAGTACGGAGTGCCTCAGGTGGAAACAATACAGAGCCAGCTAACACAATTCATTGTCACAGCAATAGTTTCAGACTGTTCCAGAGTGATAGACTTATTCAATGCCTTTCAGCCTCACACATGTAAAGCTACGTAATGACTGTGTAAACCATTAACCACGATGAATCATTAACAGGAGAGACTTTTTCTTGCTAACTTCTAAGTTATCGCCCCCACAATGATAATATCAGAGATTGGTCTTAAATAGGATTTGTGGCCAATCACTAATCCTTAAAGTGCTTTCAAATCTTAAATGTTTTAATAATTTGTTTTGTCAAAGAGCAAAGAAAGAGTTCTGCTGGAGAATCACTCGTGCCCTACATGTGGACCAGCAGGAAGGAGTGGCATCCGTGTTTCATCAAGATACAGGACAGCAGCCCAAACACGAGCTTGTTCCCACAGACGGTTCAGCCTCTGCCCCTTCTTTGCCTAACGGGGACCATCCCGGAGTCTACTCCCCAGTCAGTTCTAGCCCAGCTAATTGAATAAATAAGCCAGGACGCGGTGCCCCAGTGAGACAGCTGTGAGGACGATGACTTCGAATCAACGTACGGGGGGTGCCTGGGTGGCTCAATCATTCAGCATCTGACGTCAGCTCAGGTCGCAATCTCACAGTTCGCGGGTTTGAGCCCCACATTGGGTGAGCTCAAGTCCTGCTTTGGGTAGACATGAGCTCGCTCTCTCTCTCTCTCCCCCTCCTGGGAATGATTCTCTCTCTCTCTCTCTCTCTCTGCCCCTTGCTTACATGTGCCTTCTCTCTTTCAAAAAAAAAAAAAAAAAATCAGTTTACTGGATTTTTCCTCCTGTATTTCAACATTTTAGGAAAGAAACAAATGGCAACAAAAGACAGTATAAGGGGTTTGTTTGAAAAGGCAACTTCCTATAAATACCAGCAATGAGTATCTGTTTAGGATGACGACCCTGACATGACAAATACAGTATTCCTAAATATGGTATAACAATGTATCTAATAAACATTTTCAACAGAAGCATTTCAAAGAGCGAAGGTTTTTTTTATTATTATTCCTTATGCAGAAAATGCAATTACTGCTACGTCCTCCAACCTAGGCTTTATTGAAAACGTCCTGAAGGAGTTAATTTTCCTTCCAAGTTGAACTTGTTTTATAAAGGGGACATTATCCATGGCTGATTTTCTTCTGCAATTAATTCAAAATGGGATAACGTAGCTAAAACGACTCATTTACTTCTCCAGAGTCCCCTTTCAATAAGTTTGCCTCATTCCATCCTTGGGTTTCAAATGTCTCCAAAGTATCTGCTAACCTTTCAAGGAAGACTCTGTTTGTCCATGGAGGTTGATTAACTATAATACAGGACCTTATCATGTACAAGGACCATAAGGAGGTTTCCTCACAGGAGAAAATGTAGATTTTGCTTGTTTTCAACGAGTGGTTCTCAACTGGAGGCAATTTTGCCCACCGGGGGACATTTGGCGGTATCTGGAGGCAGCACAACTGAGTGGGGATCGGGGTGTATTCCTGGCATCTAGTGGTCGGAAGCCAGAGATGCTGCTAAATACACTACAATGCACAGGAGCCCCCCCCACCCCCCAAACAAATTATCCAGTTCACGATGTCAGTAGTGCCAAGGTGGAGAAAACCTATTTAAACAAAATAGATAGGTAGCCACTTACAAAGTCTGGCTATTAGTTACTAGTCAGATACAAATTATGCCCACATCAACTCTGATCAACATGTACCGTGTGAATAAGAATTTATGAGTCCATCACGTTGTTACCAAAATACAGAGTACTTGAGGCGCCCGGGGGACTCAGATGGCTGAGCATCTGACTCTGGATTTTGGCTCAGGTCACGATCTCACAGTTCATGAGATCAAAGCCCCTCGTTGGGCTCTGTGCTGATAGCTGGGAGCCTGCTTGGGATTCTCTCTCCCTCTCTCTCTCTCTCTCTACCCCAACACCCCCCCCCAAAGTAAATAAATAAACTTAAAAAAAAAAAAAAAGGAAATACAATTTGCATGTGACACTAATACTAATGTTTTCCACTACAAAACTCAAGTTCTCACACTCAGGCCCGTATTACAATGTTTGAAATACACACACATATGCACACACACACTCGCACGTGCACGTGCACGCACGCACACACACACACACACACACACCCTTCCCTTATCTTTCCGTTATTTGAAGGGAGTCCAACCTAGCAGACTTTGGCCAATATGGTAAAACACAAATAGGGTTTTTAAAAAGGGGTAAAGGGGGGGCGCCTGGGTGGCTCAGTCGGTTGAGCGTCCAAGTTCAGCTCAGGTCACGATCTCACGGTCCGTGAGTTCAAGCCCCACGTTGGGCTCTGGACTGATGGCTCAGAGCCTGGAGCCTGCTTCCGATTCTGTCTCCCTCTCTCTCTGCCCCTCCCCCGTTCATGCTCTGTCACTCTCTGTCTCAAAAATAAATAAATGTTAAAAAAAAAAAAAAATTAAAAAAAAAAAAGGGGTAAAGGGGGATGGGAATATATAGCCCTATAGGTAGATGACTGTAAAATGTTGAAATCTAACATAAAGCTTACCTAGGAACTATGATTTCTAGGCTCAGTAACCCTTCTCCTATCGTTTGAACTGAAAAAACAAAGCAGGTGGTTTTAGGACTTAATTATTAGCAAGATTACCAGACTAAATGTCAAAGATGCATTATGCTCTTTAGAAGACAGATGTCTTTACAAATCAAGGGTCATGCTGTACACGGGCACCAAGGGACTATCCCATATGAGGAAGAAACTAATCCATTGATGATAGACCCAACACAAAACAATCCGTAATTATAGACGTTTTTGTTAATGCCGCCCTTCTGTCTCTGAAATTCACCTATGCACTTTCCCATTTAAACTCCAGCTGTCCCCATTATTTCTAGCCCACAAATCTTTATACCATCCTTTTCCACAGTAAGCATGGCTAAAATGGATTAATTGAAGCGTGCAATCTGATTAGTTAACAGGGAGGCTGACTGTCCTGTTTATAACTAATGTGTGCTACACGGCTAGTTTGAGACCCAAATTGGGGTTGCAGGAAATCCTCCCACACTTATGCTCACAATTTCAATATAACCAACTTATTTTAAGCAGGTGCTATGTGCCAGCCACCCTGGGAATTCAGGATACAAAGATAAACTGGGACACAGGAGAAACAAGACAATAGAGAAATAAAGTTTACTTGAATAAATTCAATCAAGAGCATAATTTACCCCTGCAAGAGCCTCTGAAGGTTTTTTTTTAAAAAAACAAACAAACAAACAAACAAACTAGACACCTGTATGTTGAAATTAAAAGGAAGGACACTGAGGTGTCTGGCCGGCTCAGTCAGAAGAGCATGCAACTCTTGGTCTCAGGGTCCTTGTGCTATTTTGTTGCACGTGAGACTATCCATGTGGTTTACCTATTTATTAGCACTCATAATCCACATCTTTGATTTGACCAAAACAACAGAGAATGAAAACTCACACACGACACACGTGTGCCTCTGAAGTCTTGTAATATGATGGACTTAACATCCAAACACTTCACGAAGGAAAAAATAAAAATGAAGTCTTATTTTAATCGGCTCATCCACAGTTCTTGGCTTCTCACTGGGGAGCTGCAAGATGTCCCTGAATAAGATCCTGAACACGGGACAGAATAATCTCATTAGAACTGCTGCAATTTTCGGGGCCATACGGGGGGTCTATCGTCAGCACCCCAGCCACACACAGAGTCCGTTGTGAATCTCCCTGTTCAGTGATGGGAATGTGGTTCTTCTCGAGCCATTTCTTGAGGCTGTTCTTCCTCTTCTCCAGGTCCTCAGGGCTGTATGCCTTGCAGTCTCCAGACATGAACAAATGTGCCAGCTTCTCTCTCACTCCATGGTCCCCTTCGTTCACAGTTTCAACAGTCTGCACGGCATGGCCCATAATTCCAGTCACAGATATGCTGCCATCTTCTAGGAAGTTCACGAGGACGATACTTTGGAGGAAAAGTAAGTTCACAGCAGATATGTAAAAGAAAAACCTAAAGTCTCATAAATCTATGGAAGAAGCAGTGGAATGAGAGGCATCACCAGCCCCGACAGGTAATGAAACTAGGGAATAAGAACTTCCCTGTTTAAAATTAATCCTCTCACCATCAAATGTTTGTACTTGGTCAATAAGTATTCACTGAGGGTCCTATACATCTAAACGTTTTTTTTTTTTAACGTTTATTTATTTTTGAGAGAGACACAGAGTGGGATCAGGGGAGGGGCAGAGAGAGAGGGAAACACAGAATACGAAGCAGGCTCCAGGCTCCGAGCTGTCAGCACAGAGCCCGACGTGGGGCTCAAACCACAAACTGCGAGATCATGACCTGAGCCAAAGTCGGATGCTTAACCGACTGAGCCACCCAGGCACCTCACATCTAAACTTTCTGTCTAGCCTAAATCATTGTGGAATGCAGTTAAAGCATTAAAGAGTTATAAAAGGCTTAAACGTATATTAGAAAAGAAGAAAGGGCACAGACTTAACTTTCAGAGTTCAAAAACAACTGAGTAACTCACCTTCAAAGTAGATCAAAGAAAATAACAAAACACAAAATTAATGAAATAGAAAATAAAAGAGTTAATAACAAGATCACCAAAGCCAAATGTTGGCTCTTTGAAAAAAACAAAAAGATAAAAAAAACAAAACCATGTAGGGGCACCTGGGTGGCTCAGTTGGTTGAGTGCCCTACTTCAGCTCGGGTCATCTCACAGTTCATGAGTTCAAGCCCTGCATAGGGCCCTATGCTGATAGATCAGAGCCTGGAGCCTGCTTCGGATTTTGTGTCTCCCTCTCTCTCTGCCCCTCCCCTGCTCATGCTCTGTCTCTCTCTCTCTCACAAATAAATAAAGTTTTTTATTTATTACATATAAAAAACTTTTTTAAGAAAAAATAAACATGTAAAATTCATAAAACTCAAGCAACATTAATTAGAATGGAGAAAAAAGGCAGCAAAGATTGGCAGTATAAAGTATTAGGAACAAATTTATGTCAATCGTTTTGAAAATTAAAACAGAAAACTTCCTGGGAAATATAAATTTCTACTACTGAGTCAAAGAAAGAGAGAATATAAATCATCTTATAATCATTAATAAAAACTGAGTAAATATTTAAGAATATTTTCCCATAAGAGGGGGAAAAAAGGCTTTTTACCAACAAATTATATACAATTTTTAAGGTTCAAACATTTCTTTTTTTTTTTTCCAAGATTTTAATTTTAAGTAATCTCCACACCCAACGTGGGGCTCAAACCCACAACCCCAATATCAAAAGTCGCATGCTCCACCAGCCAGGTGCTCCAAGGTTCAAACATTTATTTTTATCTTTTTTTGAAACATTTATTTATTACTGAGAGACAGAGAGAGAGAACGAGCATGGGAGGGGCAGAGAGAGGGGGAGACACAGAATCCAAAGCAGGCTCCAGGCTCCGAGCTGTCAGCACAGAGCCCGACACGGGGCTCGAACTCACCAACCGCAAGATCATGACCTGAGCCGAAGCCAGATGCTTAACTGACTGAGCCAGCCAGCTCCAAACATTTCTAATCTAACCAAACTCTTCTAGAGACTACAAAAGGTGGACTGTGCCTTAGCTCATTAAATGAGGCCAATACCAAAAGCAGAGATAATTAAAAAAATAAAACTACAAGCTAATTTCACTCATGAATACAAATGCAAAAATCCTAACTAAATAAAATACATGATATGATGCAATGTGATGTGAAGGGGATTTCACTTCTGTGGTACTCTTCCCAAAGCCTATAACCCCAGGCTATTTATGAGAAAGCATCACACAAACCCAAATTGAGAGACCTTCTACAAAATACCTCATCAGTACTCTTCAAAAGTGTCAAGGTCATGAAAAACAAGGAAAGACTGAAAGGCTGTCACAGATCAGAGACTAAGGACATATGATGATTAAATGTAATGTGGGATCCTAGATTGGATCCTGGAACAGAAAAAAGGCAAACAATTAGTAGAAAAACTGTTGAAATCCAAATGACAGGTCTTTAGTTAATGTAAATTTTTAGTTTTGAGGAATGTACCACAGTTAGGTTAAGATGCCAATATCAGGGGAAGCTGGGTAGATGGGTCCTGTCTGTACTTTCTTTTCTATAAATCTAAAATCATTCCAAAGTTTAAAAAGTGTGTGTGTATCACCACCTTTAAAGTAGTCTTGCAAGAAACAAATCTGATCCTAATCAAACCTCTGGATATGAATCCCAGTTTATAGAAATACAGAGGATGAAATAAACTATACCGTGAGAATGCAATAAGCTAAACTCAGAATGTGTTCAACTCTGTAAGACAAATGATTCCATTTCTTCAACAAATAAATGACATGGAAAACTAAAAAGATGGGGTGCCTGGGAGGCACAATTGGTTGTGTCTAATTCTCAATTTCGGCTCAGGTGTTGATCCCAGGGTCCCGAGTCAGGCTCCACGCTTAGCATGGATACTGCTTAAGATTCTCCCTCCCTTCACCCCTCTTCCCCATTCACTTGCTCTCCCTCTCTCCAAAATAATAGGGGGGAAAAAAAGAAAACTAAATAGAGAAAGTGCACAGTCACAGATCAAGATACTTGAGAGATGTTATCAACCAAATTGATAAACCAATATAAAAAGATACTTTTGAGACAACCAGGCAAATCTCAACATGACTGTTAATAAAGTTATTATTACTTTTATTGGGTATTATAATGTTATTGTGTTTATTAAAGAGTTTATCTGCTAAATAAGATACATTGATGTATTTATGAATAAAATGATAATGGTATTGTGGTTACATTTATTAGAGTTCTTATCTATTAAAAGTTACATTGAGGCATTTATGTACAAAATTAAATGAGCTGTGCTTAAAGATATTTAGAAGGGAAAGGTAAAGCTAGTTGTCTGTTATCCTATTCTCTCTACATTTATGTATGTTTGAGATTTTCTAATAAAAACGTAGGAACAAAAAAGTGTCTCACTTCTACAAACCTGGCTGGTGCCAGGGTAATCCATAGTTTGAACAGCACTTAGATTCAAAGGCTATACAATTCTTTTTTTTTTTTTTTTTAATTTTTTAAATGTTTTTTCTTGATAGAGAGTGAGCGGGGTAGAGGCAGAGAGAGAGAGACAGAATCTGAAGCAGGCTCCAGGCTCTGAGCTGTCAGCAGAGACTGATGCGGGGCTTGAACTCATGAACCGTGAGATCATGACCTGAGCTGAAGTCAGAGGCTTAACTGAGCCACCCAGGCGCCCCTAAAGACAGTACAATTCTTACACGCAAATTCTTACATGGCTTTCATTTATCTACTTCCTTAGTTTGGATATAACATATAGGCAGCACAAAGGGGTGTCATTATGATTTCTGGGAAGCAGGACCCATACTCACTTGGCAGAAACCGGGTCTGTGGTTAAAACCCATCCTTTATAATCCTTCTCACTGGCTGTCACTTTGACTTCTTTGTACGTGTAATCTTGCCATTCTAAGGGGCCTTTCTTCATCCATTCATTCATGGCTGCCAGCTGACTAGATCAAAAACCACCACCAGTCCGGGTTAATATATATGTTCCACTCAAGCAAATGCCCCAATCCCTATGCTAGGCAGAGAGAACATCTTGTGATTTGCCTCAAGTTCCATATCAGGAAATAGCTGATATTCACGATTCAATATGAAAGCTAGGAGATCCCGAGTTGCCATGGGGCTAACTCATCCGGCTTACTTCTATATTCGACTACCCAGTACCACTCCAGATGGCCTTCGCCCTGGCTTTGAACTCCGGTCGGCAGATGCTCACACCCTTTAACTCTGTCTGCTCTCCACACCACTTTTAGCCAAACCTGAAAAACAAAACTCCTTTGATATCCACCCACTCGCTCTCTCTGGCTGTTTCTCCGCTGGATCCCGACAGGGAGAGGCCTCGGATTTGTGACCATTTCCTCTTTTTTGTTTGGAAGATGCACGAACCAGGGGGCAGCAGCGAAGGCTCTAGAGCGCAGACTCCCTGACCTAGCTTGCAGCTGCACGATACTTAGAGCAGCACTCAAACCTGGTGGTGTTTAACGTTTAATCCCGACAAACGAGAAATATACCAGTTACAGCTCCTGACAGCAAAAGGCACGCAGCGACCACGCGGTAAGGAAGGAGTCTCCTCGGCGGCGCCGTCTAAACCCAGCATGCTTTGCGCCACTTCCTTCCCCCAGAAGTCTCTGTTTTGTAGTCCTTGACCTTGGTCCCACCTAGAGGTCTGAGGGAGTCGGCGGGCGAGGGGGGATAAAAGCCGGGCGCGGGATGCGGGCGGGACTTGAGATTTTTGTATAATAAGAAAGTAAGGCTCCTTGTTCGCTAGAGCCACCCCTCTTCACTGCCACGATGGACATTTCAACCTTTTGTTTTTAAAGAGGAAAAGTCTCGTGCCCGGTTCTCATTGAGAGTAGACATGGAAATGCACCCTTGCCGTGGAATCGAAGCACAAGAACCCTCTAGGTAAATCCTAAAGCTTTAGAAGTGTGAGGTGAAAGTGCCTTGGAGAAGAGCGATAGAGCCAAGAGATTTGTTTGTTCCGCTGGTGTGAGGCAGTTAATACCTCTGCTCCTTCGGGATGTGCCCTTGCTATAGTCCCGCAGGAGTTGCAGAAGCCAGAAAGAATAAAGCACAGGATCGGGATGAATTCCACCTAGCAGATCTCTCAGTGGGAAAGCCCCAGCCTCTCCTCCAACCCCCGCCCCCCTCCCCAGTAGAAAAGCGGAAAAGACTCGCTTCTGCCGCAGATTTATGTTCAGGGACTTAGGTGGCTCCTGGCATAGTCCGGAATTTTTTTCATAACTGTGATCCTGAAAAATGGTACAAGGTGTTAAACATTGAGTTTCTGCAAATGGGAACACCAAGGGAGATTTACAGAAACTGAATTAGAGGCCTATCAAACCACGATGTAGAAAACATTGAAAATCAGCTTGGGGCATCTGGGTGGCACAGTCTATTAAGCCTCGGATTTAGGCTCAGCTCATGACCTCCCTGCTAGTGATCTCCGGGCTCCTGAGTTGGAGCCCCACACTGGGCTCTCTGATGTCTGCACGGAGGCTGCCTCACATCCTCTTTCCTCAGCTCTCTCTGCCCCTCCCCTGCTCCACCTCTCTCTCAAAAAATAAACTTAAAAAAAAAAATTAGTCAGCTTTTCCCTTACAGTCTGGGATTTGAGTTCACATAATCCTTAAAGTATATTGTTTCTTATTGCCATCGTTTCAAATAATCCTTTGGCAACTTTGAGTCGTTGAATGATTGGCTGATTATATTAATGTGGCTTTAGTAGATTAAATTAGATTATGCCAGTTAAAGTCCTCTATAAATCTACAAAGAGCTAATTTAATACCAGTTGTTACAATGTGAAATGAAACGTTTGACCTCATAAAAATTCAGTCCAAAAGAGCTTGAACCAACTGTGACAACTGATCATTTGTATTTGAAGCCTTCTAACTGTCCTGCAGAATGAAAGACTTTGGAAGCTAGCTTCAAGCTTAAATTATTCCTTTTAAATTGATGTGACTGGGGCAGTTTCCTTCCCTTCTCTCCCCTCTCCCTTTAGTCCTCTGGATAAACTAAAGAATCATTCACAGCATCTGCTTATTGGAATCGCTGATTTATAACAGACTGAGCCTGCCCACTTCTAATGGAGGTTTACAGAGAGACCCTGTCTGTAGTCCACCCTCAACAAGTTCACATGTGCCATTTCCTTTTCCCCATCAACCCCTACTCTTGGTCTCCCTGGTGCCTCCCTCCTACCAGTTGATGTCCCTTCTCTCACATTCTCTACTTTTCTCCCTCTTCCCCTTCTCTTCTTCTGTCTTCTTCCTAGTATCTGCTTCCCCCTCAAACCTACACACATACACACACTCTCAACCCTTTCCTCTGCCAAGTTCAAAATTGCGTGTTCTAGATTTTGGAGTACATTTTTAAAGTAATCTCTAAACCCAACGTGGGGTTCAAACTCATGACCCCAAGATTAAGAGTTGCATGCTCTGGGGTGCCTGGGTGGCTCAGTTGGTTAAGCATTCAACTCTTGATTGACCTGAGCTAAAGATGTTGACTACTGAGCTCCTAAAAATTATTGCAGTGGTCCAGACAGGACACAAGCTGATAGCAGTGGAAATGAAAAAGAGGGAAAAAAGGAGTAGATTCAACGAATGCTTCAAGGGAAAAATCAACTGGATTGGTGATTGATTGGAGTGGGGCAAGGGCATGTTGAGAACTTTGATCTGTTAACAGATCTTCTCTCTGTTCTTTCCTTCATTCAATAATAACCCCTCCTTCCTCTTTGTTTTTTCAAGATCTCAGGCCTCCACATAGTTATTATATTTACTAAACTAGATAAGAAATTTCTTCACAGAATAAAAAATGCTTCAATAACACTTTATTTGTTTTTATGGCACAGGAAGGCAACAGTGAGGTCTCTCCTCCAAGCTCTTATAAACTAACCCTAAATGTTAAATAAAATGGATGTGATTCGATCTGTGATTCGTTTGTACAAAGAGACCATCTATTATCTGGATAACCAGAGAATGTGGGGATGACCGAAATTCCAAACTGAGTGACCTGGTTGTATTCTCTGGAAGCCGGACTGGAATGGGATTTTATGTTAGTAAATGGAAACTTAATTATATTAGACCCTACTGGGACAGTCAATACCCCAGGGTTGGTAGCAGAAGGCACAAAAGAAGAAAGTCAGTAAGTAGAAGATTGGGAGGTATTTCTCAAAGACCCTGAATCTGCAAGCAGGGACTTTCCAGAGGAATATACCTATTGTGGGGAACTGATATACTTCATCAGGTCTCAGCTTGGCCCGGAATAGATTTTCCTAAAACTATCTGCCTTCTTGTTCTGATTTGATGCTCCCCATGCCTCGTGACTCCCCCATGCTGGTTTTCTAGACACAGTGTTGATCAGGAGAGGTGATTCTTGAGAGGGAAATGAGCACTTTCTAATCAATAGAAAGGAATAGACCAGAAATCACAAACTAGGGGGCATATCAGGACATGCAGATAGTTTAATATCTGCACAGTTTAAATTAAAAAAAAATTTTTTTTTTTAATTTGGAAGTTTTTATATAGGTTTCCTCTCTCTTCCTCACTAGTTTCGACCACTTTTATTGCTTTTGTTTGGCTGCTCTATATTGTTTACATCAGCTGCCTGATCCCACAGGAAATTGAATTTGCAACTCTGGAATAGTCCCTACTATAAATAAATAAATTAGCAGAGTAAATTATACCTTAATCTCTTGTGGTAAGAACCAGCCTTGGATGTGTCTAGTCAACTCTTGGGCCACTTAAGCGCCAGAAAGCTTTACCAAGGAAATGCCAATTCCAAGATTTCCTGTTGGATTTCCATAGTCTTTTTTAGGTGATTCCTTGGTCTTGTTGACTTGCCTCCTTCTCATCTGTGCCCTTTTCATACCATTTTTGTAGCTTATTGTTATTTACACATGTGTTGTGGCAGTTACTGTAGTTTGCTTCATTTAATAGTCCTTTCCCACAACCTCCTAATGAGGCTTGAAAGCCGAAACTCAGGGTCACTGGGTGGCTCAGTCGGTTAAGTGCCCGACTTCAGCTCAGGTGCTGATCTCATAGTTCGTGGGTTTGAGCTCTGCATTGGGCTCTGTGCTGACACCTCAGAGCCTGGAGGCTGCTTCGGATTCTGTGTCTCCCTCTCTCTCTGTGCCCCTCCCCAGCTTATGCTCTGTCTCTCTGTCTCTCTCTCTCAAAAATGAATAAAAACATTTTAGAAAATTAAACAAAAAAAGAAGAAAGCTAAAACTCAATCTGCAGCTTCCCTTGCAGATAGATGGCTATATGAATACTTCTGGCCAGTGAGATATACATGGAAATCCCCCAGAAGGCTGTCCCTTCTGAAATAAAAAGGCAAAGCCTCCTAAGGAGAAAGCCTTGGGCAATCATAAAGAATGAAATCTTGCCCTTTGCACAACATGGATGGAACTAGAGTGTATTATGCTAAGTGAAATTCGTTAAGGAAAGACAAATATCATGATTTCACTCATATGTGAAATTTAAGATACAAAACAGATGAACATAAGGGAAGGGAAGCAAAAATAATATAAAAACAGGGAGGGGGACAAAACATAAAAGACTCTTAAATATAGAGAACAAACTGAGGGTTGCTGGTGCGGTTGGTGCGGGGATGGGCTAAATGGGCAAGGGGCATTAAGGAGGACACTTGTTGGGATGAGCGCTGGGTGTTATACATAGGGGATGAATCACTGGAATCTACTCTTGAAACCATTATTGCACTATATTCTAACTAACTTGGATGTAAATTAAAAGAATAAATATACTTTTTAAAAACAATGGTGGGCCACAGCTGACAGAGAACACTTCTCTGTCACTGTAATTTGCGTGAGCCCTACATTATACATAGAAAACAATTCTGATACTGAGACTCAAAGCTTTATTAGAAAATAAAGATCTTCAGGGGCACCTGGGTGGCTCAGTTGGTCAAACATCCGACTTCAGCTCAGGTCATGATTTCATGGTTCATGGGTTCGAGCCCCCCATCAGGCTCTGTGCTGACAGCTCGGAGCCTGGAGCCTGCTTTGAATTCTGTGTCTCCCTCTCTCTCTGCCCCTCCCCCGCTTGTGCTCTGTGTCTCTCTCTCTCAAAAATCAACATTAAAAATAATAATAATAAAGATCTTCAGCAACATGGGTATTTCTCTGGGAAAACAAATAAATAATTTATTTAAATGTGTTTTAGGGGCACCTGGGTGGCTCAGTCAGTTGAGCATCTGACTCTTAATCACGGCTCAGGTCATGATCTCAGGGTTCATGGGTTCAAGCCCTGCATCAGGCTCTGCGCTGACGTCATGGAGCCTGTTTAGGATTCTATGTCTGTCTTTCTCTGCCCCTCCCCGCTCTCTTTCTCACTCTCTCTCTCTCAAAATAAATAAATAAAATTTAAAAAAAAAAAAAAGGAGGAGAAAGCTTTGGGATGCCTGGGTGTGTCAGTCAGTTAAATGTCCAACTTCAGCTCATATCATGATCTCATGGTTTGTGAGTTTGAGCCCCACATCAGGCTCTGTGTGGACAGCTCAGAGCCTGGAGCCTGCTTTGGATTCTGTGTCTCCCTCTCTCTCTGACCCTCACCCATTCTCACTCTGTGTCTCTCTCTGTCTCTCTCAAAAATAAACATTAAAAAAAATAGTAGACTTTCAATATGTATTTATTTAACCAATTAATAAGTTTGCTATTCCTTGGCAGAAGTTGGGACAAATCACAAGACCATTATTTAGGTGGAGAGTTACTTATTTCATAAGTGACCAAGAACAGAAAAAGCAAATTAACAGGTCAAATTTTAGATTGGCAAAGCAGATAACAAAGGGACCTTTGCTGTTTCTAAGAAAGTAACTTAAATCCTCTGCACTGAGGAACAGTGTATCATTATTCCTACTACTGGTGGTAGTAGTAATAATAAACGTGTATTAACTCAATCTTAATGAACACAGAAAAAACATGAAATAGGAACTATTATCCTTGCAAAGGACACTGAGGCACAGAGGCCCAAGACCATGTGGCTAGCTAGTGACAGAGCAAGGATACAAATCCAGGCAATCAGATCAAAGCCTGCCCTCTTAACCACTATACCATACTAACTAAACAATGGGGGATAATTTAAGCACAGTTGTACATCGAAATTTTTTTTTAATTTTTTTTTTACATTTATTTATTTTTGAGAGACAGAGAGAGACAGCGTGAGCAGGGGAGGGGCAGAGAGAGAGGGAGACACAGAATCCGAAGCAGGCTCC
>NW_026057579.1:9591217-9818666 GCF_023721935.1 Panthera uncia
GCAGTCTTGCCCTCAAGAAACTCAGACTTTTTTTCTTTTTTCTCTTCTTTTCTTTCTTTCTTTCTTTTTTTTTAGAGAGAGAGCATGTGTGGGCACCCAGTGCAGAGCCTGACACAGGGCTGGATCTCACAACCATGAGATCATGACCTGAGCCAAAATCAAGAGTTGGATGCTTAACCTACAGAGCCACCCAGGCGCCCCCAAACTCAAACTTTAATAGCAAAGACAAACAAATAAATACAATGTGATAAGGACTTTGATAGAGACAGGTGAAGCATCTCTAATTCAGAATGGGGGTTGATATTGGTAAGAGTTTCCAGGAATCTTCTGACCACACAAATCTTGGACACTAGTTAGCTAGCCTAGTTGGAGGCAGCCGGGGAAAGGCATGACAAGAAGAGGGGACAGCTTGTGCAGATGTGCATTGTAGTGAAACAGCATGGGCAACAGCAAATGTTCTAGCATGGTGAGAACTTGGCATAGACAAGGTGAGGTGGGAGAGGTGGGTGGGGTCTAAACTGAGAGTGCCCTTGGGGCCCTGATAAAGAGTTCAACTTTGTCTTGACTGTTTTAATCAGTCATGAAGGATTTTAAATTCAGATCGGGGTGTATATTTCATAAAGTCCCCTTGGGAAATCATATGGAGGAGGGAGAGTTGGGGAGCAAGCCTGGATAAAGAGCCCTGGATGACCCAGGGTGCAGGCAGGAGGGGGAAACGGGGAAGGCATCGCAAAGGGACATCACGGAAGACAAAGTCGAGCCAGCATCATGACAAGGACTCTGTGTGCCATACTAGGTGCTCATCATGCATTGTCTCAAATCATTGTCAAGTTAACACCAGGAAGTTCGTGTCAACTACCCTCGTTTACAGATGGTAAACCTGAGGCTGCATGTCACACAGCTATCAATATTGGAGCAGGTGTTTGAACTCAGCCCTTAATTAACTCCAGAAACTGTGAGCCTAACTCCTCCATGATAACTGCCTTTTGTTGAGGACTGGCCTCATCCAGAATACCGAACGAGGTCTTTGTCTAAGACACAGGGCCTCTTCAGACAGGGCAGCTCAATTGTTTTTTTCTCTATTATACAGTGACAGAAAAGGGAGCTTCTGTAACACAAGGCAATAATTGGTAAGGATTCCACAAGTGGCTGATCTAAAACAGACTGCCGCCTCTATCTTTTGACATGGCTGGGATGCACCAGGGAAATGCTTGTTTTTGCTAAGTGGGACTGGGAGATTGGTAGAGCTCAGGAACAAGACAGGGTGATAACCCCTACTTCGTCTGACCAACTGTGAGAATTCCCTTCTTGGGGGGCCGGCATGTCTTCCTGTGACGCGCCATGCCCTCACCCGCATCAAAAGGCCGCAGTGGAAGCCGCCATGTCACAAAGTGGACCAATGAGCGCCTTCTGAAGATTTAGAGTGCAGTGAGGTGGATGTCTTCCTTCCAGTGGGTGAAGCTGCAAAATGAAATAGTCCGTGTGGGCAGCCACACATAAAGTCACAGACAGGTGCATACAGTCTCTCTTAGCCAGAGCACATGTTTATACCAGGTCTGCAGCTGTTTTCAAAAGGCAGACCTGCCTTAGCGTGGCTTCTTAGTCTCTGAGGCCTGATGGGTAAAACAGGTTGGCTACTTCTGGTTCTCTGTTATAGTTGGATATCTGAACAAGCTGGGATTCTAGGAAAGGTCCAGTAACTGTTCTTTCTGGTTGTCATAACTGACTCGTCTTCCATTTCTGTCCAACCCTCTATGTAAGAAACTTGAACCTGCCCAGTGGAGGGGCTCACTGGTGCCCAAATGCTGGGTGTGGTACAGGGAAGCTTCAGGATTAGTGCATGCCCAGTGCAGACAGTCAAAAGCAAGGAAGAAACTAGATCGTGTTCTCCAGGGGCCCAAGAACAAGGCACAAAACCCAAGAGATCTCAGTTTGTTTGTTTGTTTGTTTGTTTGTTTATTATTATTTTTTAATGTTTATTTTATTTAGAGAAGGAGAGAGAGAGCACGAGCAGGGGAGGGGCAGAGAGAGGGAGACAGAGAACCCCAGCAGGTTCTTGGTACTGACATTACAGAGGCTGATGTGGGTCTCTACCCCACGAGCTGTGAGATCATGACCTGAGCTGAAATCAAGAGTCAGAGGCCCTACCAACTGAGCCATCCAGGTGCCCCTCAAACAGTTTAGAAACCAAAATTGAGCAAGGGGTCAGAGCCAGATAGAAAACAAAGGCAGACAATCTAAGGAAGTGGCTGCCAATGGGACCAGTGTGCCCAACTCCCATTTATTGGTCTCTGACTTGTGTGCGTAGGTCTATTTAGATGAAAACACTGGTTACAGATGGGCAATTCTAGCAACCATTCAAAGATTAGGTTACCTGATGTACAAGAACCATGGGTTTAGGGGAGGACCTTAGGTGTGTCCGAACAGGGGAGGCACAGAGGAATGTCAGGTTAAGCAGGATCCTTAGCCCCAGGAAGCCCTCTGCTTCTCCTTTCCTTGACTTTGGAAGATGCCCAGCCATGAAATGGAACACAATCAAATACTCTTCCATTCTATGTCAACTTGTGTTGAAGTGACAGGGAATTTCATAAAACATCTTTATTTATCCAAACATTTGACTAGTGTGGGTGAAGATAAGTAGCATTATCTGGGCTCTCTGCAGAGGCTCACCAAACATAAATAGACACAGTTGCCTAAAAGCATGATTTTTGTTCTAATAGCTGTCTGGGACTCACTAATCAAGCCAGTTGAATAAATAATGCCTCTCTCTGACACTCACTTTATCAAGCGTGATGTCTGCGTGCCTGTGTCTTCTCACAAAGAACTGTTTGTTTTTTTTTTCATGATCTGAGCAAATAAAGTACAGAAATGGTTATTGAACCAACAAGCCTAGGGGCCCCGTGCTGCTTTCTTGTGGGGAAGGAGCCAGCCGGTTGCCCCAAACAGCGATGCGAGTCACTCTGGGGGTCTAGAGAAATGGGTGTGGCCATCAAAGGAGAGTCAAAGTGAGCCAGTGGGAGGTGGGTGAGGAACTCACTTAGTGAGCCCTCACTTCCTATGTGGGAAGCAGACCTTTGAAGTTCAAAGCCTAGCTCCTTTTGTTTTACCATTGCTGTCAAGATAGTTATTTAATAACTTGAATCAGAGGGAAGGAAGGTAAGGTTTTTGCAGTGCCTAGAAGTTGAAAGACATCCTTTGTTTTATAGTCGTGAGTAGCAGAGAATGCAACGGAGACCATGGCCGACGCCCCTTTCAGCTATGGAGAAGTAACGGCCGGTCAATGATTCGACAGACACCCGCTTCTCGTTTCCTTTCCTCCAAAAGGAGGATACGGAACAGGTAGCAAGGAACACCTCTAGATCCTCCCTCGAAGTCTTTCCCCTACCTGGCAACAGGGCCACCCGGCCGCTGGGCGGACCTTTCCACACGTCGGATTACACCACGATCTTGAGTAGAATTCTTTGGGGGCCCTCATCCCCTACGAGACAAGGTCCACACTCAAGCTGGTGTATGCTTAGCTCACATCCGAATATAGTCCTACCTGCCTCTTCGCCTCAGATCTCTGGTCCATCCGTAGATGGTTCTGAGATCACAGTAGGCTCTTGCCCCATATGCCTATGTGCATGCTGTCCCTTATCTGGATTGTTTCTTAGTCCAGTTGACTGATGTCTACTCACCCTTTAAGACCCAATTCAGAGGCTGTTACTGAGAGGCTTTCTTTTCCCTGACCCTCCTGACCCTGTGCCCAGGAAGACCACTCTCTTCTGGGCTTCGCCTTGCCCACACACAGTCCTTTATTATCTCATGCAGTACTTAAGTGTCACTTGAATGTCTCCAACTCACCTTCACAGTCCCCTAGGCCTCACTAGGTTGTGTGCACAAGTGAGGTCGCATTAATACTTAAAGCCAAATCTGACTGGCTGTTTATCCCTACCAGGATGGTGGCAGGACCTCAAGTCCCCTTTCTGGGTCCCCTTCCATCTAATCTTTGGGTGAGGTCTCAGGTGAGGTCCCGCAGTTCTGGGGGAGGCCGCAACTACCCTGGCTCCTGGAGATGCTGGCGTCTGGGTACCACACCAGCCCAGAGGTTGGTCACACACTTGTCCTTAATTCTACCCCACTGACAGCTCTGGGAAAACAGGAAGGAAAATAGAGACTCCTCTGCTTGGCTTCTAGCCAGCCCACAGACACAGATCTGTTCCCGGGTTTCCTTTTCTGTTCCCGTTTCCAGGGGCTTGCCCTGTCAAATGACAGAGGCACCTCCTAGCCCACCCCTCGTGAGCCAGCTTCCCTCATCGCCACTGGCAAGGCTACCTATGCCCACAGCTCTAGCAGGCAGTGTTTTTTAAAAAGTACAACATGAATGGCACCCCCTGGAGTTGTCCAATAGCTCTGAGTGGATCTGCTTCCCAGGCTTCTTGGGAAACTCGGTCTACAGTAAAGCCAGAAAGGCTACAAAGTTCCTGCCTCTCCCCCGTTCAAGGCCCTCCTTCCAAGCTCTCACTGAATATTTTAGCTTTTGCCTCTTCCCAGCATGCTTGACAGTGGGGGAGCCTACCCCGCACCCACAGATTGGGGTGCCCTCTGGGGCCTAGTTATGGAATGCAATATAGAGTCCACATCCGACTTCTGTTACACAATTTACGTGCCTGTCTCCCAACTAGGCTGTGTACTAGGTTCTGCGTCGTTTTCATCTTTATATCCCTGGAATCCAGCCACCGTCAGTAACTGGTGAGTGAGCGGATGAATGAAAAGCTTTAGTTCTATAAGGCATCAGTAGGTGATTACTGAAAACTTGCCAGCTCCCCATGTGTTGGGCTTTTCCTTTCATCTCCCTGTGGCTTCTCTGAGACCCTGACCATGACCCCGTCCATTCCCTCCCACCACCCCCGCACCTGAGCCAGGCGCGGCTTAGCCTGGTGGTTCTCAACCATTGGATGCACATTAGAATCACCTGGGGAGATAGAAAAATATTCCGATGCTCAGCCCCCAACCCAGGCCAGTCGAATGCAGCGTGCAGCCGGGGTTGAGAAACTCCACTACCAGCCTCCCAGAAAGTCCCCGATGATGTTCTCTGAGGTGGCAATGTGTTCAAAAGCAACGCTTGGTGTTCACAGCACTCGGCATCCACAGTGCACATGGAAAGTCCAGAAGAGAGTAAACAAAAAAGCAGGAAGGGAATAAAATAATGTTTATGCTCTGGATAAGAGCTCTGTCGTAATACACGGGGCAGCTATCCTGGGAATCTGCTGTGAAATCGACAGAAGTAGAAGTAACCAGACATTACTTCTGCCCTGGGACTTTGGTCCTGCAATCAACCGTTGCCCAATCTTCCATGGATCTTTCAATCACCGTGTTCTAGCGTGTGACAAATGCATGCCTTCCCTACTGGTTACAGCACAGTAGCATCCACTGTTCACTTACCCCCCATTGAAGCCCAGGCTGGCCACCATCCTTGTCAGACCCAGGTGACCTCTAGCTTAATTGGCACTGGTGTCCTCCCAAGAGGTGGAGCTGAGGTCGCAGCTGATTCCTCACGGCCTTGCACCCACTTTGGGGGCAGCTGGGTAATTGCGTAACCATTAGGGCAAGGAGGCCATTCCCTGGGGCTGCGCCCACTGACTTCAGAGCCAGTGAAGCAACTTAATTGTGAATTTTCAGCCGCCACTGTGGCTGTGAGCCCCTGGAGCAGTTTCTACTTGAAAAAGTGCTCACCGGCTCTGTCATCATGACCCCCTTTTCCTCGACTTCCTTTTGTCAGGAGCCAGAGACTTAATTAAAAACGCTTAACCTTTTTTGGAAAAACTTGCCGTCATTTTAATGGGAGCTCCTGAGTTGGGTTCTGTCCAGAGAAGCAGGTCAAAACACAGTTCCCTATTATTTCTCGGGATCATAGAATGTCAGAGGTGGAGTTAGAGCTCACCTGTCACGGAAGTTCTCAAGCATGGTAACACGTTGGAAGCGCCCGAGGGGTTTTAAGAAGTACGGCTGAGTGGGTCGGACTAATTAAACAGCACCTCCAGGGACCGGGGCTCAGGCACTGGTGTTTTATTTTGTTTTTGTTTTTTTTGGCACCAGTGTTTTTAAAGCCCCCTTGGATACTAATATGTAGTCAGGGTTGAGAACCATTCGCTAATTAAAATTCCTTTATTTTTCATTTGAGAAAATGAGGGCTGAGGTGTTGGGAGGCAATTCTGAGCTCTTAGCCCTGCTTGGATGTCCAGTGTGGCCAACGAGTCAGAGTAATAAACAGCCATCAGGCAAGTTCTGCTCTTTTCTGCCAAGTAGATCTCTCTGGACCACTTGCCTGCTCTCCCTTTACTTTCCCCTCACTGACTTTACATTTCTAAGTCAGAAATCTCAGAAGTTCTAGAATCTCTCTTCTTTCTAAAGCAGAGGCTGCCTGGTCCAGGACCACCCAGCAAGTGGCTGTGTCCGGGGTCCCATTTGCTGTCCTCATTCGGGAAACTGCGGAACTTGAGCCCTCACCAGGGGGCTGTCGGAAGGACTGTTCATATTTAGTCCTGTTTCAAAGCTGGAGGTTGTGACATTTAAAACTGTAGTGGTTGTAACTTGAGGAAAGCTCGAAATGTGGGGGTTTTGTTGACCCCTTTTTACTCTGTAGGTGCGAAATCATTGTGACGATACCGCAGGGGTGGGGTAGTAGATGGGGAGGTGGTAACTGGGCTGGGACTGGGGTGTGGCAAGCAAAGGGCCCAGGGGGCAAAAGTGAGGGAGGTGTTTATTCTCAAGGTTGTGTAAGGGCCTCCTTCAAAAGTGTGCCCTACGCACCTCATTTACCTCATTTGCGTCACCCTAGACCTGGCTCTGAGGCAGGAACGGTGAGGGCAACGAAAGAGGGAAATTCTGTCTTAGCCAAAGAGCTCATTCTAGAATGTATTTCACGTTAAATATAACTGGAATGCTAGTCAGTCAGTCCTAACCTGCCTTAGGCACCGAGTCCAGCTCAAAGATCAGTGACTCTCTAGGCAGCTGAGAGGCACCCGAGGATACTGGGGTTCTGCTGAGGAAAGCCCACCTTGGCTCCCTTCTGGCCGTGGCTCGCTCAGTCTAGCACCTGCTGCACCAGCCCTATGTAGCCTCTGGGCCAAGGTGGCCCCTGGAGAAGCCAAGCAAAGAGACTCCTCAGAAGCAGCAAGCCTGAATATTTAATTTGTTATTTTCGTTCCTTTGACTTGAGAAGTAAATTCAGAAATAAGCCTGGATCTGGAGGCTTTGCACCTCTGCCAGAGTGCAGCACAAAACAGTCACACTGATCAGGGCGTGGGAAAGTCTCTCCTCTCATGCATAGAAATGCTCAACCTCTTGTTCCTCTCTGGTCCCAGAGTCTGTGGTTGGAGGCTTATACTCTCTGTCCAATGTGAGCTGCAAATTCCTCAGGCATTTAGCACACTGAGGCCTATGGAACATTCCTGAGAGCTGGATGCCTGCCCTACCCCTGGAACACATCCCATCCAGGCACATCGGGCATCCCACCAGTTCTGAGATATGTGCCTAGACCTCTCTCATCCAGAGAGGATGCTCTTTTTATTGTCTGCATTTGATTACTCATCCCGTGACTTTTCCTGTATTATTAAATGCATTAGTGCTCAGCATGGAATCACTGGTGAAATCTGGATAAAGTCTGGAGTTAATAATAAAAATGTAGCATGTCGATGTGTTGGTTTGGACAGAAGCACCCTGGCTAGGCAAGACGTTAACATTAGGGGAAGCTGGGTGAGGGATTGCGCAGGAGCTCTTTGTGCTATCTCTGCAAATTTTCTATCAGTTGGGAATTATTCTGAAATCCAAAAAATATTTTAAAAAATGCGTTAGACATTTTATCCTGTAGCACAGTGGAAAGACTGAAGCTTTAGAGTGAGAATCTCGACCCAACCACTCAGTAGCTGAGAGCTCTTGGCCAAGCAAATTACCCTGGGTCTGTTTGGCCGTGAAAGGCAGATATGTGCTATGTGGTCAGGATTGGACTTGCCCACTGAAACTGGTCCTCCTCCTCTTGTACAGTAATAGAACCTGGCTGGCCACCTTGAAGTTCATTATGGTCAGGTAGCTGTTCTGCCCGGAGCCAAATACCTGGTCAGATTCTGGAAGCCGGCAATGGGACTGACTAATGCTGAACACACCTGGCTAGGGGAACCCACATCAGTGAGGCTGCAGGGGAGTTTGGGTAAGAGTGGTTGTGGCTACGGTGTTTCATGTTAAATCACCTGGGAGCCGTAAGGAAACCCAGATGCCTAGGCCACACCCTGGACCAGGAAACTCAGAGGCTCTGAGGGTAGGACCTGGGCTTTAATATTTTCTCAAGCTCTCCAGGCGACTCCAACACACATCAAAATTGAGCACTAGTGAACAAAGTCCACTCTTGAGCTTCTGGATAGTACGCAAACCATGCTTTTGGACTTTAGAAGGTGTTTCCATATCAATCAATAATGGGTGTGTTTGGGAATGCAAAACACGCTGAATGAAGTCTGGAATCTCACACTGAAGGGCCTGATGTAAGAGGATTTAGGAAGTTAAATTTCCTCATTCTGACCCCGTTCCAACCCTGCTTCACCCTCTTCTCATTGTCTAGAACCAGCGTGACTTTTCCAACGGATGAAATCACCATTCTTTGAATCACTGTTTTCTGGATCAGGAAATTAAGTGGGCTTTGGTAAGGCCTTAGAGAGAGAGGAGAATTTGTGGAGTCAAGAAATAATTTTTACCAAAACAAATGTGACCATTTAGAAAAGTACTCATACGACTTGTATGTGTCCATACTAGTTGGAAAAATACAGCAAAGTGCAAAGAATAACATTTAAATCACTCGTATCAATTTCAGAGATATAAATCATTAACATTTTGGTATATTTAGTTCCCCTTTTTTATTTACATAAAAGTGGGATGATGGTGAATATAAAGTATTGTACCCTACCTTACCACTTATTATTAGTGTTTTGCACTAAATATTGTTGAAATCCTGATTTGAGTGGCTACATAATATTTTATCAAATGGTTGTTTCATATTTTATGTAACTGTTTTTTTTTTTATACGTGCCATTCCATATTTTCCCTTTTAAAATTTCCTTTTAAATTTCCAACTGGGTGGCTCAGTTGGTTAAGCGTCCAACTTCGCCTCAGGTCATGATCTCATGGTTCATGAATTCGAGTCCTGCATGGGGCTCTGCACTGACAGTGTGGAGCCTGCTTGGGATTTTCTCTCTGCTCCTTCACCACACTCTCTCTGTCTCTTTAAATATATAAATAAACTTAAAAAATCCCTTTAATAAATTTATGTGTTAAATGGCTACCTTTGGCCAAATGCCTTAAGATTTCCTGTGTGTGTGTGTGTGTGTGTGTGTGTGTGTGTGTTTGAGGCTGCTGCAATCATCTGAGCACTTGCTTCCTTGCACAGCAAAAATCTGCTCAAGCATATTGTTTGGGAAAGTCTTGCTTGTTTTCTTAAAGAGGTCTGGAGGCCCTAACAAATACCTACGGCTTCCTTCTATTCATTTCACATATTTTGGTTCAAAGATTTCATAACTCCATTCTCACCCTAACTATTCCCTAGGGCATAAGAGAAAAAGGAAAATATTTTTTAAAGGGCAAGGATCGTAGTCTTTTGTTGGCATGTTCCCCAACAAAGCCCTGTGTACACTTAAGGCTCTGTATAAATAAATGACATAAATATAGAGCTTGTGGGGGAGGGTTCTTGCCTGCTGTTTTTCTGGGGCCCAATGAAACGGTTTCGTTCATATGTTCGTGAACTGAGGCTGCTTGTGTTTTGAGTTGGGACCAAGCAGAGACGTATTTGAGTGTTTGAATTAGACCAAGTCGAGACATGCAGATATTGATTTTCACACATGACCTCATTTGAGAATTGGGGGAAGAAGATGATGAAAGATGAAGGGGAGAAGAAGAAGAAGAACAAATACAAGGAGGGGATGAAGTTGCAAGGGCCATAGAAATACCATGGCTTAATTTCCTGTGCATCCAGTTCCCTGGAGATCCTGTTAAAATGCAGGTTCTGATTTAGTAGGTCTGTGTGGGGCCTGGGCCTCTGCATTTCTAACAAGTTCCAGGTGTGGTTGGCGGAGCCACGCGGCCCTCACTTGAGAAGCTCGGTCTTCATGCAGGTTGAACCATTTTAGGACCAGTGCAAAGGCGCTCTCTTTCATTGTTGCTATTCCTATGTGCTGGTTCTCTCTCACTTCTGCTACCTCCTTGATCACTGACGATGCTCTTTCGTGTTCATGTTTTACAAAGGTGCCTCAACGCCGAATGGGACTTGTCTTCACTCTCCCTCTTTCCAGCAGCTTCTCTTTCCCATCCACCATGATTTTCAATTTCTCCATCTCATCTCCAGCCCTTTCTTGGCTTGAATCACTCATTCAATTCTTCTGTCCTCCTCCCTCTACCAAACCTGGGTTTATTTCTCTAGAGATTTTCATGCACAGTCTTTGCCCCAAGAACGCCTTCCACCTTTTCTTTCTTGTCCTATCTCAGAACAAAATTGCAAATGGAATTTCCTAGCGGTGGATGAGTTTAGAGTAGACCAAACTTGTAGCCTTAGTGGACAGCTTTTGTTCAGCTCCCAGTTCACTTCTTTATGAAGTAATGTTCACCACAATATATGGTTTCTAGAAAGTCTGCAGGAAGACCGGTGTTTTCCCTAGAATGCAGCTCCTAGTCACCGTGGTAAATAGGCATATTCAGACTTGCAGTCAAAGAAGGTCTTTAAGATTCCCTTTGGATGAGACTAATCCCAAAGGCTGCCTAACCTCCCTATAAATAAGAATTTTATAAGGCTTATTGCCCAAATGTTTGATTCTCCTGGCTGAAAACAGTGGTTTGAGTGTGAGTCACTGACCACACATCGAAATGCCTGACACCATCCCTCCAAACCCACTCGGGGCCAGTAAACCGTGATTAAGCTTACAGAGCTGAAACAATCCTTTCCAGACCTAACTATGCATTTCACTCACAAAAACTTATAGCTGTTTTGGCAGTAACCTCATTATATTGTTCCATGGTGTGTCCGTTCAGAAATAATACAATGTTATTTAAAGGTTGGCTTATACAGCATTCTAGCAAATGGAACTATTAACTGGTATTTCCACAAAGTTATGATATAATGGTAAATGACATTTGTAACGAAGAGCCCAAAGCACTTGCTGCAGTGTCTTCTGAATCATTAAAAAAAAAAAAAAAAAAAAAAAAAAAAAAAAGATGTGATTTTTGCTCAATAATTTTGGGGGTTAAATATATTTGGAGTTTACTCTTGGGGAATTGGCCAGGTATACCTAATGATATCTTATGTTGGCAGACCAATTTGCCGTTTACCCAGTATTTTACACAAGAAAACTTTATAATCCACAGTCTAAAGTGGAAGGAATTGAGACGAAGTGACTTGCCCAGAGTCCACAGAAGGTAGTAAGTGGAAAAGCCAGGACCCGGGATCCAGGTCTCCTGTTTTCTTTTATGATGGTTCTTTACCTGATTAATCAGAACACCCACTTCTCTTTGCAACCACTGACGAATCAAGTTAACTGAATGTTATCCTGAGTCGAGAGCAAGACTGTACACTAAGGAGACAAATTTGGTTTTACCTCCATGTACACTTTGATAGAATTTGTATGTCCAAAATTCACATAGGACTTGCTCTCTAAAGTAATTTATTTAAAGCTGATATGCACCTATTACTTTATCTTTTCTTCTCACATTGTTTGTGAGTTGAACAAGAAAAAGAAAATGGCTTGTTATGTCAGAGCCATACTCAATGTCAATTCAATTTGATTCAACAAACATTGGTGAAGTATCTGGTGTATGTCATGCAGAGACATGGTCACCCCCACCTGGAGGGATTTACAGACTTATAAAATCAGTGAGTCTAATAAAGTGGTGAGGAGACTACCATAGTGGCCCAAGGAGGGAATGGTCAACTGGGGAATGCAGGTTGCTGGGGGGCGGGGGGATCTGATTCTTTTTTTCGTGGGGGGATCTGATTCTTAAGGATGAAGAAGCAATTCCTAGGCACCGGTGTGGGCAGAGATTATTCCAGCATGAGGAAAGCTGACACATGGTCAAATAGTTGCTAGATCAACCCAGTCGCTAACAATCTAGATGCCTGAAGTTGAATGTCTAGAGGTCTTGTCAAGAGATAGGGCCCAGCCAGGTCCTGTGTGTCACCCTCATGGACAATGGTGATTGGCGTTTACCCTTCAACAAGGGAAAGCCGCAGAAGGGTTTTAAGTTGAGGAGTAACCAAGAGCACAATACTTGGCAATTCTGGCTTTTGACCCTCATGAGGTCCCTTCCTCCTCTTCTCTCATTGGTTACCTTTGCTCTCTGCAGAAATGTCCTTTCTGCTGTGTAGTTAGAGAGCAGGCATTTCCAGCAAAGCTCGTGAGAGCCATCGTAGTCAGGGGCTCACCTGCTCACACTGCGATTTGAGGTCCCAGATTGTATATACCTGTTTTATTTACCAGACTTGACCTAAACAGTCAACCACATTACTTGATAATCAAGGTAAAAGAAGTAGAGACTTCCCACTAAACGAAACGAAGTGGGAATCCCTGTTGCAGATGCTTAGATATTCTAAGCTTGAGACTGTGCCCATCTTTGGTGCTGCAAGATCGGTGAATTTCAGAGGTGAGTAGCTTAAGTTGTGACTTCAGGAGAAAGTCATGATCTGCTTTCTGACCAGCTGCGGAACAGTAGGTGAAGTAGCATCAAAAACAGAAATGTCTTGGGGCACCTGGGTGGCTCAGTCACTTAAGCGTCCGACTTTGACTCAGGTCCTGGTCTCACAGTTCATTTGTTTGAGCCCCTTGTGGGGCTCTGTGCTGACAGTGCAGAGCCTGCTTTGGATTCTCTCTCTCCCTCTCTCTCTACCTCTCCCCTGTTCTCACTCTCTCTCTCAAAAATAAATAAATAAACATTAAAAAAGAAAACCCCAAACAAATAGAAATGTCTTCAGTCTTTCTCTACAACCAGGGACCTAGCCTTCTCGCACAGGCTCCTAGAGGAAGAGAAGCATCCGGACCCACCCGATGCCTAAATGGCTCCCTCCCTGGCCATCCCAAAGCTACAGAGGCTTTATCAAAAGCAGCTCCAGCCTCTTTCCCAAGTAGGCAATTTCATATCTCTGCTTCCATCTCTGTCTTCCTACTTCGTCTTCTGAGTGTCCAATCCAGGCCCCCGAGGTCACTTCTCACCAACTGCCACTTGGTTCCAATCAGTGTGTGTGGTTCAGCAGTGTGTGGGGGGTGGGGGGGGAGAGGGGGCAGTTAAAGATGAAGCCACTGGGAGTACTCTCCTCTGCTCGAGGGACAGCACTGAGGGACACTCTACCCTCACTCAGCCACCCACCGTCCACTCCTGCCTGATCCAGCAGAGGAGCAATCATCACATGTCATATTTGCAAACTGTTAGATAAGTAACGAAAGCAACCTCACTCTGTTTGGCCTGATAGTTTAATGTCTTTTTTCCACTTATTTGAGGATTACCCGGAACATCAACGCAGTGTATACAACATACAATCATCAATGGTGTGTGCAGTACCTACAAGGTGTATTTATTTCACAGGCAATCAGGGTTCTACAAATTTCATAACTTCAATTACTTAAGTTGTTTAAGTGGAAAAAACTTTTTTAAAGGGATAGCACCTTAATTTATAATTTAAAGAATTTGCAAATATAACTCATCTACCTGTGCTTCCCTCACTAATATTTTAATTATCTTTGATTCTTCCTGTGAAGGATGAACATTTTGGAAGTACATGCTTATCTCTTTTGAGCCTTTTATCTTGTGCCTTTATTGTCTTTGCTGAAATTTTTGGAGAAGGATATTAAAATTTGTCATTACCAGTACTGTGGGCTCCCAATGGGGCGGAGGGAGAAAAAAATTGCAACTGATGCTGATTACGGGTGAGGGGGAAATAGCTGGGGTATAGGAGAATGGCAACAGACTCCCCCTCCCCCAGGAGTAGAACCCATGGTTCAAACCACTAAGCTTGGGGAGTGGTACTAAGTGTGATCTGGACAGGGCTGGTCCATGGGAGAATTGTATCCAAGTTAAGCAGGTAGAGCAGAGGGTAGGATATCTAAGGAGAGTTTGGGTGTACTATGTATATCCAACATGTTTATCCAACATGTCCATCTGTCCTGGGGAAGAGACAGGAATGAGCAGGGCCCCAGCCAATTGGACCAGAGCTCAGGAATGGGCCCTAGTCCCAACAGGGATCTGGAGAGGAAATTGGAACCAGAAATCATGGCAGAGAACAGTCAGACAGATGGACCATATGTGGTTGCTTGGGATAGGGAGACTGCAGCTCCCATTTCTGTGGACACCCAAAGGCAGATTCATTCTTGCCAGGAGCACTGGACACTGGGCATGGGGCTCTTTCCAGCTCCCCGTCAACAGTGGAGAAAGCTGCAAGCCTGCATTGCAAGCCTGCCTTTGCATGGGCTCAGAGACCAGGCTAAATGAGCCTACAGATCTTGGAGCTCCTTTCTTCCTATTCTGAAAAGCTTTCTTTTCTCTCTCCCTCCTTATCTAGCCATAGATATTACCATCTTACATTTACAGTTGACACTTTACCGGTTACAAAGCAATTTCATACATACTGCCTCAGACAGAATCTAATACCAGCCTGAAAGATGAATCAAGGAGGAATTACTACATATGAGGAAATGGAAGTCAAGTAAGTGCCCAAGGTCACACAGTGAATCCTGTTATTATGCCCCCCCCCCCCACTCAAGTACAGGACTGCCCACATTCTGAGATAAATTCCGAGGATGTCTATAGGAAGCCGCTGGCCCAGAAAATCTATGATTCTGATGAGCTGCGTGTTGGGCACTGGGAGCCTTACCTGAGTGAGTTCCCTGGGCCCTTGCTTCTTGGGTCTTTAGTCGTCTAACTGGGCTTTTCCATCCTGTAGTAGCTGTTTCTGAGATGTACCTGCCTAAGCTCATCGGGCTTACCTGCTCCCCTCTCCCTTGAATGATGCCCCTGGAGTTGGACCTAGGTCCTCATAATTTGCCTGCAAAGCCTATACCTGTCTCTTGTAAGGAAGTGGTAGGCTAGTTATCTCTAGATCCTTTAGGGCTAAGGGCCTGGGGGAGCAAACACTTGGGTACATCTTGCCCCACATTTTATTCCCTTTCGTGAGGAATGTCTTGTGTGTCCTTTTTGATGGTTTAAAAAGTATGCCTCTTTTATAGACGGTGGTCTTGCTATTATGATGATCTCTCTCCAAGAATCTTTGCTCTTTGTGGGGTATGACAGTAAGTGTTGATGCCACGCGTGCAAGTGCTGAAAGGTGACAATTAATTCGTTTAAGGTCACAAACCAAGTCAGAGATGAGACAGAAACAGCCTCTAAATCTTCTCTTTCCTCCTAAATCGTCTTTCTCCAAAATGACAGGCAACACTGGAGAGTCCGGATTCCTTTTCTATTCAGCTGGGACAAAGAATGAGTTATAAATCTCCTGCAGTAAAAAATGCCATGAAAATGATCAAAAGAGACATGATGTTAGCAGTCATTCTTTTCTCATTGTTTGGTCTCCTTCTTAACATCTAAAGCGAGCGCTCAGAGAAGATACTAAGGGTGGGGCGGGCACAGTTTAGAGTTTTACCAAATGCTCGACATCACTACCTCCACCCTCCCACCGCCTAGTTCCAAAGGTCCTTGTAACTCTGGATCTCTGGACTTTGTTAGGGGCCCAGGATGGGCCTCAGACCGTGATGCTAGTCACGGAATTAGTAAGCACTTCTGTGCAGTAGTCTGAGCATTGGTGCAGTGGGTCTCAGGGGCTTTTTGACTATGTTTGAAAGTGGACCGGACGGGCTTTGGCATGGAAATAATGAGGAAGGAGCTAAGCCAGGATGTCATCCCAGCTGCAGTCTAGCTTTGTTTGATATGATCCCAAAGGAGCACGGATGGTATCCCAGAGCTGGTTCCACCTTGCGATAGGGCTGCAACTGTTTGTATAAGGGGCTACTCCATATCAATCAGACATTGGCCCGCTGCCCCAAACGGAAGGGATGGTGCAACCTCCAGGACGAGGGGCTCCCATGCAGTGAAAGTCAATTCTCCAGAGATGAGGCCAGCAGTGAGCCCTTCACAGCTATCCAGGAGGGGGACCAACAAAGTCCATCTGGTACAGGGGGATGAATGGTGATCATCACAGGCCACTTGGCAGAGCTGAAGCCATAGAAATACCTATCATATTTTGACTTCCTGGTACTAGACCGAGCAGGTCTTATTGGGGGACTGATCTAGGTTTTGTGAGTCCTGAAGCTTATTACAATTTGGGGAGCCTTCTCTAAGAAAAAGGACACAAAACTATGTCAAAATTAGGTTCCCAGCCTGTGCAGATGGTAGGTCCTGAAGCTAAAGCTGTGTAGTCCCATCCCATCTTTTGCTTCTTTCTGCAGAAGAGAAGACTGAGGATCAGAGTTTAAGGAAAATTGCCCAAGGACATCAGTCAAGGAAGTGGCTGGAGCTGGAGCCCTATCCTTCTGGCTCGTAGTCCAGAGCCTGCTCTGTGATAACACCAGTCAAGCCCACAGCAGAAGGCTGCTAGGAAGGTCAGGAGATAACAAATGGGAACATGCTTTGTAAGCTCTCCCTGAAGGGTCATGTGGCTATAAGGCATTATGATTAAACGGGCAATTGATCTGGGAGACAGGATGTTGCCAAAATGAATAACTTGGTCAAAGAATATATATATATATTCTCTCCTCCTGCGTTTTCCACACTGGTTTGCTAGGTTTATACAATAGCAAGTATCTCTGGCTTGATTCAAACCTGCGAGCTCCCAAAATTGGCATGAGTAATAAATTGATAAATCTCCCAGGCTTGTGGCTCCTTGCCTGAGCATGAACGCAGAACACAAAAACTTTATCATAGAAAACAAGAGCATACCTCCTTATCACTCTGCCAGAATGAATAGTTGATGAGCCCTCAACGGTTCTTAAGAGGCTGAGGAGATAAGAGAAGTAAGGGGGCGGGGGGTGGTCTCCTGAATGATAGAGTAGCTTCCTAAAAACATTTTCTCTGTCCAAAAACCGTTGCCAATGGGCACAGCTAACTCTAGGTCTTGGATACTCCAGTTTATGCCCAGTGAGTTTTTCTTCACCCAAGTTTCATCAGCAATGAGTCAAAAGGGCCCACCAATCCCCTGAAGGTAACTGGGGGTCAATAAACTGGGATTCTGTTGAGCCCAACCAAGCTCATTTGCATATAGTCATTTGCACTATATAGAGAATTAAGGCATGAGGGCTTGAAAATTTGCCCTTTTCTATTTTTAAATCACTGATCTGGGCTCCTTGCCCGAGTAGAACTTACTAGTGGCATGCTCTTTCTCCATCCTCTCCTGGCCTTTCTTGGTTTTCATACAGCAAGGCCATTTCCTTTAAGTGTGTCTCAACTTCTGGGGCCCTGGTGCTGGGGATGGGCCTTGTGGGGATTCCCTGTCACCACTTTGTTTATAGAGCCACTCTCTGCTGGAGAGTGGAGGAAGGGGTGTGGGTAGGGGCTGATGGGTACAATGAGACTGTTTTCAAAATCTTGGGAGTTTAGAATCTTGCTGCTTTGAAATGCAACTTTAATTGCCCAGGTTGTACGTTGCAGACCAATCCCTTGAAGCAGAAGTGAGCCATGCAGTGAAGCTAACATGTGGGCCAAAGAGGGAACCACATCTTTGGAATTTCCCTAACTTTTTTGCATCCCAGAATTCTAGGTCAAGGGCTGCAACCAGCAGGCACTTAGATGTTACATTTAAGGAGGTATTTGACTATTTACTTTCGAGAAGCAATAACCCCAAAGCCAATTGTAAGGAACTCCTAAATTAGAATGTACGCTGCTTAGACCTTTGTCTGTATCATGTGACCCTGCTTGCTATTGCGCCAAAGGAACAAAGAAGAAAACAAATTGATTTCCTCTTTCCCTCGGAACAGAAAATGCACAAACATGGGATATGGGGTAGAAGGTCTACACTTTCTATCTGTGCTAACTTTCTAAATTTGGCCAAGATCAATAAAACGGAAACCACTCTCGTCAGTAAAATGGAAGGGACGATGGGAGTCACTGTACCTGAAAAGAAGGAAGTTATGAGGATTGTGATTAGAAATTGTTGAAGTGTAAGAGAAAAAAATAGCTTCTACTGGAACGAATAGGACTTCAGGTGACATCACGGACATGACCCCTTCATTGTCCCCACATTTCCATTTCTAACACTAATCCTGCTGGAACAGGTCACGTGGCCACAACGCCCATGCCAACAGCCCTTCTCCTCTCAGTACTACTTGGGTAGTAGTAAAAGTAACTGCAGCCAGTGTTTATTAAGTATGTGCAATGAGCTTTATCATCTCACTTATTTTTCACTATAAGCCTTTGTGGTATCATCATTTTTCAGATGTGGGAGCCCAGGGGTTAAGTCACTTGCCTAAGATTACACAGCTAACAGAAATATAGTTCTTTCGCTTTTTCTAAGTGTCCTCATTCACTCTGGCTCAGATCATCTTCTTGTTGTTGTTATTTTGGTCTTCTGGTCTTTTTCTGAGGTTTCCACCTTACGCTGCCTGTTAATTTCATCGACATATCTCCAAATTCAAGGAGATCCAGTGAGGTGAATCCTACCAGATTGCATACTCTATGAGAATAAGGAACTGTGCCTGCCATGTTCATGCCTATATCCTCTGACACATAGTAGGTGCTCCGTACATATCTGCCATATGAAATATTTGTTAGTGAAAGAATATGTCCATGGGGATTTGCTTTTGGGCTGAGGTCAGTCTTCTTGAAGCTCTGGGTCTGGGTTGACTGTTCCTGGGAAGTATTCTCTGGGATTTGAAAGGTCTGGGCAGGCAGATCCCTCCCCTCCACACCCCCCCAGAGCAGCCCTGATAGAACTACAGAGACAGGATCCATCCAGAATATATGGCTGGGTTCTGAAGACTGTTTGGAAGAATGCATAAAACACCATAAGGTGGAGTAATTGTTCAAGAGACGTATGTATGTGTGTGGTATTAAGGCCAGAATGAAATTTCTGCTGAGAATCCTCATAAAGAGATGGTGATTATACCACGTCTTCGATGACATCCATGCAGGAGACACCATGGAGATATTCTATGGCTCTTTCCTGTGGCTATACTCAGTAGAGGTGGATGGTAGTTTCCAGAAGTGCAGTCAGAAGTCAACAGGCCCACCTCTTGGATGCCACTGAAGAGGCAGCCTTCTCTCTGTTTCTACTCATCCCAGTCCCCCTGATTGATTCATTGTAGGGGCTTTGCCCCCTGGGACCAGTTGGGCACCCTGGGGAGACTTCACTCTTAGATTGTTCTAAAAGCAGCCCTAAAAATTCAAACACATGCCTTCATACACCCTGTGCCTTCTCTCTGACCCCTTACTAACCCCGAAATATGCTGGACCCAAAAGACCATTTTGCTTGGAGGGAGACAAAATAAGGAATAGTAATATTTGCTTTCTAAATAAGATGATGGAAAAAATGCAAAACAACCCAGCAATAGCCGCCCATTTTGCAGCTGGTGTCCTTTGTTTTGATGCAAATTTAAGACAGACCCTGGCTGGTAAAGAGAAAGTGGCAGCACAGGATCTGGTTCCCCAGAAATGTGAGTTTTCATTCTCTTTGGTGTGCTTTGCTGATGCCAAAGCCTTTTGGAAAAGCCACTTATTCAAAATCAACACTTACAAAATTTTCCAGCCCACGGGGAGTCTTACAATTTTCTTCGGAGCAGCAAAATAAATTCCAGACCTTATCATTTTGTCATTTAAAGTCCCCAAATCTAGAGCCAGTGTGATTAGGGACGCTGGCAGAGTCAAAGGGAAAAAGCTCTCTCCCAAGACCTCGTTGCGTCCCAGTGAGTTTGCCAGTTCTGCCTGTCTGTCCAGCAAGAGATTGTGTAATCCCAACGCTCCTGGGAGCCTACCAGTGCTGAAAGAGCCTGCCTGGTACTTTAATCTAGCCCAGCAGGTACCCCAAACAAAGAACTTCTTCATTGTCCCTCCGCAGAACCAGCTTGGACCACATCGTGCTGGATTTAAAGCTATAAACCAGCCACCAACCAGCACAGGAGGCTCAGAGACAAACCTCATCGTATTTGCGGAAGTCAGGACTTGTGAGCTGACTACTGTTGCACATCCCCAATGAGGGTGGCACCTGAGGGTGTGACCTCCGAGTACAGCATGGCAAATGTAGGATCCACTGAAGGAAGAGCCTCTGGCTGGAGCAGGTGACAGAACCCTGTTCCCTGAAGGAGGTGGTGTCCTGGAGGTTGGGGAGCTCTGATTCCCCTCGGAGCAGCAGTATTACCTGTAAATTCTAATCTCAAGGAAGTCTGGAAAGCTTCCTGTCTTTCAGACAGAATTTATCTTTTAAATATGTCCGCTGTTACGACTCTGTTTCTTGTTGAACAAGCTGTCCAGCGTTACAAAGAGTGCCCTTTTAAAATGTAATTACTTTACGGTAGGTTCTGCCTTAAACATGACCAGAGACTTTTTTTTTTTTTTAAGTGTATTTATTTGGGGCGCCTGGGTGGCTCAGTTGGTTAAGTACCCGACTATTGATTTTGGCTCAGGTCATGATCTCACAGTTGGTGAGTTCGAGCCCTGAATCGGGCTCTGCGCTGATGGTGTGGAGCCTGCTTGGGATTCTTTAAAAACAAAACAAACAAAAAAAAGTGAGTTTATTTATTTGAGAGTGAGAGAGAGAGAGAAGGGAGAAAGAGAGAGAGAGGGAGCACATGAGCAGGGGGAAGGGCAGAACAAGAGGGAGAGAGAGAATCCCAAGTGGGGTCTGCACTGTCAGCACGCAGTGATCATGACCGGAGCCAAAATCAACAGTCAGATGCTTAACTGAGCCACCGAGGTGCCCCTAAACATGACCAGTTTTCTAGAAGTGACAATCAGGAGCAGGGAGGAAAAGGCTGGGGTGGGGGTGGGAGCCCAGAGCCCAGACAGGGCAAGGCTTAGATGGGAAGAGATTGAAAGAGAAATATCTTGTTTCTAGACTTCATTGCCTCCCAGTGCCACCAGTAAGACAAAATAATGCGACGGGATCCCTCTGTTGTAAATGGGTTGAGGACAGAGCCAGGCTGGGAAGGAAAGGGGAAGAAAGAAGGAAGGAGGAGAAAGAAAAGGGAGAGAGGTGAACCCTTGGTGTGGGGTGGGATTGGGGCTAGTCTCAGAGTGTGCAGGGGGCGGTGGGGACATGCCCAGTTTTGCCCCCTCTTCCCCCCACAGCTCTTGGCTACTGATCGAGGGTCCGTGGATGTGTCTGAAGGTGCAGGCCGTGTGGTGGAGCAAAAGTGGCCCTGTCCCGGATGGTGGACGTCCTGGTCCCTGTCCTGCATTACCTGGTAGGGTGACCTCCAGGGTTTCTTATCCTTAACAGGAGGGGCTGGCAGAATGGGACAGTTCTCCAATTGTGAGAGGGTGATGATTTGAAAAGGCCTGGGATTCCACCACCAGCGGGGAGCAACCCCCTGCCCAGAAGACGTCCTAGTTAACCCAGGGGAAGGCTAGCTGTAGAGGCCCCATGTTCCCATCCCCGAGCCTCGAGCCTTCAGCCTTGAGCCTCGCTTCTTGGCAGAAAGTTTACAGGAAAAGTGCTTGGAGACTGCTGCTAGTCTTAATTCCTTTCTTTAACCTTGAGATAAGAATGCCTTTGTTTGAGTCTCAAGCAAGTCTCAAGTTATGTAACTCACTCTTATTAAAACTCTCCCTGACTGTTTTATATTCAGCCTTTTAGCTGCCCTGGTTTGCGGCTTTAATTGAATAGGTGGCCTTGTATTGATGCTAAGTTTTTTTGTCTTTGTCTTTCAGATCTTGACAGGATAATCACATGGGTTTGTTTAGTAAACACGGAGGCGGCTCCACAACCCAGCTGCCTGGCAAAGGGCCTGTGACTGCTCTGGGAAAGCTTTGCTCCTAGCACAGGGCTTCAGAAAGAGTTTTCAGGGGACCCAGTCCCAACTGAGCCAGATCGGCCTCCTTTCCAAACCCATAGCCGCTTCAGAGAGCCAGACAGTTTTGCAGGGGAGCTGTCTGTCGGTGCCCGCAGGGGAACTTTGTATTGGGTAGTTGTATGACTATGCACCCAACAGCCACTACTGAGGCTCTGGGCTTGCTGGGATGGATGTGTATGTAAATTAAAAAGAAAAAAAAAAAAAGAGCCTGGAGGTATGTTGATAAAACTAGAAGTTTCCTTGAACCCTCCTGTTCTGTCCTGCTAAGCATTTGGGAGGTTCCCATCCATTGATTAGCTACTTGATGTGCTAGGTACAGGGATGGGGTAAGGAGATGAATAAAATAAGGCCTGTTCTCAAGGAGCTCAACCAGTCCAGTGTGCGGCTGGGGGGGACATGCGAGGACACACAGGTCAATGACTAACTCTGATACAGTGAGGTTGGTGCCTTAACTGGGTGATGCACTCAGTGTCATGGAAGCAGTAATTGGAGGAGGAGGAGGAGGAGGAGGAGGAGGAGGAGGAGGAGAAGCCTTCAGCTTTATAGAATACGGGTGCAACAGGGGTTTGACAGGAGAACGGGCGGAAGGGCATACAGGCATGAGGAACAGCAGGTGCAAAAATATGGGGCCAAGAGAAGATGTGGGTGTCACCAGAACAGGAACACGTTGCTGGAGGTTTTTACATGTGCCGGGAAGGTAGTGGAGGTGCAGGAGGGTAGAAGGCTTGGAGGAGCCATGGGGACTGGGGCTGGGAAGGTTATCTGGGGCAGGATTGCGGAAAACCTGGCTCCAGGGCCTCCTAAGGCAAAGAGAAGGAGGGAGTAGGGCAGCCCGTAGAAATGTAGATCCCAGACTTCCTGGGCTGGTGAGAAGGACCCTGAAGTAGTCAAAAGGAAGCATATTTACAAGCCTCTGGGTCCTGATTGTTGCTGAAGCTGATTCTAGAAATTTGTAATTGCGTTTGGGTACATTCAGGAGTAGGGGCAGGTTTGGAAAGATCTTTTAAAGAAAAAGAATACCAACTTTGATTACAAGAGTGCTGGAGTGCCTTCCCGGGCCCGGAAGAGCCTTGTACAAGCAGGGCACTCTGAAGCTTATCTTCCATTAGCCTCAAAGTGAACCCACCCCTGGAAACTGAGTGGTGTTTATATAAAATACTGCAAGTCAGAAGTAAAGCCTGATTTTATGATTTCATAGCTATTCCCCTGGGAGAAAAGTCTTTTGCTGCCAGTTATTTCTCTTCTATAAACAAGTCTTAGTCCTGTGCCCTCTTTTCTACTGACCCCCTTTCCCTAGCTGACCAGCTTCTGGCACAATCCGTGATGTTTCCTGCACTTGAGCCCCTACCTGCCTTTCCAGCCACCTCTCCTATCGCTCCCTGCTCCAGCCCCAGGGCCTCTCTGTCTGGTCCTCGCACTTGTCAAGCTCCTTCCTATTTTAGTACCTTGGCCTCAGCCTTCCCTCTCTGCCTGGAGCACTTTTTTTCCAGAACTTCCTCCTCACTTTCAGCACACAGCCTCAACGGCCCCCTCTCTGACGTCCCTGCTCACCCAACCTAACGAAAACTCCTAGGCACACTCTATTGCATTGCTTTGCCTTATTTTCTCCATGGCACATTTTCACGAACCAAACTCACTTATTTATTTATTACCATGGAAGTACAGTTGACATACAGTGTTGTGTTGGGTTCAGGTGCACAACATTCAACAACTCTATGCATTACTCAGTGCTCATCATGGTAAGTGTCATCACCACCTATTGCCACACAACATTATTACAATATTATTGGCTGTCAAAGTCGTCTTGTTTTATTTATTTACTTTTTGACTTTTTACCATCTATAAAAATACCTCCTCATCACATGAGTTGCTCGAACACTGGGACCTCGTTTGTCTCGCACACTGTGCTATGCTTTAAAACAACAGAGTTTACTGGTAGCATTCTTACGTAATTATAATACTTTGCATCTGCGTAGCCCTTTCTAGTTTCCAAAACATTTTTACATACATAAGCTCACTTTTCCCTCCAAACAACCCAATGGTGTAAGTAGGAGAGGGATTGTTTTGGCTACATCTTAAACATGAGTAAATTGAAATTTAGAGGGGTGGAATGACTTGTTACAGTTTTCCAGCTGATAAGTGACGGCCCCAGGTCCCCTTCCATCAAGACGAACTCTCTTTTCCTCCTGGCTCGTATTTTGCTAAGACTTGTTTCTTCTCCTGTTCCCCAGAGCAAGGGAATCCATCCACGTAGGGATTGAGAAAGCACCTGTCCCTGTCTCTCCAAGAGGAAAGGAAACGAGAGCACATAAAGATTTATGGCAGACAGCCTAACCTTCACCTGTGGGCTGAGCAGAGAATGAGACTGATAATAATCTCCTTTGGACAATAACGACACATTCCCTATGTGCAGCAGAATTGTGTTACCTATCATGAAAATTGAAAGGGACTTGAATTTTCATTTTGATTTAATGTTGAAAGCATCAACTGCTGGGCAATTTCACATATTTTACCCTTAAAGGCAAACTTATTATTAAATGGTGATTGAAGAATGAAAGCCAAACTTGCTATTTTTAAAAATAGAGGTATGACAAGTAATGTTTTTCTAAAGTTGTCTAGAGAATCAGTAACAGAACAGGGAGTTCAGAAACCTGCAATTCCTGGTCCCAGTCAGAGACGACTGGCAGTCAATTTCTACAACTCTTCGGGCTTTGAATCTCGACTGGTAGAGATCTTTAGAAAATGTTGATGCATTTGAAACACTTGATGTGACCCTTATATGGATTACTTTATTGACAAATTACGTAGAAATGTGTGCAAATCACGGACCCAGATGGGGCACCTGGGTGGCTCAGTTGGTAAGCGGCCAACTCTTGATTTCAGCTCAGGTCATGATCTCATGGTTTGTGAGTTCGAGCTCTGCATCAGGCTCTGTGCTGACAGCTCAGAGCCTGGAGTCTGCTTCAGAGTCTGTCTCCCTCTCTCTCTGTCCCTCCCCTGCTCCAGCTCTGTTCTCTCTCTCTCAAAAATAGAATAAACATAAAAAAAAAAAAGTGTGCAAATCACCTACAGCTCAGTGAATATGCACAAAGTGAACATTCATTTGACCACCTCCCAGATCAAGAAATAAATCATGATTATCACTCCTCTTGCCTGTCATTCCAATAACTACCCTCCCTGAACAAAGGTAACCACTATCTTGAGTTCTACCACAATAGATAAATTTTATCTGCTTTTGAACTTTATACAAATGGAATCATGTTGTATGTAGTTGTCTTTTTTTTTTTTTTTTTTTGGGTCTGGCTTTTTTTGCTCCACATTATGTTGGGCTCATCCATATTGTTGGGTATAATTATGGTTTGTTTATTCCCGGGGCTTTTTAGTGGCTTCTTGCCTGAGTATGTGACATATCTATTCTGCTATTGATGGCCATTTGAGTCGCTTCCGGTTGGGGGCTGTTATGGACAGGGCAGCTATGACCATTTTTTATATGTCTTTTGGTGAAAATATATATGGATTTCAACTGGGTATAAATCCAGGAGTAGAATTTCTGGATCATAGGATATATTTATATTTACACGTACTGCCGAAGGATTTCCCAAAGTGGTTTTACTGATTTGTTCTTCCATCATTGATGTATGGGCGGTCCAGTTGCTCCACATTCTTTTCAACACTTGACATTATCTATCTACTCATTGTAGCTATGCCAGAATGCAATCATGTGTGTATATATATGTATATATATTTTTTTAACGTTTATTCATCTTTGAGAGACAGAGCATGAGTGGGGAGGAGCAGAAGAGACAGAGAGAGAGAGAGAGAGAGAGAGAGAGGAGAGAGAGAGAGAGAGAGAGAGAGAGAGAATCTGAAGCAGGCTCCAGGCTCTGAGCTGTCAGCACAGAGCCCAATGTGGGGCTTGAACTCACGAACCATTAGATCATGACCTGAGCCGAAGTTGGATGTTGACCAACTGAGCCACCCAGATGCCCTGTTGGTGGGTTTTAATATATTAAATTATAATTGGGGCGCCTGGGTGGCTCAGTCGGTTGAGCATCCGACTTCACCTCAGGTCACGATCTCGCGGTCCGTGAGTTCGAGCCCCATGTCAGGCTCTGGGCTAATGGCCCAGAGCCTGGAGCCTGCTTCCGATTCTGTGTCTCCCTCTCTCTCTGCCCCTCCCCCGTTCATGCTCTGTCTGTCTCTGTCTCAAAAATAAATAAATGTTAAAAAAAATTTTTTTTTAAAATAAAAATAAAAAAATTATAATTAATTTAATTTGTTATAATTTATTATATATATAGATTAAAGTTTATCTATTTATTTTGAGAGAGAGCGGGGGAGTGACAGACAGAGGAGAGAGAGAATCCCAAGGAGGCTCCACACCGGCAGTGCCGAGTCCAATGTGATGCTCAAACTCATGAAACGCCAGATCGTTACCTGAGCCAAAACCAGGATTCAGACACCCAACCAACTGAGCCACCCTAGCGCCCCAATTTGTTATAACTTAATGAATGTATTTGCGGAATGGTACCTAAGAAACCCAAGATTAGGTAAAGATTAGATCAATTTTGTTTCACAATTATATTCTTGCGTTCTCTAATTCCTTCATATATATAGGTTCAGCCTACCCAACAAGATGGCAAGTCTCCTGAGGTCAAGGGCTTTGTCATAAAGTTCTTTCACATTTGTTATAGCCCTTAGCACAATGCTGGGCACAGAGTAGTTCTGGTTAAATTGGGCTAAACTAAATAATGGAGGCAAACCCACTACAGTCTATGGAATATCTCTCTGTTCACAGATCCTTGCCAAATCGCTGTTTTCAGGCACTTCGTAGGGTGATGCAAGGATCCAAGAGGAATTCTAGAAGATGTCCAATTCCTTGATGTTCTACCAGGACCTACATTCCAGGCACTAAAATTCTTTAGGTAGAATGAGCCCTTCTATTTTCAACAGGATTTTCCTGAGGCATGTTCCTTAGGCCACCAGAAAGTAGACTGTCTTACCCTGAGTTATCAGGAGGAAGCTGTGCTTGTGCCCTTCCGTGCTTAAAGGGGTGCTTTGGACTCAAAATGTCTGATCTTATTACACTAGCCTAATTTCCCTATGGCTGCATCCAGTTTGATAGAAATTTCTCCAAAGGCCACAGTAATCTCTGTGAAACTCAGTTCCCTGTTTGGCTGATTTTTTTTTTTTTTTTATCTGTCCTAATTTCTAAGTACTATTTCTGTCATCTCATCAGCGAAAGGATCTGTACTCAATTGCCCATTTCGACATGCAGCCTTGTATCATGCTATGCACATTTTTGTTCATATTGAATATCGGCTATTTCTGGACTGAGATCCTGAGACTTTGAGTTAGTACATTTGAACAGTTCTGATTTAGTTTGGAAGCAGGCACTCGCTGAAAATAATTGGTAAGAATATTCCTCCACTCCCATCCCTGGCCTTTCAGTTTTGGACTCTGACTTTCAGCAAGGAAGATAGGTTTAAATGGATGTGGTCATTAAGTGAGGGTTAAAGAAAGAAAGAAATGGCCCTCAAGAAACATGTATAGAATGCTGACAAAACAGAGCCAGTTCCCAGACTCCATTTGGGCCACCTACTGTCAGACCTATCCAAGTAAGAGCGTGTGTGTGTGTGTGTGTGTGTGTGTGTGTGTGGTGGGGGGGGGGGGGAGGGGAATGGTATAAGAAACGAGAAATCCCTGAAAAGAATATTGTGGTAAGATCCCAAAAGCATATCAGTCAGTAATTGTATACAGTCACTAATGGGAACAGCCTTGTTCTACGAGCTAAAATCATGATCGTTAGGTAATCAGATCTACTGCTCTGGGGCCTCCCCCGACACGGTGATTGTTGTAGACTAGATCAGGACATAATAGCATGTTTGATTCTTTCCTCCTTCTCTCCTATCAGGGCTGGCCAGTCGCCCAAGATTTGCGGGGAGAGGGAGGAGGGCTGTGAGTTTCAGAATGTTGTTTTCCTCGGGGATGGGCCTCGTGTCTCAGCCTTCCTAGGAGATCATATGTCTCCTGTTACGTGTTATGCACACGTATGTCTCTCCCTCCATATGTGCATTTGTTCTTCAATCTCAGGCTGAACTGGCCATGACTTTTGGGTTTATCAAATTCAGGTGCATCAGGCAACCCCATGCTTAGTTTTGATCAGGTGGTCAGGGGCCATAAGCTCAGTTGTTTGGGTTGGATCGAGCAGGCAGCGTGAATATGAAATGGGAGTCTGCAACAAGCTGGAGAATCTACTTCCCTTCCCAGGGAGGGTCATAGTCAGCTTCAGACAATGGTTGTCATGTGATACCATGGTCAGACCTTTTGATTTTTTGAGAAAATCCAGAAATCCAGATTTTTAAAAATGTAATTTCCTGATTTTAAAGGTTTGTAATTAATTAACATTAAAAAAAATCACTTTATAGGCTAACTATGTAAGGATAAAATAAGACAAATCTGTAGGTCTCATTTGGCTCCCAACCCTAGGCCTCCAGGTTAAATTGATTTTCTACAGAGAAAAATCCAACTTATTCAAGTTACTCTAAGTTATGGGAGACTATATCATAAGGATATGTGACAGTAAGATAAACCGGATTTTCAACTATGCGTTCAGGCCTCATAGAAACCCAGGACCTCTATTAAACAGCCCAGATCAAGGAACGAACAAGAACAACACTTGACTGATTGGTACTTACTGAGAATTGGAAGGCCCTTTATCACCATCAATGGTGTAACTTATGCTTCTTCTTCTTTTTTTTAAATGTCAATTTATTTTGGGGAGGGGGGCAGGGCAGAGAGAGAGGGAGACACAGAATCCGAAGCAGGTTCCTGGCTCTGAGCTGTCAGCACAGAACCTGATGTGGGGCTCGAACTCACGAACCATGAGATCATGACCTGAGCCAAAGTCTGACACTTGACCGACTGAGCCACCCAGGTGCCCCCTTGATGCTTCTCGGTCAGTGGCAGGTTCGACATAAGCTGCTTATGGTTCACATTAATTTTTCTGATACTTGTAGAATTCTTGACTGGGTCCCAAGGCTTCCAGTCTGTTCCTAACCTGTTTGCGAAGGCCTTCATTACTTCAGTTATGCCCAACTTTGGGAGTAGAAGGGGGAAGGGTCCTTTTCCTTGTGGCAAGTGGATTGCTGGGGCAGGAGGAGCAGCTGGTAGGTCAGGGTAAATCTGGAAAGCATGTTCTTATCTATGACACCGAATATGGCTGTCTCTCCATCAGCCATTTGTCCCTTCTTCCTTACTAACACTATCTCAGCTTTGTTCAGGTATCGGGCAACTTATGTGCTTCAGGGAAAGCTGATTTCAGCCCAAAGCAGGGTGGATCTTGACTACATGGAACCAATCATGGCAAGGCCATTTTCCTTGTCAAAGATTAGTGTAGGAATTGGCATGGGTAGTAATTTTGAGCAGTGAGATTGCAAGAAAGTTTAAAGGAAACTTAAATGAAAATTTGGAAAACGAAATTAAAACTTAAGATGCCTTCTGAAGTAAAGAGTTTCAAGGCAGGAAATGGACCCTCTTTCATTCACACGGCTGCATCTCTATGGAGCTCTGTGTTGCACTTACAACTCTGGCAGCCAGTTTGCAACTACGGAGGATAAATGTGTGGACAAAAGTCAACCTTTTGGTTGGAGGAAGGAAGAGCAGAGGAAGGTAGACGTAGAAAATTGGAAAACAAAATGCAACCGGATGTCTTAATGATGTCGTTGAACAGTGACAGAGATTACCAACCCTGAAACCGCTCTACCTTTGAACGTAACTATTACGTGAAATGCTACATTCTCGTTTTTGTTGTGGATGTTCCTGGTTGGGTTTCCTATTATTTTCACCTTAAAGCATCCTAATGGATTATCAATTATTATTCCGCTTGGAGTAATAAAAGAGACTAGCTTTCCCTTCAAAATTAGACTGTATCCTCAAAAAAGCATTTCCTAGAAGCAACCTGTGAGTTTTTTTTTTTAATTTTTTTTTTTTTTTTAACATTTATTTATTTTTGAGACAGAGAGAGAGCATGAACGGGGGAGTGTCAGAGAGAGAGGGAGACACAGAATCTGAAACAGGCTCCAGGCTCTGAGCGGTCAGCACAGAGCCCGACGCGGGGCTCGAACTCACGGACCGTGAGATCATGACCTGAGCCGAAGTCGGCCGCTCAACCGACTGAGCCACCCAGGCGCCCCGAACCTGTGAGTTTTAATGTTGCTCTTTTAGCTCGTAGAAGAAGCCTCTGCAGTTACAACAGTCTATGTTGGAGGAATCTGCTAGACTTGCAGATGTGATCGGAGGTCTCAGTGGCAGGAGAGAAGAGCTATTTTGGAAACACATGGTGGACTAGTAGTTTGTGCCCAATACCTATCCTTACTATACTACCTGGGGAGTGAGGCAGTCTTAGATTTAAAACACTCATACTCATTGAACTGCAAATGATGTACATTTCAATGGATCTACTGAACTCACGAAGTTGCCTTTGTGTTGTGATCACTATCAAGGAGCCCGGTGTAGACCCCCTGGGGCGCAGTCTACCAGATCCCCCCCCCCCCCCCCCCCACACAGATCCTGCGCTTATCTCTGGGTGTTTCCCCAGCAGCACGTCCCAAGTCTCTCCTCTATTGCAGTACTTGATACTTTGTCCTTTATGTTCCCTTCCCACTTTTGTTGTCTGTACGCTTCTTCCTTTCCCTGCCACCCAAGAGGGGATAGGTGGCCATTTTGCTTTAGCGGGTGCTGGGGAAGATAGAATAGAAACCAAGGTCATCTTATTCTTCGTTTCCTTGCTGTGGGGTTTGGGAATACCCTCATTTATTGAGCAGATGCAGATTCCCTGGAATCATTTGTGACTCTAATACATTCCATTTATTCTCTTTATTTGGGGTTCCTGAATTTATTTTTTTATTTTTTTGAGAGAGAGAGAGAGAGAGCAGGATGGAGAATCCGAAGAGAGCTCTGTGCTGAGAGCAGAGAGCCTGTTGCAGGGTTTAAACTCACAAACCGTGAGATCATGACCTGAGCCGGATGCTTAATGGCCTGAGCCACCCAGGCGCCCCAGGGTTCATGAATTTTTGTTGCTGAATTTCTCTTTCCTCCTTCCTGGCTCTCAAAGGGCACTTCTTTGCCTCTCAGCCTTTTCTTACCTTCCTAAATTGAATTTCCTCTTAACTTCCTCTTCTTATTCTTGACTGTTCACATCTAGCTCCTTTATCCCCAAATATCTCTTTTCCTGTTCTGTTTTGTTTTGTTTTTTCCACCAGAGACCTGTTATTTTCCTTCCAACCCTCCTGGAGCGTCTATGTGTGCACCAGGAATTTCGGTGGTGTCCTAGAGCTCTCCTGTCTTAATTTTGGGGAGTTACCACATATCAGTCTTCTGCCCATAACGTTTAACGTCCTTCCAGAGCGGCTACCGGCGCCTCCCTTCTCACATAGGCATTACGAAAGATGTTAAAGTTGCTCTGCAAACAGTTTTCTTCGTTAAAATATTAGGCTGAAAGATTTTGTGTGTTTTTTTTATGCAACTGCAACCTTTTTTTTTTTTTTTAATGTTCATTTATTTTTGAGGGAGAGCATGCATGCAAGCAGCGGAGGGGCAGAGAGAGAGAGAGAGAAAGAGAGAGAGAGAGAGAGAGAGAGAGAGAGAGAGAGAATCCCAAACAGGCTCTGCACTGTCGGAGCCTGACGCGGGGCTCTATCTCACGAACCGTGAGATCGTGACTTGAGCTGAAATCGAGAGTGGGATGCTCTGCAACTTTTATGGTGAGAAGTAACCGCTTATCTTGTCAAGAACAAGTGCCCTACCTATAGTCCTGATCAACTTCCCCTAGTGTTTCTTCAGTGCATTTGACAAATCCTATCGCTCGCCATCATTCAGGAAGAAATAAAAGAAAACATGAATGTGTGTGAGGACAGAGTTCCAGTTTGGGACAGAGGGTGTTGTTGTTGTTGGTCTTGACCTTCAGATTTAAATATACCCATGACTAAAATCTAAAAATGCTGTTTTCCAGATGGACATGCACATTTTTGGTTCTACATACTTAAAATAAAAACAGGAAGAAAACATTTAACCCATGCTGAAATTCTTAAGTATTTTTAACATCTGTTACAGGGCAATTTTGCCTTATTGCACTAGGGCCAGAATACAGCTGGCGAGGACAATGTTTCTCCTTCAAGTCCCTTTCGGCTTTGCCCCCACTTTCATCACGAGCGCGTGCATTGTTTTGTGCCGGGTGGGTCAAATATCCATTGCTCTTGCAGAGAGGACAAGTAGGATTAATGAGGAGTCACAACATCTGGAAGGTGCTGCAGACCCCTGGTTAGAGGGGAGAGGCCAGAATCCGAGGAACTGGCTTCCTGAGACTTCGAGGCACTCCCGGCAAGAGGTGAGAGGAAGAAACCGCAAAGTCTTGAGAATCTTTAGGCACAAGCAGAACTGTTTGGAACAAAGCGTGGCGGGGCTGGTTGGAGCTTGATCTCCCCGCCTCTGCATGGAATCTTCTCAGCTGTGGTGCCCAGTGGACCAGAGGCTCCAGGAGCATCAGCAGTCTGCATGTTTGGCAGCGATCCTAGCTCTCGCCATGGGCCCTGTCAGCACCAGCAAGGATGTGGCTTTGTCCTTAAGAGCTCTGAGGGAAGCGGAGGCTGAGGGCAGGGTGCTGGAGGAAATGGCATGGGTGGGCAAACAGGTGCGCTGAGCACGGATACTTGCTAAAGGGGGAACAGACCAACCAGTCTGTCAGTGATAGTAGCAGGTTGCCTCCCCTCCCCTTTCAGTTTTATGGCAACGAAGGTACATGAAGTTTAAATACATTTTCAGGTGATCCTGTCACAAAGTCAGAATTGCAAGCCAGAGCCCTTACTGCTTCAGTTTCTGGGTTATCCATAGCAAGGGTGGTTATTTCTAAGGATGAATTTCCATGGATTAAAATACGAAACACACATTGTGCTGGGAGTGAGCCTACCTTTAAGATGCTCCAGAGGCTTCTGGAATGGAGCAGAGAATGGGTATGGGATTTGGATGTACTTGGCCTCTGCCAGGGTGGCCTAGTGTAGTATCCACAGTTATCCTGCCCCTCCCCAGCTCGCGGGCTGTTCCTCTTTCTCTCAAAAACAAATAAACATTAAAAAAACAAAAACAAAAACAAATAAAAATGGGGATAGTGATAGTACCTCAGATTTGGAGATATCGTGAAGCTCAATTGAAAAAAAAGTGATATAAATATATTATCTTATTATGGTAATGAGAATTACCAGACGTATGTAAGAACCTGATAGACGTTGTTAATAAGTCTTACTAGAGAATTCCAGGGATGTTCCCGTGATGTGAAAATCTGACTCTGGTGTCTTAGACTGCATTGTTTCTACTCCCCCCTAGAATAATAGCTTAAGGAACAGGCTTGCAGAGAGAGTGGAAAGCTTACTCAGGTGGCCGTCTGGCAAGGGGTGGGGGACGTGGACGTGCCTGTGTCCCAGTGCTCTGTGTGGGGTCTTGCTGAGCTCTGCGGTGAGGCGGCTTGGCCAGTCGGGTCACTGGGCACCTCGCACTCATCTGTGACGTTGCAGTCGGTCTGCCTGTGCTTTGGTCTTTGTGTGCCCAGGACCCAATGCACATTTTTGCGGATTCGGGTCACCTTGGTGAGACATGCCTGTCTGAATCACAGCTACAACCCTCATCTGACTCCTGGTTTAGGTTGAACACTCTGTACTCACAGTCATGACCTTCGGTTCCCAGCTCAGCTAACTTTATTACTGGTCCTTCATAGTATCTGTGGTGACATCCAGGTCCCATCGCCACCTAACCCCCATGCACCATTATTTTTAATCTGCTGTGAGTGTTTCTTAAAGGAGCAAGTCCACTCTGTGCCATAGGTCCCTCCCGAGTTCCAGATGAGGGAGGGTGGAAAACCCACCTCTGCTTCCTGTAATCCCTTCAATCTATTTAACTTCCACTTCCTGGATACAAGCTCTAGAGGAGCAAACTAGGACACATATACCCTTTGTCTCTCTAGTCCTGCGTTCTCCAACTCAAAGGTGATAGGAACATGTAAAAGAAAAGAAGTAAAAGAGTCCTACAGTGGCCGGCTCCAACCGTATGTGGAGAGTAGAGGGAAAACATTGTTTGAGAAGTACGGAAGAAACCTAGTCTAGGGGGAAAATCCTTCCAATCACGAGATGGGTAAAATCATAAGAAGAAGATTTTGATCCCGTCAGTAACGATGAGAAGTGGAATTTCTCCCCTGTCAAGAATCTGCTGCAAAATGCAGCATATGCAATTATAAATGCCACATGCATTTTCAATTCAGAGTATTTGAGACTAGTCACTGAGAAGAAAACTTGATATGCCCTGAAATCTGACACTCCTGCACAAAAGAGACCTGATAGAGATCTACCCGAATTTGACAATAATCCTAAAACTTCACATGACATCAACAATAAAATGTTCAAGGCTGACAGAGACTTTTTAAAACTATCAATAAATAAGAACTTTATGAACTATGCAAGAAGAAAAACTAAATTGTCTTTCCATTTTGTCTTTAGAAAATGATATCCCTAAATTGGTATATTATGAAGAGCCAATCAAAGACTGAATTTTAGAAAAAAAGTATTTTTATTTTATTTTATTTTAATTTTTTTATGTTTATTTCTGAGACAGAGACAGAGCATGAGAGGGGGAGGGGCAGAGAGAGAGGGAGACCAAGAATCGGAAGCAGGCTCCAGGCTCTGAGCTGTCAGCACAGAGCGTGGGGCTCGAAGTCATAAACTGTGAGATCATGACCTGAGCCGAAGTCAGTCACTCAACCGACTGAGCCACCCAGGCACCCCGAAAATTTTAGAAAATTTTAGAAAAAAAGTATTGGAAATGTATGCCATAAAGTTAATTAATAAAAGTATTATTTTTCTGTATGTTTGTGGTATGTGTTAGCTTTATAAAATTTGTGGTTTCTTTTTTCAATTCTAGCATTCTTTTTTTTTTTAATGTTTATTTATTTTTGAGAGAGAGAAAGAGAGACAGAGTGCGAGTAGGGGAGGGACAGAGAAAGAGAGGGAGACACAGAATCCAAAACAGGCTCCAGACTCTGAGCTGTCAGCACAGAGCCTGATGCAGGGCTCAAACTCACGAACCGTGAGATCACGAGCTGAGCTGAAGTGGGATGCTTAACCAATTGAGCCACCCAGGCACCCCTCTTTTCTCATTCTAAATCAACATTTATGGGGCTTCTGGGTGGCTCAGTCAGTTAAATGTCCGACTCTTGGGTTTTGGTTCAGGTCACCATCTCATGGTTCATGGGATTGAGCCCCACATGGGGCTCTGTGCTGACAGTGTGGACCCTACGTAGGATTCTCTCTTGCACTCTGTCTCTGCCCTTCCCCCTCTAGTTCTCTCTCTCTCTCTCTAAATAAACTTAAAAAAATTTTAAACATAAATATTTACTTTCACATCTAATTTTGATTCAGAATTTGTTTTCTTAAAGAGGTTCCCCAAATTCGTAGATGCTTTAGGCGCCACAAATCCTGGACCGGCTCCTGATGGGTGCTTCATGGCCAGTAGTCTAACCGACAGGGGCCACCAATGGATATTTGAGCACGCCTATGGGAACATGTCCTGCAAATGGATGCCATTGCACGCTTGTATTCCTGTCAAATAAAACAAAACAACGACAACAAAAAATTAAAACCCACTCTTCTAGACAGCAGCAGCAAGCAAGTAATTTTACCAAAGAGTGATTACCATGACCCTGAATTCAGTGTTTACTGTTGTTACATATTTGCTTATTGTTTTGCCGCATATATATGTTTATGCATTGGTATCACACCATGTGCATGCATTCTCGTTATCTATTGTATAACAAATAGCTCCCAAACATAATGCCTTAAAACAACAGTCATTTCATTATGTCTTATGATATCTCACCTTCCTGGAGGACGATCAGGACAAGCTTGAAAGATAAATATTTGCCGATCAAGTGCCAGTGGCATTCCTTGCTGACATCTCAGCTCCAGGAAAGAATGGTTGTGGGAAATAGAAAGGAGGAGCTCACGTTCTGAGCACTTGTACTTGAAGATAGATCCCAAGAATATGAGGGAGGGGAGAAGTGACGTGGGGCTTGGGGAGCTGTATGAGGTGAGGTGCAGATCTGTCCAAATATAACGATGAAATTTCTCCGGTGGCAGTGAATCCAAGGATTACATAGGTTACAACAAGGACAATCAATTCTAAGGACATTGTCAAGGTGGAGTGTTCTGTCTGCCAACTGGCCAGTCAGATTTTGGGAGCTTGGAATTAAGCTTGGGTGTGAGATAGGAAAGGTTTGGCTGCTTTCCAGCTACAAATGAAATATGTTGATTGTTATAAGGCCAATGTAGATAATGTCCTAATCTTAAAAGAAGCTAAAATATGCAATTCCTTCAGGGAGGCCTGGATTTCCCACTGACTTCAAAGGCATTCCTGAAGGCTGGGGGTGATGGTGGTGATGTTAGGTGTGCCCAGATAGGCTGCTTCTGCTTGGGGAGGGTATCATTTCCTGCCCTGTTCTCAGATGAATTGAAAGCACATGGCAGGGTTCCCCCCAAGCCACAAGCACGTTTTCTGTATCATGATGGTTCATTCAATTCCTTGTTATTATTTTTGAAAAGATGTTATAGAATATGATAATAGCTCCTAAGGAGTTCCGGACCGTGTTCTTTTCTCTTGCATGCTGACCTTCATTTAAAAACCGGGCTCTGTCTGCTCTCCCAAATATCCTCAAGCAAGTCTAGTTCACAGATTTGGATTTTTGTGGCTCCTATTATTCGACTATTTTAGGGACTACAAGATACCTATGAATTCTGTAGAAGTTGGTCGTTCAAGTAGATGGTCCTGTTGCATTTAGGAACGTGCTTCTCAGAATGCTGGGGGACGCCCTTGTCCTGGACTTTGAGTGGCGTCTGCCTCCACTCCAGCAACCTGAAACAGTTTCCTGGACATCCAGAAGCTGCTTCTAGCTACTTAGTGGTCTGCACAAATGGCTTCTGATTATAGAGTTTTCAGCTCCTAGCCTTTAGACCAGTGTGTAATCTGGAGATACATGGTTAAGAACACAGGCCTTGGAGGCAAACAGAACTGCATTTGAACTTCAGCTCTTCCATTTGCAAGTTATGTGGCCTTGAACAAATTATGTGACCTTTTGAAACCCCAGTTTCTTTTTCTGTAAAAGGCTGGCGATGCCAATAATACTTGCCTCATCAAGGTATTTTGTAGATTAACTGAAATTCTGAATAGGTACTATTATTATTAATTGTGTCCTTGCTTTTCAGTCTCTTCCTAGACTCAAAAGAGCTGCTTCATTGGAGCAATAATCATGATGGCTACCATTTATTACCGTGTGCCAACCACTGGGCTAAATACTTGATCTACGTTATCTGTAATCATGGCAAAAATGCTAAGAAGAAACCATTACTTTACAGCAGAGGAAACTGAGGGTCAGAAAGGTTAACTCACCTTCTCAAGGTTATAAAACCAACCTGCAGAGCTGGGGTCTGAACTCTAAAGTTGGTGTTCTTTTCACTAAGCCACACTGATGCTAACGTATCCCAGTTCAAGTCGTTCTCTCTCGGGATCGATGTGGGTTGCGGAGGTCATTGTTTCCCTCTTGCTCTGGAGAAAAAATGGACAGGGGCGCCTGGGTGGCGCAGTCGGTTAAGCGTCCGACTTCAGCCAGGTCACGATCTCACGGTCCGTGAGTTCGAGCCCCGCGTCAGGCTCTGGGCTGATGGCTCGGAGCCTGGAGCCTGTTTCCGATTCTGTGTCTCCCTCTCTCTCTGCCCATCCCCCGTTCATGCTCTGTCTCTCTCTGTCTCAAAAATAAATAAAAAACGTTGAAAAAAAAAATTAAAAAAAAAAAAAAAATGGACAGCTACTATTAAGCAGCAAGCCCAGGGGAAACCCAATTGCCCACAGTGTTCCATATGGAGCCATTGCCTTTCAAGATGCAGACAAATACGAGACAAACACGGTTGTGTTGGAGAAGCATGCCCTCACGTCCAGGCTTCTGCAAGTATTAGTCTCAAGGAAGCTTTAATGTTCTTGGTTTGCTCTCCCTTTTTCCTTTTTCTTCTTTTAAGTTTATTTATTTATTTATTTATTTATTTATTTATTTTTTAACGTTTATTTATTTTTGAGACAGAGAGAGACAGAGCATGAACGGGGGAGGGGCAGAGAGAGAGAGAGAGGGAGACACAGAATCAGAAACAAGCTCCAGGCTCTGAGCTATCAGCCCAGAGCCTGACGCGGGGCTCGAACTCATGGACCGCGAGATCGTGACCTGAGCTGAAGTCGGACGCTTAACCGACTGCGCCACCCAGGCGCCCCTTAAGTTTATTTATTTATTTAAGGGAGAGAGAGAGAGAGAGAGCCGGGGGGGGGGGGTTGGCTAGGGAGAGAGGGTGAGAGAATCCCAGCAGGCTCCATGCTATCAGTGCAAAGCCCATTGCAGGGCTCAAACCCACAAACCATGAGATCATGACCTGGGCCAAAATTAAGATCATGATCATACCTTAACCGACTGAGCCACCCAGGCACCCCTCGGTTTGATCTCCCTTGTAGAATATAACCAAACGACCCTGGCTCATCAGCTTTGAATCTAAGTAAAATCTCCCTGCCAATCAGTAACCCTGAGTCCCTATTCTTATCTACACCCACTCTGGTTTCCCTCTTCTGCTGCAAAACATTTCCTCTCTGGCCTCTCCCTCAAAATGTTTAATCCCAAAGAAATCCTCATGGTGGCCAAGCAGTTTTCTAGCCACAGTCCCGTGCAACTTCTGGCATTAATCAGTGGCCACTACCGCTGAGCCTGTGGCGTCCACCAAGGGATGGCAGTGATTGGGTCAAGCTCAGTGGTTCCTAGTGCTCCCGACACTGCCAGACCCCAGGCCAGTCCCCCAACCTTGTTCTTCTGTTTGTCAGCTGGGCCCTGAAGCAACTCTGTGCGCAGAACTCTACGTGGTCGCGGGGAAACGGCTCATTCGCGAGTCTTGCGCGAGAAAGAGAACATCTTTGCATGAAGGATCAGCAGCTCGCAAGCATGGCATAGCTTAAATTACACTTATAGGAGACACAATACTGATGACATAACAAGGTCTATCTGTGCTCCTAACGCAGACAACTTTTTCACCCTCAGAGAGTTAGTCGTGTCACGAGTCGTCTCGTGTCAGCCTCAGCAGTACCCAACGCCTGTTCTATTGCAGCCACTATTTTATCTTTGTTTACCTGTTCCCTGACACGAACCCTGCCCCATCCATCCGATGTCCCCTAAACCAAGGGGAGAGTTTCGGCCACTGGATGTCCAAATCTCTACTTCTTACTGGGAGGAACCGTCTTTCCACCTTCCATTGTTTCCATGAAAGTGAAAAAGATCATAAGGTCAGTTTCGGTCAGTTCTTATACTCTCGGTACCTTGTGTTTTCCTTCCATAGAAAACTCAGCAAGAATCCCTGAGATAGGAGAGTGGGAGGTTTTCTTTAGGAATCACTGCCTTTTGTCTCTGAGAAGGCTTTTTTCTTTCTTTTTTTAAAATAAGGATTTGGCCCATCTTGATTCAGGCATAGTAACCACAGACTGGGGTGGGGGTGGGGGGCAAGATGCACAGAACACCAAAAGGAGAAAAGTATATTGGAGGAAAGGAAAGGGAAACACATGGGGAACCAGACTGACAGAATTGGATTCCTTAAAACTGAAGTGAGGGAAAACCATAACGTCTCTATTACATGACGTTTTGAATCTTCCAAAAGAACACCTACGCACAAGAGTAGAGAGTAAAATGACTTCTCAGGTAAACTTACAGGTCAATAAAGACCGCAGTAGCATTTCTGTTGACTATATAAGCTTTAATTTAGCAAATGATCTATGCTGTCCTGCTTATAAACTGTTTATTTCTATGTGTCTTGGCAAATTTTTTAGTGAGTAAATGACAATGTATAAATCTTTGTGGAATGATCCTTTTAGAGCTTTTTTCTTTCTTTGGTCTTTTAAAAAAATATACGGTTTTGGGCGCTTGGGTGGCTCAGTCAGTTAAGCATCTGACTCTTGATTTCAGCTCAGGTCATGGTCTCACAGTTCGTGAGTTCGAGCCCCACATTGGGCTCCTCTCTGACAGTGCGGAGGCTGCTTGGGATTCTCTCTCCCTCTCTCTTTGCTCCTCCTGTGCACGCGCACGTGCTCTCTCTCGAAATAAACAAATAAACTTAAAAAATAAAAAAATACTATATTCTTCAGGCCAATAATAAAGCAGAAAATGCCCTGACAAAACAAGCATCTCAAACTGTATGTCACTCCGATGTTAGGAGGATGCAACTTAGAAGTTGATAAAGGTCCTGCCATTGATGTCCAGATGAGGGAAAGGTTTATTATTCTTTGATTGTGGTGGTGGTTCAGGTCCCAGAACGGGACCTAGAACCCTCGGACAACCTTAGTTACTCAAAGAATATTGCCAACCATGGAAATGCTATTTCCTTAGTTTTATGTGACAACTGGAACAGACTCCTGATTCAGGTTAAATATATTTAGATTGAGTCCATGGCTTTTCTGTACATCAGCTTTATTCTTCCTGTTCAACTTTTCAGGGAAATCAAGCAATTTCCAGAGGTCCTGTAAGAAAGGAAAAGGGAGTGAGTAATTATTAAGAGAAGAGGAAACGGGGAAGGAAGTTCTCCAATTCTCCTCAAAAGCATAGTGATGACATATTCACAACTGAACATCTGAATGCACGATTTCATACATAATAGGGGATTATGTACGAAATCAGAATCAGCTGGAAAATCCAGACTGGATGGTTTGAGAATATGCTGAGAGTTTTCCTTCTGTTCTAGGGACATAGAATAAGCTGTGAAGAATATCCCAAGGTATTTTAGCTATGTTCTATATAAAAGGAACAAGCTACATATCAGAAATGGAATTTGAGAGATGTTGGGCCATTAGTTACCCTGTTTAAAATTTTTCTATTATTGCTAACTTGTGCAAATATTTTTTTAGATATTTATTTTTGAGAGAGAGAGAGAGAGAGTGAGTGGGAGAGGGGCAGAGGTGGGGGTGGGGGGAACAAAGGATCTGAAGCAAGCTCTGTGTTAACAGCAGAGAGCCTGATGTGGAGCTCAAACTCATGAACCACGAGATCGTGACCTGAGCCTAAGCTGGATGCTTAAACGACTGAGCCACCCAGGTGCCCCATGTGCAAATATTTTCTAAGATTTCTTCCAAGAAGGAAGTCATAGACATTAGAATGTCCAACTTAAACACTTCCTCTTGAAATCAAGATCCCTTCTATCCTCTATCACAGAAATTTGTTAGAAGCCCAAATGAGCCACTTGCAAAGTAATTTTTTAAAAGATTTTGGGCAATACAGCAGGACTACAGAAGATTTGTAAAATAGAGAATAAATATAATCCCTGTATCATCTTACCAGTTTTTAACATACCTCCTACCAGTTTTTCTATGTCCATACATGTCTTTACATAGTTGTAATCCACTTTTTTCCTCCTTGACATTATAAAAATTTTCTTCTGCCACTAAGTTGTTAATGGTGATTATTTTTAATAACTGAAGAGTGAGACATGAAGTTTTGATCGATCTTTGATCCAATTAAAGAGATAGGTTTTGTCCTTTAAAAGAAACAATTAAAAAAAATTTTTTTACATTTTTAAAATTATAAAACCCAAACAAATCAATTTTGGAAATAATTTTAAAATTACAGAAAAGTTTCAAGAATAATAATAAATATTGACCACCTATAGGTTTGATATCCAGATTCACTATTGCAAATATTTTGCCCCATGTGCTTTATTGTTTCCTTTCTTCCTTTCTGGTTTTTGCTTTCTTCTTCTTCTTCTTCTTCTTCTTCTTCTCTGTCCCTCTCTCTTTCTCTCTGTCTCTAATATTTTCTAAACCATTTGAGGAGAAATTTTATACATGCTGGCTCTTTAAGATACTCCTGTATGTATTTTATATAAATAAGAAATAAGAATATGCTTTCACAAATTTACTACTGATACGGTACTTTTACCTACCATCTGTATTCCAATTTTGTCAGTTGACTCCATAGTGTCCTTTATAGCATTTCCCCCTCCTGTACAGGATCCAGGCTAGGATCAGATCAATATCTGATGTAGTTGGTTGTTATGCCTTTTCAGCCTCCTTTAATCTAGAACATTTCCAGTCCTTCTTTTTCTTTTATGACACTGACACTTTTGAAGAAAATATCCCCCCCCCCTTTTTTTGAATAGAATGTTTCTTGTTTTAGGTTTGTCTTAGGTTCCCTCATGGTTAGGTTCATGCCAGATTGGCATACTACATAAGCGATGCTGTGTTTTTCTCGGGGCATCACATGTGGAGGCACATGATATCCACTTGCCTCCTCACTGGTGATGTTAAATATTTTTTTCAGTACTCTACACCCAACATGGGGCTTGAACTCATGACCTCGAGATCAAGAGTCACATGCTCTATCAACTGAGCCAGTCAGGCACCGCTGGGGATGTTAATTTTAATCACCTAGTTAAAGTGTTGTCTAATTTCCATTTCTATTTTTCTCTTGCAATTAATAAGCAGATGTGAAGAGAAACTTGAAGACACACAAATATTCGACCCTAGATTTGTCAAATTTTCACCCCAAGATTTAGTATCCATTGATGATTCTTGTCTGACCCAATCTTTGCTGTCATGGTTGCAAATTGTGAGTCTTTAACTCTAGCACGGTCTCCACATTTACCAGTTGACCCTCAGCATTCTACTGTAGACAAGAGTCTTCCCTTTATCTGTCTGTCTACCTCCTATCTATCTATCTATCTATCATCTATTTATCTATCTAATCTGTCATTGGTATAGACTCATAGATTCTTATTTTCTCTATTTTCTATAATTCATTGTAGTCCTTAATTGTGTTAGTCCTTAAATTGTTTCAAATTTGGCCAGTGGGAGACCCTTCTGTGTCTTTTTGATATGCCCTATCTTTTTTTTTTCTTTGAGTACCTCCTTATTCTGTCACAAAATGATGCTCATGTATCATCTTGTACCCACCCTGTTCTAGCTCAGAAACCAGTGATTTCTCTATGGACTCCTGCTTCCTTTCAGTAGGGAATCATATTAGAGACCAAGTTTGGGCATTGGGTATGATCATTGCTACTTGGGTGTCTTTGCTTATAGGCATATTCTGTGGATAGGAAAAGGAAATATATGCACGTACATATACACACATAATCTGTACGTATGCATATACGTATATATGCACATTTACACTTACATACACACATGTATGTATTCATTTTTATAAAGCTTCAGTCCATATCAATACCTTCAGTGTAGTCTATCCCATAGGATTCACCTTGCTTTCCCCCTTTCATTATTTGTATGACCCTTCTTCCACATTGAGAACCCTGGCTCTCAATAATATCAACACATTTACTCATCTATCATTCAGCTAAAATATGTTTATATATTTACTCATATATAAATACACTTATATACTATAGAAATATATATAGATTAATGATATATATCAATATTATATACATCTATAATACAATCTATAATACATCTAAAATAGATTCAGAATTGCTTTGCCCATACCTCTACAAAAACAAGCCTACTAAAAAGGCTTCAGGATTTGTTTGCTGTTCTCCCCCTACCCTGACAAAGATTGAGAAATGTTTATAGTCTGATTCTATGTTTGTAAAGTACTTGGATTAGTTGGCTCTTTTTTCCTCTTCAGTGCGGTTATGTTATTCATTTAAATACTTTTATAATCATTTATTTGGTTTGCTTTTAGTTTTAGAAACCCCTTCCCAACTTTAATTTTTTGATCATGTGAAACATGTTTTCAAGAGTCAACACTATATAAAATGGTATAGTGAGAAAAGCATCACTCCATTCTGTATTCCTTTTGCCTTATTCCCCACGCACCCCCCTTTCAGGGAACTATTGTTTTCTCTTTAGCCTTTCGGAGCTTCTTTTTGGACACATAAGTGGATACACGCACGTTTTCTTATTTCTCCCCGTCACTCGAAAGGTAGCATACTACAGATGCTCTTCTGCAGTTTGATTTATTCATGTAAGAATATCTCTTGGGGATTACTCCCTATCAGTTCATAGAGGTCTTTCTTTTCTCCATTTACAGCAACGAATTACCCCATTATGAGTATTTATCATAGTTTATTTAACTCATCACCGATGCCCAGATAGCTCGTTTCTAATATTTTGCAACTGCAAATAATGCTGCAGTGAATAACCTTGTGCAATTTGTGTGTGTGTGTATTATTGGAGTTGTGCCTTCAGAATTATTGCCCAGAAGTGTGATTGGCAGGTCAAAGTGTAAATGCGGATGAAGTTTGTTGGACAATGCCAAATTCCTCTCCATGGGGGCTGTACCATTTTGCATTTTCAGTGAGAAAGCAGTGTGTGAGTGCCTGTTTTCCCCCATGTCCTTGCCAACACGATGTAATCATAAGCTTTTGAATTTTTGCCAAACTGATGGGTGAGAAATGGTGTCTTAATGTTATTTTGAGTTTCTCTTATTACGAGTGAAACTGAACATTTTCTCGCATGTTTAGGGTCCATTTTTATGATGCCTTTGTCGCAAATTGTGGACATCTTTTGCCCATTTATTCATCGGATTTAAAGATTTTTAAAGTTGTGTATTTGGAAGACATAGCTTTTAATACAATTTACACTAATGGAAGGCAGAATCCCAAAGTACCTGCTGTGGATAAGCTATGGTTTCTGCCCTCCACGAATTCACAGTGTGTAAAATGAACACTATCACAGTGGATATGAGCAGAAACTCTGGACCCAGATTGCCTAGACTTCTTCAAAGGCCAGTTCTGACACTTAGGCACATTTTAAGCCTCTTGGAACTTTAGTTTTTTCTAACTGTAAGATGAGAATATTCAGAGCATATACCTCTCAGGATTAAGGATGAAATGACTTAACACATGATAAGTACTTTGAAGGGTGGCTGGAACAGTAAACATTTCATAAATGTTAGCTATTTAGCAGTCAAGAAAATGCTCTGAAACCCACTCATCTGAGCCCATAAGAATTTTGTTTTAAATAGTTATAAAAAATGAGGACCTGGAGGTTTTGAAACATTAGGTGAATCAGTGGTAGAACCTGAGTTTTTTAAAAGTAATCTCTACACCCAGCATAGGGCTTGAAGTCAAGATATTGAAATCAAGAGTCATATGTTCCACCACGGAGCCAGTCAGGCACCCCTGAATAAGACAGATCTTTGAGCCCCTGGAGCTCACTTTCTTATACTGGAGGGGTCTGTGGGCTGTAGGAAGGAAAAAAAACAAAAAACAAAAAAAACCTAAGTAAACTAATTTTGTCTGTCTTGTTGATTACTCGTCATTCAGCACACACAACAGTGTTAGAACTCATTTGTTAAATGAAAAAAATGAGGAATAAATGACTGAGTAGTGAAAAACGCAGCTCGATACGTAGTTAGGGCCCAAATCATGAAAGGCCTTGCCAACTATTCTGAAGAGTTTGGACTTTATCCTGAGCAGAGAAATCACATCACCGAACTTGCATGGAAGAAAACTTAAGCCAGTGGCTGCGTGGAGGACCCACAGCAGAAGGGCCCCCAGCAACAAGCCACCTCGGTGTAGTGGGAAAGAAATGATGAGTGCGGAATCAAGAGGGAGTCTGAGGGGATGGAGAGGAGAACTGGACAGAGATTTAGAAGTCAAGACTGACTTTACACACGCTTGGTGTAGAAGGAGGGTGGGGGAGGGACAAGTCTGCAGTAACACTGAGGTTTCACTGTGATGAGAAACTGAAGAGGGATAGCTGACTGGGGAAAACAAAGAATGGATTTTCCAACACACACAGATATGAGGCGACCGTGGGACAATGCTCAGTCTCTTGACTGTACTTGCATTTAGCTTCTCGACACTCCTTGAACTTGGGAGCTGTGTGGGCCTGTTCGGGGCACTGTAGTAGCAGTCTATGACATTAATATAGTGTCTGACCCTGGAAAGGATACCAGTTAGGTCGATTGACTAGGAGGAGTGCAGCCTTAACTCCCTGGGGGTTCCTGATGGGGGTGCACCCAGTAGTAAGTTCACTGCTGACTCTAACGGAAAGTTTATTCTTTGACTGCAAAAATACTCCCTTTTGCATCTTTTTTCATGCCCAAGATGATACCTTGCAGAAAGCAGATTGTTGGCAATACTAGATAGATGCCGCATAGGGAGATTATGAAAGGAAATCCATCATCAGGCCAGGCTTATGGCTTGAGCTTAGGCTGCCCCAGGGGCACTGAACCAGGATGCAGGGAGTTAGGAAGTCCAGGAGGAGCTTCAAGTCCCTTTCCATAAAGACAGAGAACAGATGAATAAACAGACAGCCCAATGAAAACTCCTCTAAAATGGCACCCTGAAGCTTTCGTGACACCAGTGCTTTCCAAGAGATTGTGCAGGAGGTAAGGCCGTGATATTTAGACTTTTGAGAAGACGTGGACAAGACAGCAATTCAGATACCTGGACGCCTGTCTTTACCAAGGAAAAGGAGTTTTTAATACATTGGTGATGTAGTAGAAATCCAAAAGAAAAGAGACTGTGTTTCACAGAAGCTTCCACGGACTGGTGTTTATTTTAAAAAGTGACCTGCACTTTCTGCAGGATATCACTGGATCCTCACAAGGAGGTTTCATCATAGTTAGGAAAGGACCTACTACAATTCATTTGCTGATGACAGTGCTTTCTGGCTTGTCCCTGCAAGGTACTAGGGGCAAGAAAAGGTATGCAGTCAAGAAGATAGGGGGGAGGGTCTCATAAGCAGATGGGAGCTATTGCATATAAACCATAGGATGGTCTCTGGAGGGGAAGCAACATTAGAGACTTGGGCGAGGAAAGATCAAGAGGAAAAGCAGGGCAGAGCAATAGCTTAGGAGGAAGGCAGGTAGGGTGGTATCTCCCACAGAAGGTGGCGGATAAAAAAGAAAGAAAGGCGTGCGAAAGCAACCGCACGTGCAGGGCACGAGTTAAGGATTATGAAGAAGAGCTGTAAAAAGAATTGGGTTACTGAACTGGGAAGGAGGGACTTGGTTCTCTGGAGATCCCTTCTGCGTTCACACAGACCAGCCCAGCGCTAAGGGGGTGTGGTACTGAGCTCGCAGCGGTGCGGATGCCAGGTGACCGCGCTGGGGGCGCCGCCCAATCCCATCCAGTAGCGGGAGGCCAGGAAAGCCTAGGGACAGGCTGACAGTCGGGCAGGGAGGCTGGCAGGGCGGAGGCGGAGCGAAGGCGCCGATGGGCGGGACGGGGGAGGGCGTGGGGAGGACAAGGAGGCGCTGGCTACTGGCGGCGCTAGGACCCGCCAGCGTCCCGCCGGCTCCCGGGAGGTTGATAAAGCGGCGGCGGCGTTTGACGTCAGTGGGGAGTTAATTTTAAATCGGTACAAGATGGCGGAGGGGGACGAGGCAGCGCGGAGGCAGCAGCCGCACCAGGGGCTGCGACGCCGGCGGCGGACCAGCGACCCAAACACCGGGGTTAACCACGTCTCGTCCACGACCTTCCTAGGTACGCGCCGGCGGGGCGGAGGCCGCAGGGTCCCGGTGGGGAGAGGGCTCGGGCCGCTCGGACCCGCGGGCACCGGCCGCAGGCGGCGGGGTCGTCGTCCGCGGCTGGCTCAGCTCTCTTCCCGCCGTCGCGTCTGGCGGCCGCGGGGCCTAACCCCCGCCGCGCCCCGAGCTCCCGCGGCGCGCGGCCTGAAAGGGCGGCCCTCGGGCCGCGGCTCCCGCAGCTGTCGGGTGAACGGGCGGCGCGCGCGTCTGCGCCCGGGCGGCCCGGCCCCCTGCCCGCCCGCCGCGTGGCTGCCGCCGCGTCCGCCCCGACCTGAGGGGGCGGCCTTGAGCCGGGGCCGCAGACCGGGGGCGCGGGGAAGTCGGCGGCGCAGCGGCTGGGTGCTGGAGAGCCCCGGACGCGGCAGGGCGATCTGTCTGCCGGCGGGCACTCGCTGCCCTCTGTCTCAGAGAGGGAGGACGGAGTGGCTAGGGCTTTATGGGCTCCACGGAGGAGGAGGACGCGGAGCGCGTGGGGGGAGCAGACACCTCGCTGCCAGGTCGGAAAGCTCTCCAGACACCCTTCCAGGAGGGAACCGCAGTCCGCAGGCCAGGGCTGTGCCCCGGGGCTCGCGTTCCGGGGCTCCTCGGCCCCCGAACCCACTCCCGCCGGTTGCGCGTGGCTAGGATGCAAGTCCAGATTTAGTTGTTAAACTAGGCTGGTGAGCCGTTTACTAGTCACCCAGACGGTAGTGAGGCCCGATCAGACTGAAAGGTCTGTGGTGTGAAGTCACCTGATCCTTCGCTCCCCGGTTTTGCTGAATGTGAGCTCCTACTGTACGTGTACCAGGAGCGCCCCTGCCCCCTCCAAGACGCATTTGCTTTGGCAGCGGAGTGTTGTGTGTCCCTCTCCTAACACCCCTATTTTTAGGAGTTCAGCATTTGATCTTTTGCTGTGGTGTGAACCGAACGCATGAAATCCTGATTGAGAATTTTGATAGTACTTAAAGGCATGAAGTTTTTCAAATGCTTATAAACAGTAAAAGCTTACGGTTAGGGAAGTATGGCTGGGGCATAGAGAAGATTTTATAAACTACACTAAACGTGAACTTGTGTTCTTCAGATTCCTCTTTCCACAATCTGATAATGGTTTAGTGAGATGAGATGTAAAACATTTTGATAAGATGTTATCCGTGAAGACACTTCAAGAGAAAAGTTTATGTGAACTATGTATTTCATCATTCATAGTAACCCTTGGACATGGTGACCATATGTCAGAGGCGACGATAAACTTTAGAGTTTTGATACGGGATAAAGAACAGGAAATAAAGTTTATTTTATTATTGCCTGCCAAAGAAAGCACTTGACAGAACTGTTTACATAGAAAAACCAAAATACAACCAGAGAAGAGGGGTTTTGCTTTAGATCTCTTCTAGTTGGAATTCTCAAATAATTAGTTTTGGAATGCTGATGGATTGATTAATTTAGATCTTTTGGACCCTAGGGGTCTGTAGTGTGTGTGTGTGTGTGTGTGTGTGTGTGTGTGTGTGTAAGCTCTTGTGCTTTATATATATATATTTTTAAGGTGACCGTTTTCGATGTTGTTTCAGAGTGTTTTACGTACTTGCCTTATTAGGAGAAGCAAAACTTTATGACTTAGTCATGGTGATGAACATTGTTTTTATTTTGTGGTACATTGGAAAGAGATGTGATTCTTAAGAGTTGATAAATAGGGCTCACTATTTATTAAATGTTCTGTCTGCTACTCAGAGGTGTTTGTGTGCTTTTTCCCCCCTACTCTGGAGGTAGCCCTTCACTTGGTAACGATACCTATCAAATGACTGCCTAAAACCTGCTAATTTGCTCTGAAGTCTCTCAATACTACATTAAAATCCAAATAAAACTTCTTAAGATTTGTGTTTAAAGTCCTTGCAGACAGGCTGTGAATGAGTAGGGACTCATCTATTTTTGACTTTGTAGAAGCAACTCTTTGTCTCCCTCTGCTTTCTGAATAAGTAAAGTTGAAGAACTGAGTTGGGGTGAGTCAGGTGCCACTCCAGTAGTTCAATCTTACGAAGGTGCTTTGTGTCTCTTAAGAGAAATGCTTACTCTCTTTAGGAATGTACGATCTTTATAAAGTACTTATGTACTCTTGTATTTTAATGGCTTTGTGGGGTGATAGGAATCTGTGGATGTGATTAAATCTCCTTAGTAAGGTGTTTCAGAATTCCTGGAAATTCTTTATTTGGTGAAGAAAGATCTGCCTTACAGTTAAGAGTTAATTATTATAGGGAAAATAAACTGTGAGTTAAAATGAGATTCTGGCCTTAAGTCAAGTGTGTCCATTTGGGATTCGATTTTAGTTTGCCACTATGTTTTAACTTTAGGATAAAATTTTTGAATATTCACAAGTGAAAGTAACTTTCTTGAAATTGTTAGACCTTTTCCAAAATTGTGCTTTTTCCACTTGTCTAGTATTAAACAGTTGTTAAAAGTACCTGGAAAACTGTCACCTCGTTCCATGCTGGAGTTCAAGACATATTGTGAGAGGGATGCCTGGGTGGCTCAGTGGGTTAAGCGTCCCACTTCAGTTCAGGTCATGATCTCACGGTTCGTGGGTTCGAGCACCGCGTTGGGCTCTGTGCTGACAGCTCAGAGCCTGGAGCGTGCTTCGGATTCTGTGTCTCCTCCTTCTCCCTCTGCCCCTCTCCCGCTTGCACTGTGTCTCTCAAAAATGAATAAACATTAAAGAAAAATTTTTTTTAAATTGCGATACTTTTTAGCAAGATGCATTAAAAAATTGTTTATGCTCGTTTCAAATACTTGTTTGACATGATTGTGAGCAAAGCCTTTTGGCAGGCTCTCAACGTTAAGAGACAGAAATGTAAAGAATGGGAGTGGAAGTCAAACTTTTTTGTAACGGTGATTTATTGCTTTACAGAAGTTTTCTCTGGGGTGGCTACAGGGAAACCCCCTTTTTTCTTTAAAAAAATGTAATGGTATTCTGTGTAACCATTTTAGGGTTCTAAAATCCAGGTATGTTAACTTTCTTGGGCATTATTTAACTTAAGGAAGATAGATGTGAGTATTGAGTTGCTGAACTTGATCCCCCAATGAATTCATTACCCATGTTAAGTTTCTTCCTATCCTTTACTGTTCCCTATCACCTTTAGTACAGAAGAATGGTTGAGGGCTTTCTCTATAGCTTTAAAAGTGAGTAGTTGAAAAAACTCCACCAATCTGAAAATATGGTGGCAATAGGATAATCCTTGATATTTTATAAAGTGCTTTAAACATCTTGCTTTGATTTTTTTTTTTTTTTCTTTCTTAAAATCTGCCTTTGAGAGATCCCATTGGAGGGAGTGATTTTGACTTGTCTACAGTCACAGAAACTACTCAGAGGCACTCTTACCCCTGTAGACTTGGAGGAGAGTATGGGTCTTTCTTCCTTGAAAATTATCACAGGCATAATTAGAAATGCCAGGGTAAAACTGTTGAATGATGTCTGAAATCATACTAATGATTTTTTTTTTTTTAGTTTTATAGGCATTTAATAGCTTACCAGTTGATACAACAGGATTTTTTTAATATGCACAAAACATGAATAAATTTTGTTTTACGCAGTCTGAGAGCAACAACTCTTACTGTAAAACACAAGAGCAATATTATATACATTCCTTTACTGATTTTTTTTTAATTGTGTTAATATCTTCAGTTAACGTTTACAATCTGGGAACTGTTTTCTCCACTCACCACCACCTCTGCAACATTCATATGAAATCAGTGCTTGCTTTCATGTCAGTGTCAGATCAACTTCTAACTCGAAGATTTTGTGTTTGTTTCTGTCATCTTCATAGTGAGCCTTAGGGATGCCTGAAGGATAGGCAGGACAAAAAGCAGTTGTGACTTGTAAATCCAGCTTGCCCTTCCCCCACCCTACTGAAAACAAACAAACAAACAAACAAACAAAAAAACCCCAAAACCTTTTTCACCAATTTTGTGCATGTCTTTTCTCTACCAGGAGATTCTTTTTTGCATCATCTAGATTAATTAACACATTGGACTTATATACAGCTGGACAGAAAGTAACCATTTTAAGTGCCTTTTCCTTCAACAATTTTAACTTCAGTTGCTTAAGGATTGGGACAGTTAGTGAGTAACGATAGAGCAAGTCACTAAGTGGAGTAGGAGATTTTAAAGTAGAAAGGGAAAAGGTAGAAAGAAGAATTCATAGAAAGAAGTAGAATTCACGAAGTAGAACAACTTTGCTTATTAAGTACATTGAGAAGTACAAAATATTCAGAAGTGCAAAGCCAAGATAACTATTTTACAAATGAGTTTTCAAGTCATTGGTAATCCTATCTCTCTGTTTAGGTGTACATATATTTGCTAAACTTAGGTAGATTTTTGTAAAATGCGTATTTAAGTAGCCACCCTCACTATCTACTGTGGGATAAATGGCTGTAGGTAGGCGGTTTTATGGGCAGATGATATCTATTAGAAGGAAGTGTTAAGTCATGAAAGACTTATTTATACATTCTCTATTTTCCCAAGGAGATAGTGTACATTTTGATTAATTTGGGGTTTAGTTTTCTGACCAGTACAGGTAGGATCTAGGGGATGCCTGGGTAATGTACTATCTTAATAGAAATTATTCATACAAATTATATTTCTGTGACTGGCATCAAAATAACCAGTAACTCTAGTAACTTGTTGGTGAACTATGTAACTTATGAAAGAGCTTATCAAGGATCTATAGTACATTTCATCTTTTTATTGCATAATACTCTGTGGGGGTAATGTTTCTTTAATTACAGAGAAGCAAGATAGTGCATTGGGAAAGAATGAGGAATCAAAAGCTGAGTGACATCACTTAAACTCTCTGAGCCTTGAAGCCCCGCACATATAGCAGTGATGATAATCCCATGATAGGGCTGTTGTGGGAACAAATGAGATGACAGGTACAAGTGTTCTGTAAATTGTAAAGCTGTCTGTGTTTAAGAGACAGTAATGTACATGTAAGAATGTGCCAATTCGACTATGCTGTTATATAGATGTGTATATTTGCAATCAGTCTCTTCTAATTTTTTTTCACTGCAGTGTGGACAAAGGTTTATTTTGAGCAAGGGTAGTGGGTACATTTTTAACTTTATCTGTAAAATGCTGATAATGTGTTCATGATTAGGGATATTGCAAGTATTAAATGTGATAAATGTGCTTAACCCACCGGCAAACATTCTGTTGATGGTAGTTATTACTATAATGTATAGTTATTTAAGATGAGACTCTGAACTAAAAGTTAAGTTTCACAATAGGTGACTTGAAAGACCTTTGTTAGTTTTTATAAGATAAAAATATACATGCATATTTCTCAGCCGTCTTCATTTTAATAAATTTGCACTTTAGAGAATCAGTTAATCATATGGCAAAACAGTCTTCTGAAATTGTTAATTTTTTTTAAGATTATTTATTTTTTAGAGGTAGAGACAGTGTGAGCAGGGGAGAGGCAGAGAGAGAGGGAGACACAGAACTCAAAGCAGGCTCCAGGAGCTAAGTTGTCATCACAGAGCCTGATGCGGGACTCGAACTCACAAACTGTTGAGATCATGACCTGAGCTGAAGTCGGGGGCTCAACCGACAGAGCCAGCCAGGTGCCCCTGAAATTGTTTATTTCAATTATAGGATTCAGTATGAAGTAATTTCTTAGTTAAGGTCATGGCAGTTTCCAAGTGGAGTGAATTGACTTTTCAGACAGTAAATGTGTAGAATCTAATGGGTCTGTTATGCCCAAGAGTGCCTCAAGAATAATTGACTTGATTATACAAATTGTGAATCCCAATAAATCTTTTTTCCCCCTACATGTAATAATCATTTATAGTAGAGTCATGGATAGTGCTTAGGACATATTATTTTAACCAAAGACTTACTTTTGAATTCTATACACTTCTTACGATCATCAGAATGGATTTAGAATGGAGGCTTTAATTTAGAATGGAGGTTTTAATGCTAGCTCTATAATAACATTTTTTCCTTCCTGGGAGGTAATATCTGCCCTAGCAAACTTAAGCCAATTTACAGGTGTTTTGGGGTTTTTTTTTTTTTTTTTTGATTGTTAAATAGTCTGTGAAGGCACTTTAGAAACTTTAAAGCCTTCTATAAAGAAACTTTTTAAAGGGGGTGAAATTGGAATGCTAAATGAGCTACTCTTTCATATTTGAATGAATGGGTTCATGAGATATTAAAAGTTGGATTAAATTCACTTTTATCAGAATGGGAGGGAGTTGATTTTTTTGAAGTAAGTTGTAGAGAAACTTTGACACGAAATCACCCTTCTTCTGAGATTTTTTTTGAAGACCTTTGTTAATCACATCTTCAGAAATTGCTCTTTTCTTTTCATCAGCCCTTTAATTTTAAAAATAGATGTGTCAATATGAACTGTGGAGATTTTGTTTAGAGTTGAGAGACTTTTTATTGCAGGAGAATGGCTGTGGCCTTGGGTATTTATCAAATTCTGAAGTGTAGGCTAGAAGTTCTCAGAAAGGTTGAACAATGTTGTTGATGCCAAATGTCTTACAATTAGATACTAAGATAGAAATGTACTGCATTTAAATTACAGCTGAACTTGTGATTGGTCAGAGCTTTTAATCTAATACAAGTCGTGGATAATTTATACCTTGTAAAAGTTTTAATTTTTGTAAAATTTCAAAAGCAGTAAATCTTTATAGACTTTGGAAAATACAAATAAAATAAAAAAGAAGAAATAAAAATAATATCAACTAGTGGTAAGTGATATGGGAAACAAAGGCAAAAGAAAAAATTAAATTTCCTTGCTACTTATAGCCCATTGACAAGTCTTTGAGACAGGCATAGTGACCTTCCTCTAGGAACTCAGCTGCCTCAATGATGACACTTTGCTAAGGGCAAAAGGCAATATTAGCTTAACATTATCCCGATCTCTAGGGTCCTAGAGGATTCTGTAAGTCTACTTTAACATATAAAAACTCCTTAGGAAACTTCTTTTATCTCTACCCCCCAAATACATGTCAGCAATCATCCTCCAAGTATATGGCCCACTGATATACATCTCAAGGATCTGGTGACTAAGGTTTTATTAGACAGTAATAAATGAACTTTTCCTAACAGTAGCTAGCCCCCTTAAGGTCCTGGAAACCTTGTTTCCAAAATTCCTTAGAGACTTGCAGTGTCCCTAAACCCCCTCCCAACCTGAAGGTATGTAATCAGTCATCCATCACAACCCTAGTGCAGCTCTTTCTGCCCATGGAGCCGGTGCCATGCTTTAATAAAACCACCTTTTTGCACCGAAGAGGTCTTAAGATTCTTTGTTGGCCGTTGGCCCTGAACCCCAACATTTCTACATCAGTAAGTACTGCTAACATTTTAGTGTACATCTTTTAGTATATATCCTTTTTGAATGCATAATTTAATTTTTCCTAAATTGGGATCTTACTGTAATTTTGTAATTTGCTTTTTCTTTAAAAAAATATTTTTTTAATGTTTTATTTACTTTTGAGAGAGAGAGAGGCAGAGTACGAGTGGGGGAGGGGCAGAGAGAGAGGGAGACACAGAATCTGAAGCAGGCTCCAGGTTCTGAGCGGTCAGCACAGAGCCTGAAGCAGGGCTCGAACCCATGAGCTGTGAGATCATGACCTGAGCCGAAGTCGGACGCTTAACCGACTGAGCCACCCAGGTGCCCCTGTAATTCACTTTTTCATTCCATATTGTATTTCCTTGTGTGATTAAATAATCTTTACAACATGATTTTTAAAGTGGCATTAAAAATGGGGATTTTTTTTGTGAACAATGCTGGCAAAACATCTTTGTAGATAAATTTTGACCTTTAGGATATGGTTTTAAAAGTAGGTGGGTCAAACTACCTATACGTTTTCAAGATTGAAGACACATCAGCAAATCATTTGGAAAGGTTGTTCCCCTATATTCTGTGTTCATTTGGATTAGGTTTGTACTTGTTTACAAATACTTCTGTTCACACGTGGATGTTGTTATTTAAAAATGAATGCCAACACATAGGTAAAAATGAGGACCTTACTGTTGCATTTGCATTTCTTTGATTACAGTTGATCTTGAAATTTTAATATGGTAACTGAGTATGAACTCAGAACTTTTTATTAATTGCATTTTTATAATCTTGGACCATCTCAGTGTTACTATTTTGTAAAAGTCCTGTTGTGTATAAGAAATTCTTTTTCATATTTGCTTTTTAATTTTGTGGGGGAGGGGGTTGGCGAATAGTGGTTTTTTTTTAAAAAAAAAAAGGTTAAAATGGCTCCATATGAGTGCTTTTCTTAAATAAATCGGCAACTTTTCAATTTACTGATGCTCGTCTCTTCTGAATCTTTAGGTATGCTAGAGGGTTTTCTTTTCTTTCTCTCTCTTCCTCTCTCTCTCTTTTTTTTTTTTTTTTTAACTGTTTTGAATTCTTCCTGAGATACTGTTTGTTCCTGACTCATTAATGACAGAGTATGTGCATCTGCTTTGGTGCCCATAGTGTGATAGAAGTTCCTAGCTTAGGAGCTGCGTTCATATTGTCCCACCACCAAGCTTCAACTTCCTTAACTAAAAAAACCTACTTTGGAAGTTTTTAGATTAAAAGATAATGTCTTAAAAGCACTTGGCATGTATTGACCATACAAAGAAAGTTATCACCCCTTCAGGATGAAGAGAGCCTGAAAGGGCTGGGACTTGTTTTCTTTTGGGAGAAAAGAGGGGGAGTAGGGCAGGCTGATAGAAGACCATTTTTAGACAAAGAACTAGCTTTTTTTCCCTTGATGCTATCAGTTGACATATTGAACACCTACCTTTTGAAAGGGCTTTTCAGTTGTGTGTAATGAGTACCGGTGTGGAAAAGTGTAGAACAGATCCCTGTTCCAAGCTTTCATGTAGTTGGGAGATCAGATAGACCTTATGCATATTTGTGAGTAAAGTTTATCATTAAGTTTATAATTTCAGAAGTAGGAACCCCTGTGTGTGAGGGTGGGCTTTGTCAGGCCTTGAGGAATGAGTGGGTCCTAGGAGGCCGAGTGTAGGATATCCTACTTGTTTGAAGATAGCCAGTATTTGGTAAGTTTTTTTTTTTTTTACAAAATAGTTTAAGCACTTGTCTATTTCTAAGAATTTTTCTAAAAGGGATGTTTAAAAAGTATTTAAAAGCAATTAGATAGTGGTGGCTGAAAGATCAAATGGTGTCCGAGCATGTGTAATAAAAAAAGAATATGGGGCACCTGGGTGGCTCCGTTGGCTAAGTGTCTGGCTTTGGCTCAGGTCATGATCTCACAGTTCATGAGTTCAAGCCCTGCACTGGGCTCTGTGCTGACAGCTCAGAGCCTGGAGCCTGCTTCAGATTCTGTGTCTCCCTCTCTCTCTGCCCCTCCCCTGCTTGCACTCTGTCTCTCTCAAAAATAAATAAACATTAAAAAAGAGAGAATGTGGGCTGTTTTTATAGCCAAGTTGAGCAAAGAATTAACTAACTGTATAGTTCCTGGAAAAACTGTCTGAATAGCCCCAAATGTGACTTCTTAAAAACTATGGAGATATGTTTCCCTTACCCCTGTTTTTAAAAATTATTTATTTTTGTTTATTTTTTGAGAGTGCACAAGAGAACATGAACTGGGGAGAGGCAGAGAGAGAGAGAGGGAGAGAGAGAATCCCAAGCAGGCTCTGTGCTGACAGCAGAGATCCCAACGTGGGACTCGATCTCCTGAACTGTGAGATTCTGGTCCAAAATCAAGAGTCAGATGCTTAACCCACTGAGCCACCCAGGTGCCCCACCCTGCTATCCCTGTTTTTGAGCCATGTGTATTTATCTACCACAAGAAACTCTGACATGTACTCTAAAAGTTGCCAAACTAGAGAAAGGATGAAAGGAGAATATATTGAGAACCTCTGACTTTCTTATTCCTTTTGTTTTTTCAAATTAGCCACATTTATCTACTTAGAAGGATGTTTGTCTGTTTTGGCACTATTCCTTTCTTTTTACAGCTGTTCTCGTAGTAGGAATTTTGCCTGTATTGAGCCGAGTTTGGGATTTGAGTGTATACTTTTGTTTTTGTTTTTTGTTTGTTTTTTGGTTTTTTTTTTTAACTGCTCCTATAATGAGCCATGTGAGGTAGAGAGTTGTGACAAAATGGAATGTAGCATCTTATTTCCAGAGTCTTGGCAGATACCTATTTGAGATTTGTCATAAAAACCTTATTCTAAATTTAAGCTTGGGTCCCTGTGTATGTATTTTAATGACTCCTTTGCTAACTGGTTATCCCAAATTTCAGTCGCTTTTCTATGGATTTAATATCTTTTAACTTACTACTGAGTTAATTTTGGGACCAGATTAAACTGTTTGCCTGAGTTAAGGAAACCTACTCTGGTCTTGATGGATTCCTGATCCCTGTTAGAAAACCTTAGAGTAACTGTTTCAAAATTACTTTTGGAAATGGAAATTTAGTGCACCATAGTTTTTTAAAGACTTATAAGAAAAGAATATGTTCCTTATAAAAATATGGAATAATTTAGTGTTATCAGTTGCCTAGTTCAGAGAAGGATGTTGAAGAACTGGCTGGCTCTTGCATTCATTGCTTTCTATTTTTACTGTCACCTTCTGACTTCGGGCTTCTCACCTTGTACTCTGGCTCTTCTAGTTGCTTAATATCTGATTTCCCTGTTTTTTTAGGTTCTCATTATACTTCTTACTCACTCATCACTTTTGGTTTATCTCTGCAACACAGCTTTGATCCTATCACTCCTCTCCTTCCAAATTTTTCATGGCTCTCAGGATAATGCCCAGTATTCTTACCCTAAACTTTTAAGGTTAGCCTTAATCTGCTTTTCAGGGCTCAGAGAGATGCAACCTTCTCCAGGATGTCTTCATTGATACACTAGTTTAAATAATCGAACATGGCTCTTTCTTTATACTGTTCTTTGCACTTATTTTGTCAGAGCCTTGAGAGTGAGGACCATTATCAGCAAATTGTATTTCTCAAGTATCGAGTATAATGCCTTGCTCTCTAATTACTACTAGCTTGAAGTGGGTAGGGTGGGGGACCTTTCTCACTTATTCATGACACACTGTGTACCATAAGAAACCATGAATTACACATTTATTTACATGTAACTGTATATGCATGTCTTACTGAAAATTGGAAAATAGTTTTATTGCATCTCATTTAAAAAAATTTAAAAAAAAAATTTTTTTTTTTTAATGTTTATTTATTTTTGAGACAGAGCATGAACGAGGGAGGGTCAGAGAGAGGGAGACACAGAATCTGAAACAGGCTCCAGGCTCTGAGCTGTCAGCACAGAGCCCGACGCGGGGCTTGAACTCACGGACCACAAGATCATGATCCGAGCCGAAGTCGGCCGCCCAACCTACTGAGCCACCCAGGCACCCCTAAAAAATTTTTTTTTAAAGTTTATTTATTTTGAGAGAGAGAGAGAGGAGAGTGCTGAAGGGGCAGAGACAGAGGGAAAGAGGGAGAGAGAATCACAAGCAGGCTCTGCACCATCAGTGTGGAACCCGATGCAGTGCTTGAACTCATGAACCAGGAGATCATGACCTGGGTCAAAATGGAGTCGGATGCTTAACCAACTCAGCCACCCAGGTCACCCTGCATCTCATCTTTTAAAAATCTGCAATTTAAAACTTGCCCTTCTAGAAAGCTTTTGAAGAAAAAAAATTGTTTCCCAAATGTTGGGGGATGGTATAAATGATTTGCTGACTGTATAAATGATTAAATTTTGACAAGGAAACTTTTGGGAAAAGGGAAAAATAGCTATATGCCAAGATTTGTTAATAAAGATGAGAAGTAAACCCTTCTTCCGTTTTTCTTTTTTTAAACAAACTACATTTTTGGTAACTTTTTTTTCAGCTTTCTAGAAATCTTGAGCACGTATTCAGCTCTGTGTTTATTCAACAAACATGCTCATTTGGCATAGTTGCAAGATGATGAATTTGACGAAGACCTGAGTGTGTATCCAGATTTGATTACTTAGGAAATACGTGTCCTTGCAAATTGCTTAATGTGAGCCTCAGTGTCCTCCTTTATACAAACAAGGAAACTCCTAGCTTACCCAACAAAGTGATTTTGAGGATTAAAGAGATATTATGTACTTATGAATCCAGAGTAGACACTCTTAAGTATTTTCCTCTGTTCTCCAGTAAAAGGTACACCTAAAATACTTAATTTGTACATTAAATTATTTCATAGAGTGGGGAAGTTATTAATAATGTTTTTACTTCTTTTCTCAGATATCTACTTCTTTCAGTTCTTTGCTCTAATAAATGTTTCCTCATTAGGGAAGCATTGCCTGGCCACTCTTGTACGAAGTAGCAACCCCTGTTTCCATTTCCCTTAACTTGCTTTATTTTTCTTGGTAGTACTTGACACCAGCTGATGTCATGTATTTGTTTTCTATTTCTTCATCTTTAGGATGTAATAAACTAAGGGCAGGATTTTTTTTTTTTTTTAATTTTGTTCACTAGTGAATCTTACAATTCTTAGAACCATATTGTAGGTGTTCAGTGAATATTTGTTGAAGGAGTAAAGACTTAATGCACTCCCACTTCTAATCCTTTAACCCCCTGCATTAGAATTACCTTGGTGGTTGTTAGTGGGGGTGCTAGTAACAAATGTAGATTTCTGGACCCTGCTCCTGATCAGCTTAATCAACTCTGGAGGTGAGATCCAAGAGTGTATTCCAAGGAAGCCACCCAGGTGGTTCTTAAGCTTCAGTGTACATGGGACTCATTGTTTTATGGTGTAGCCTTGGCTAATTAAATATTGGCAGTATAACTCAGACCCAGCTATAATTAAATTATGGACGGACTGACTGTACTGTAGCAGTGTTTTCCCCTGTTGATCTGTCAAGGGAGACTTGTTTTTCTGTAGTTTTGATTATTTTGGTTACTCTTATTATTTTTGTCCAGAACTCCAGTTTAATCTGGAACTTTAAGGATCTAGAAATTTCTTTCAAATATTAGATATATATAAGTCCACCTCTCCCAAACAAAATCAAACCCTTTAAGCCCACACATAATCTGTACTTGTCATTTTTTTTTTTTTTAATTTTTTTTTTCAACGTTTTTTATTTATTTTTGGGACAGAGAGAGACAGAGAATGAACGGGGGAGGGGCAGAGAGAGAGGGAGACACAGAATCGGAAACAGGCTCCAGGCTCCGAGCCATCGGCCCAGAGCCTGACGCGGGGCTCGAACTCACGGACCGCGAGATCGTGACCTGGCTGAAGTCGGAGGCTTAACCGACTGCGCCACCCAGGCGCCCCAGTACTTGTCATTTTTTACTCATGAGAACAGATGAACTGATATCAAGGATTTGTTTTAAGTGATAAACATTATTTAAAAATATGGGCTGTTTTTCAGTGTCCTTTCTGTGACTATACATCACTGGAAACAATGATTTTTATAAACATTATCCTGTAACATTGAAAGGCAGTTTGGTATAGAGGAAACAGCATGGGCTTAATTAAAGACCTAAATAGAAGTCTCAGTGCATATTACTTTTTACCTGTAGAATCTTGAATTTCTTTTTAAAAAACTTCTTTGTCCAGGGGCCACCTCGGTGGCTCAGTTGTCCAACTCTTGATCTCAGCTCAGGTCTTGATCTCAGGGTCGTGAGTTCATTTGACATTTTGGGTTTGAAGTTTATCTGTGTATACACACTTACATCATATTCGTTAATTTCAGTTTTTTCTGTTTCATCGATTATTTATCTATGAATATTTAGATTGCTTCAAAAACATTTTTTTTTTTTTTTTTTTTTGCAATTTCAAACAGTACTTCAGTGAACGAGAAACCTTGTTTTTCTCTTCCTGTGCACATGTGTAAGTATTCCTCTAGCATATAAATAACTTCCCAGCGTGGAGCCTACTCAAAAAAAAAAAAAAAAAAGCCCCCAAGCCCCAACTTCTTTGTCCACATTTCATCTCTCTGAAATGGGGATAATTGCTAAGTCTCAGGGTTGTTGAGAGGATTCCTGTCACAGTTCCTGGCCTAAAGTCATAGAGTCATTCGATAAGTATAAGTTCCTTTTTCTGTGGAAGTAAATTCTGAAGTAACTCAAAATACTTCATTGAAAACAGTTATAACCTATTTCAAACTTATAAAAATGATAGACGGGTGCCTGGGTGGCTCAGTTGGTTGTGTGTCCAACTCTTGATTTCTGCTTAGGTCATGATCCCAGCATCATGGGATCTGTGCTAAGCCTGGAGCCTGCTTGAGATTCTCCCTCTGCCCCTTTCCCCCCACTTGCTGTCTTTCTCTCTTTCAAATAAATAAAGTTTTTAAAAATTATAGAAAAAATATTAAAGATGTCCAAGTGCTCATTGCATAGATCTAATGCATTGTATATGCCCTAATTGTTTTGAATCGTTTTTAAAAATGTTTTTAAATTTATTTTTGAGAGAGACAGAGCGTGAGCGGGGGAGAGGCAGAGAAAGAGGGAGACACAGAATCTAGAGCAGGCTCCAGGCTCTGAGCTGTCGGCACAGAGCCTGATGCGGGGCTTGAACCCACGAGCTGTGAGGTCATGACCTGAGCGGAAGTCAGACACCTAACTGACCCACCCAGGTGCCCCCATTTTTAGTTTTATTTATTTTTATTTAAACAAAAATCTTTTTTAAGTTTATTTATTTTGAGAGAGAGAAAGAGCATGAATGGAGTAGGGGCAGAAAGAGAATTACCAAGCAGGCTCCGTGCTGTCAGCACAGAGCTCTATGTGGGGCCCTGAGATCATGACCTGAGCTGAGATCTAGAGTTTGATGCTTGGGGCACCTGGGTGGCTTGGTCTGTTAAGCAGCCTTCCTTCGTTTCTTCCTTCCCTCCACAGACACACACTTATCTTGAAGTCGGTATACATGTTTCCTGTTTTTTTAATAGTCCTATAACATATATGTATTTTTAAAATAAACAATATACAATACTGTGCTGTATTTAAAAATTTTTAGTAAGTGGCTTAAAGTATGTACTTGTGGTTTGATTTGTTTTTTTATTTGACATTGGTTTTGAAGTTTATCCATGTATACACACTTAAATCTTATTAACTTCAGTTTTCTATTTCATGGTTTATTTATCTATGAATATTTAGATTGTTTCAAAATTTTTTTTTTGCAATTTCAAACAGTACTTCAGTGAACAATAAACCTTGTTTTTCTCTTCCTGTGCATATGTGTAAGAATTCCTCTAGCATATAAATAACTTCGGTAAACATTTTTTTCAGTATTTCGTACTCTAATCTTTAACAACTGAGACCACAGAACAAAAGTGTATATCGCCCCCCCCCCCCCCCCCCAAAAAAAAAAAGTACATAAGAACAGATGTGAGACCGTTGGGGGTGTCTTGGGTGAGATTTTCCACAAGACTTAATTTTGGAAGAAAATTGAGAAAAACCTTAGGACTTTAGGTTGCAGAACCTAAACAGAATTTTTCTGAATTTCTACGTTGTTGCTTAGAGTCCCCTGAGCCATTATTTATTCTAGCATGTCTTAACTAGCTAACAAGATTGACTTAATAAACTGCAGCCTCATTTAAAATATCTAATTTAAATTAACTTCAGTTGAAAAGTGTTTTTCTGATCTCAAAATACACTTATATTTAAGTGCTTAATATTTGGTTATAAGCTTTGGGAAAAAAACCTCACATTTATATGTTTGTAGTCTGTTTTACATTTTTCTTAATCTAGATGAGTTCATAAAAACATTTTTATGCCTCAGTATTCTTTAAATGGGAACAACAAAAATTCTGTGACATCAGTACTGGTTACTGTGGAAACAGTAGTTTTCAAGTGAAAAATAATATGTGAATCTTCTAAGAAAACAACTTTTGTTTCTCTCCTGATTTGACAGTAATTAAGGAAGGAGATGAATTACATTAGATACACTTTAAAAGCATTTTTAGCAAAATGATTAGCAAAACAGGCAGAGCTGGTGTGGGAAAGTATCTGATACCTGAAATTGTTAATAGATCTTCTGGAATCTTTGAAGTTTTTATTTTTGCAATTTGCATTCTGGTTCCCATTTTACATGACAGAAGTTTAATAACTTTGTGAGTTCTTAATAACGCTATTTTACGGGAGCAAATAGTTAAAACGTTTTCTTGTAGGACCTGACTGGTTAATAGCTGCTTCTCTTTTTCAAAAAAACTATATTAGGGGCGCCTGGGTGGCTCAGTTGGCTAAGTGTCCGACTTCGGCTCAGGTCATGATCTTCTGGTTTGTGGGTTCAAACCCCGCATCGGGCTCTGTGCTGACAGCTCAGAGCGTGGAGCCTGTTCCGGATTCTGTCTCCCTTTCTATCTGCCCCTTCCCTGCTCACGCTCCGTCTCTGTATCTCTCAAAAATAAATAAACATTAAAAAAAAAAAAACTATATTAATGAAGTCCAAGTTTGTGTCAGTAATCTTATTCTGGGCTGCCTCTGTCTGGGGGAGAGGGAGGGAAGCCCAGCACTGTTTTAAAAAGCTCACCCAAGCTTTAAGAGACTCTTAAAAACTGAGAACAAACTGAGGGCTGATGGGGGGTGGAAGGGAGGGGGGGTGGGTGATGGGTATTGAGGAGGGCACCTTTTGGGATGAGCACTGGGTGTTGTATGGAAACCAATTTGACAATAAATTTCTAAAAAATAAAATAAATAAATAAATAGCTCACCCAGGTGACTGATGATGGCTCCAGACCAATAATTTTCAACCCCAGCTATATATCATGTCAGCATATTAAAACATTTTCTGCACTTGCATTTTTAAAGTAGGGATATCTACGTTCACTGCCTTATTTCCCTGTTTCTCGAACCCTCAGTGGCTAGGCTGGAGGTTAGTTACATCAGAATAATAGCAGTCTCCCAGGAAGAATACAGGATTATAGTTTGGCTTGAAAATTTATCTCCTTCTGTGAAAACTTTAACATAGGTAGAAACTACAAAATAAAATTAGTTTACATATTAACACCTGTAAAATACGGTGATCCTTGGTATTTCATTAGGTTCTGAGACCAGCAGTATTGGTATCACTTTGGAGTTAGAAATATGCGGTTTCAGGCTCCACTCCAGATTTACTGAATCAGAATTTGCATTTTAACAAGATCCTGAAGTGATTCATATGCATGTTAAAGTTTGAGAAGCCCTGCTGGAGAGGAAAAACACTAATAAGACCTGGCCCAGTTCTCCCTGCAAACAGAAGTCTAGTCCTGTGTTTTCCTTACCTGTAAAATGAGTGAATTTGGCTGCCTAATCTCTAAAACCCCTGTGAGTGATATATTAGATGAAATGTTAGGTAGTGAGGCTAATTTTTAGCCATAGGTACTAGAACTTGAATGTCCTCATGTATCTTCTAGACATGTATTCTAGAAAGCATATGTATAATCTGTTGATGCTTAAAATACTTGTAGGATTAAAAAAAAAAAAAAAGCCCTTCCTTCCTCCCCAGTATGAACAGCTGTCTTGAGTTCTTTAAGAAAATAACTATTAGTAATTTCCTAATACCTTTTTGTTTTCTTTTTTTTATTTTGAATTTTATTTTATTTTTCTTTCAATATATGAAGTTTATTGTCAAATTGGTTTCCATACAACACCCAGTGCTCATCCCAAAAGGTGCCCTCCTCAATACCCATATACCTTTTTGTTTTCTAACCAAAATATTTTGGCATGATGAGGTAGTGGATTCACAGGAATTCATTTATAGAGGAGTATGTTTTTCACCATTGGAGACAATCAAAATTATATTTTCCAGCTCCCGAATTCAGGTCAAGAGAAAAAATTTTAAATTGAATTTGAGCAATGTCAGAATTATTGGACAGCTCTAATTTTTTTTATTTTTTATTAAATTTTTTTTTTTTTTACATTTATTTATTTTTGAGAGAGAGGGAGAGACAGAGAACCAATGGGGCAGGGGCAGAGAGAGAGGGAGACACAGAATCCGAAGTAGTCTCCAGGCTCTGAGCTGTTGGCACAGAGCCTGACCTGGGGCTCGAACTCACAAACCATGAGATCATGACCTGAGTGGAAGTCGGCTGCTTAACCGACTGAGCCACCCAGGCACCCCTGGACAGCTCTAATTTTTCATCACATTGGAGTATAACCTTCATGGGCAATATTCCTTGATGGGGACAATACTAATTAGAGTATTTTTGTTCTGGAAAATGATTAATAAGTTGGTTGTATTGCTTTATCCTCTCATTTAATAAATGAAAGTGCTAAGGGGAATAGGCTGCATGTGATTTTTTTTCAAAATCTGCCCTACTGAAATTATTTACATAAAATTCACTGAGTTTTGAGTACCTTTTGATGAGTTTCGATGAATGCATAGTTTTGTAACCACCATCACTGCCACCACAATCATGATACAGAACATTTCCATCATCTGAAAATGTTCCCTTGTACCCCATTATAGTTGTCTTAACTTGGGATGCTATAACAAATTAGCATAGACTGGGCAGCTTAAGCAGACATTTATTTTTCAGTTATGAAGGCTGGGAAGCCCAAGATCAAGGTGCCAGCAAATTTGGTTTCAGTCCTCTTTTCTGGTTTGCAGATGGCTGTCTTGTGTGTCCTCACAGGTGGAGAAAGAGGTTCTCTCTCTCAAGTCTCTTACTAATCCCGTACATGAGGGCTCTACCCCCGGGATCTTATTACCCCCCCCCCCCCCAACAGGCCCCACGTCCAAATACCATCACATTGGGGATTAGGGCTTCAACATATGAATCTGGGGGACCCACATTCAGTTTGTAGCAGTAGTCAGTTTCTCTTCCCCTACCGTCAGCTCTTGGTAGTTAGTGATCTGCTTTCTGTTACTGTAGTTTTACTTTTTCTAGAATTTCATGTATGTAGACTCAGACAGTATGGCATTTTGTGTGTGGCTCCCTTTACTTAGTATATAGCTTTTTAGATTTATAAGTGTTATTGTGTATTTCAGTAATTCATTTCTTTTCCTTTTTTTCTTTTCTTTCTTTTTTTTTTTTAAACATTTATTCACCTTTGAGAGACAGAGACAGAGCGTGAGCAGGGGAGGGACAGAGAGAGAGGGAGATACAGAATCAGAAGCAGGCTCCAGGCTCTGAGCTGTCAGGACAGCACCCAACACGGGGCTCGAACCCATGAACCGCAAGACCATGACCTGAGTCAAAGTCAGACACTTAACTGAGCCACCCAGGCGCCCCCATTTCTTTTCCTTTCTAAGTAATAGTCCATTGTATGGATTTAACACAATTTATGCATTCTCTGGTAAATGGATATTTGGGTTGTTTCCAGTTTATGGTCATTATGAATAAAGCTACTATGAACATTCATTTTCAGGGTTTTTTGTCATAATGTTTTAATTTCTCTTTTAAGTACCTAGGGGTGTGATTGATGGTTGTATGGTAAATATGTTTAACTGGGGCTCCTGGCTGGCTCAGTCAGTGGAACACGCGACTCTTGATCTTGAGGTCGTGAGTACAAGCCCCACATTGGGCATAGAGATTTTTTGGGGGAAAAAATGTTTAACTTTCTGTACGGTATTACCAAAAAGTTTTTCAAAGTGGTTGTATCGTTTTGTACTCTTTTTTTTTTTTTTTTCTAAACCTTTATTCATTTTTGAGAGACAGAGCACAAGCAGGGGTGGAGCAGAGAGAGAAGAAGACACAGAATCCGAAGCAGGCTCCAGGCACTGAGCTATCAGCACAGAGCCTGATGCGGGGCTCAAACCCACAAACCGTGAGATCATGCCCTGAGCCTAAATCAAAAGTTGGACGCTTAACTGAGCCACCCAGACGCCCCTAGCATCTTTATTTTCTTACAACAAATTCCTACAAATAGGTTTGCCGTGGTATGAACTCTTTAAGGCTTTAAAAAATACGTGCTAGAATAAACTTCTGAATACTTAGATACTGTTTTCACGTGGTTATACGGTGTAAATGTTGAGGGCAGGTGCCAGACACCAAAACATTGCTTTTGTCAAACTGCTAATTTTTGTAAATAGACTGAGTAGACTGAATCCAGGCTACTTTCCATAAGAATGTGTTTCAAGTTTTTAGTTGGAATGTGAATAACTTATACTTTCATTGCTTTTGAATAACTATACTTTCATTGCTTTTGAGAAGTGAATTACTCCTTACTTGGTTCTCTCTCTACAAATTTAATTTTGGGCTGAAATAATCTAACGTTAGTAACATTTTATTGTAATGCAGATTTCTAGCATCTTTGTATTGCCTTAGTGTGTAATTATGCCTGAAGTTTGCAGACGGATCTAGGTCAGTTCTGAAGTGTAAATTTTGCTGTTGATTCGAATGTATACTGACTGTATGAATTTGGCAGATTTAAGATCAGTGTGTTTAAAGAGCAATCAAAAAGACAAATGTCTTTTTTTTTTTTATATAGACTTCTTTTTTTAGAGCAATTCATAGCAAAATTGAGTGGAAAATACAGAGTGCACATGTACCCCCTGTCCCCACACACCAACAGCTGCCCTGCTCCACACCAGAGTGGCACCTTTGTTACAACTGATGAATCTTCACTGACACATCATTATTCCCCAAAGTCCACAGTTTTCATTAGGCTTCATTTATGGGGTTGTATATTCTGTGGGTTTTGACAAATGTATGATGCCTTGCGTCTGTCTCTGTAGCATCAGGGAGAACAGTTTAACTGCTGTCAAAATCCTTGTGCTCCACCTGGTCGTGTCTCCTCCCCCCCAACCCCTACCAACCACTGATCTTTTTTGCACTTAGACAAGTGTCTTTTTGTAGGCCTTGTGGCAAATAGGTTAAGTATACTTAGTGTTAAGTATGGGGAAATAGCTGAGGAACAGTTGATCTGCTGTAGGTATCTTTCAGCTTTGACCTTGAAAGATGCATTAGGCGGTAGAGTGGGGGAGAACTGACTTGAAACAGTGAATCAGGAAAATTTATTGGATGGTCAAAGTCTACTTCAGTCATTTTTTGGCATTGAAAAAGAAATAAAATCACTATTCTCTGCCTAGCATTTAACTTCAATTTAAAATCTTAGAGCAATGCTAAATTTAAAAAGATTTCCAGTTGTAGGTAATCACTGAATGTTAATGTTTACAGGTAGTCTGATGAAATGTACAATTCTTATATTTAGTTGCTTATATCAGTGTTTGATGAATGAAGTACTGTGTCTGTAGTTAGTACAAAAATGGTAGAGAAATCATGGTGGGGGAGTAAACTTAGTGAACCGTCTCATTGTGCTCCATCATGCTTTTGAAACATGTTTGCTGCACTTCGCTTTAGAAGTCTGTAGCCTAGAAATGGTGACAAAAACGTAGACACCTGCTGCCTGTATATCTGAGGTACCTATCTTTATCCACGCTAATAAAAGAAAATTGGCTACATGGTAACTGTAGTCAACCAATCTAGGTGAAATTTCAAGTTAATAACTTGTTAAAAACAAGTGGTTTGTTTTTCTTTATTTTTTAATGTTTATTTTGACAGAGAAGCAGAACACAATGAGTGGGGAAGGGTCAGAGAGAGGAGAGGGAGAGAGGGAGGGAGGGAGAGGGAGAGACAGACAGACAGAGAATGAGAATCTCAAGCAGGCTCTGTGTTGTCAGTGCAGACCCCAATGTGGGCCTTGATCTCATGAATCATGAGATGACCTGAGCTGAAATCAAGAGTTGGACGCTTAACCAAGTGAGCCACCCAAGGGCCCTTGTTTGTTTCATTTTTAAGAAACTAATGCTTTCTTTACAGTAAGAACAAGACTGTTTGTTGGTTTTAACAAAATCAGCAATCTCCAAATTTGGTCATTGTGATATTTTAGCACTTACTGATTTTGGGTTCTTTTTAATTAGTGTATTGGTAGAACTTCATACTTCTAACTGTAATTTTGTGATAAATATACTACTCTTGAGTTGCTGGAAATATTTTCCCAAACTAGTTATGTGATTGTCAGATTTGCTTGTAAAATACCTAGGGGCAGGTAGGTATAAAACTCCTGAGTAAAATGTGTAAATTTCTTTCATTCAAGAAATATTTATTAAGCACCTGCTAGGTGCCAAGCACTATTCGGGGTGCTGGGAGATAGAGTGGCCAACAGGATGATTGAGATTCTTATTTTTGTGGTATATACTTTCTGTGGAGGGAGTGATATAAGGCACAAATGTAAACAAATGAAAAAGGGTTATTTTAGATATTGAAAAGGACTATGGAAAAAAAACCCCACAAAACCTGTTTTGTTAAAGTGATGTGGGAGGGTCTGTAGACTGAATGGTCAAGGAAGGCCACACTTACGAGAACATTTGAGCTGAGACCTAGATGATGGAAGATAAAGCCACATGAGTTTCTAGGGACAGAACATTCCAGACAGGGGAGAACACAGGACAAAGATTCTAAGGTGGGAAACAGGTTTGACCTGTTCAAGGAACAGAAAGAGGTCCCGATTGCAAGGGCCAGATCACATAGGACTGTGGAGGTCATGGTCAGGACCTTCAGAGTTTTGTTTTTTTCTGTATATTTTCTGGTTACAGTGGGAAGCTAATTGAGGGTTTTAAACAGAGGATTGGCAGTCTAGAGGGGGAGACCTATAATAAATAAGCATTTACATAAATATTCAAATGATGGGTAGATTCAGATTAGGGGAGTATAGGAGGACTAAACTTGATTAGGAACCTTAGGAAAGATATTCCTGAGGAAATGACGTTTAGGAAATGACGTTTAAACGGAGGCTTAAGGAATAAGCATGAGTTGATTAGGGCAACAACGTGGAAAAGAATATTCCAGACAAAGGAATATCCTCAGTGAAATATGAGTCTAGAAAGAGCTTTAGTAGCATAAGAATCTGAAAAAAGGCTAGCTTGTCTATTTGTAGTTTACACAGGCAAGAGTAGCACCAAATGTATTTGGGGCAGGAGAGATTTGGCAGTGAGTACAGGATTTTTATAAGGTATGTGTAGGATTTTAGTTGTTAATGCTCTGTAACAGTGATTTTAAGGAGAGTAATTTAATAACAGTCACATTTATCTATATTATTTGTCACTACTCTGTGGAATTTAGATTGGTTTAAATTTTTTTTTTTAACATTTTATTTATTTTTGAGACAGGGAGAGACAGAGCATGAACAGGGGAGAGTCAGAAAGAGGGAGACACAGAATCTGAAACAGGCTCCAGGCTCTGAGCTGTCAGCACAGAGCCCGACGCGGGGCTCGAACTCACCGACCGCGAGATCATGACCTGAGCCGAAGTCGGCCGCTTAACCGACTGAGCCACCCAGGCGCCCCTAGATTGGTTTAAAAGAGGGAGCAAAAAGGGAGACCAGTTAGGTACCATTCTGTATTTGTATACCACTGAAACTGGAAGTGATAATACTGTCTTTAATTAAATATTGATTGCTTTTACTTCCAATGATTCTCCTTTGAAATTGCTTGCTCTTTATATTGTCACCGTTTGTAGCACATTTTGAAATAGTGTTGCTGCTTTTGCTATGTTCAGTTAAAGGTGCCTTGTGATGGAAGAAAAGGCTCTCATAGTTTTTGCAAATCAAACAAGCTAGATATTTCTTTCTAGGGGAAAAAAGGAGCCATGAATGTAGATGTATAATCTTTAAGAATAGTGGTTAGTTGGATAAGGTATTCTTGCCGTGTTGGCTACTAATATGCCACTCCTCAGTGGACTGGCTGTCTCCTGGGAGAGAAGGGATTGTCATTGCACTGAACACAGTAGATACTGTATGTCTCCTTAGATTGCAAAGGGTCATTTAGTACACAGACTCAAGGGGAGAGTCTCTTAAAAATGTTGGGGTGGGGGAGGATAAGGTCCCTACCAGTGATTTGGCTACATGGGATCAAGCAATTGATAGGAAAGAAAGCCTGACAAGGGATAGAAGTCTCTGAAATCAGCTATTAGGTGTTTTTGTTTGTTTTGTTTTATTAAAAGGACAGAAACCTAAACTTTAGAAACTCGTCTCTGCTGTTGCATATCTTTTTTTAAGTGTTTATTTATTTTGAGAGAGAGAGAGAGAGAGAGAACAGACGACCATGTGTGTGCTCAGAAGAGAGAGAGAGAGAGAGAGAGAGAGAACGAGAGAGAACAGACGACCATGTGTGTGCTCAGAACAGGTTTAGGGGCAGGGAAGGAGGGAGGGAGAGAATCCCAGGCAGGCTCTGTGTTGTCAGTGTGACACAGGCATTTCCTGCTGTTGTGTGTTTTATCGTTATTTCTTCATTACTATTCAGTAAAGTTCTGCAAAGATTACCTTGTTTTGGTGTGCTGGGTGAACAAAGGAAGAGTTGATATACCTGTTTTGGGGAGTTAGGTAATTTGAAATGGTGGTTGTGGTCTGTAAGAGCCCAGAGGCAGATGAAACTATAGGATATAACTCTGTACCTCACTACTATTCATTTTGTGTTTTCCAACAGAACATCAATCCTGTGCTTTGCTTTAATAAAGGAAGCTGTACTATTAGGTTACTCTTACTAAATTAGGGACTCATTAGCTTTACCATTAGTGTCGGTTTTAGAAACTTCTTAGGACCCCAGCGTAGCCATTTAAGTTTCATAGTGAAAAATGTTTACAATTCATATGTTTTAATCTTTGTAACTTGGAATAATATCCAGGAAATGCCTACCAGGAAAATTGGAATTTGAATTATTAGGTAAAATTGACCCCCCCCCCATCCTCCCCTCACATAGATCCGGTTTCAGTGTGCATACAGTAGCAGAAATTGTTTATAGAATAATGCAGTGCTCAAGAAACAGCTACTGTTCACAATTAGCTGTTTAGACTTAATAGTAGAGGCTATACTTACTGTTGTGCTTATCTGTGTGTATAGTGGGAAATCTTAGCAATATTCTTGGTCCTACTATAGAGGGAGGGAGAAATCCAATATGTACTTGAATATCACTTTTTGCAGATGATCTGTAACAAAGGGGAAGTTACTTGAAGTTTTGGTTTAGTTGTGATCCTTTAGGAGAAGTTTGTAATGCAGGAATTCAAGTAACCTTTTTCTCTTTTTTTTAATTTTAGGTGAGAATCATGAAGATGATGACCTAGTAAACTCTGATGAGGTTATGAAGAAACCATGTCCAGTACAGATTGTTCTTGCTCATGAAGATGACCATAACTTTGAGCTCGATGAAGAAGCTTTGGAGCAGATATTGCTACAGGAACACATACGAGATCTTAACATAGTAGTGGTATCCGTGGCAGGAGCTTTTCGTAAAGGGAAATCATTTCTACTGGACTTCATGCTTAGATATATGTATAACAAGGTGAATAGTGTCTTTTAAATTGAACCCAGTTAAAAACAAAAAACAGCCAACCAACCCTGTTTAAAAATAATAGACAAAAAACAGTAAGAGCTGTGTCTTTCATTTTTCAAAAATCCAGTTCTTGCTAAGACTTCTCAGTGAAGACAGTAATCTAAGTTCGTTTGAGTTCTTGATTCTTCCTCATCTCCATAATTCCATTTTGCGTGCAGTCCATATGGATACATATGACTGAGCATCTATGTTACAGGCATTGTAGCTCTAACCCAAGCTGTCTGAGTATATTTTAAAGCCTCTGATACGCTGTTCTCTCCCTTTTGGTTATTTCTTCACGCCTCCCCTTTTTTGATCACCTTTACAATAATGGGTGAAGTAGGCTGATAGAGACTTTTGTAGAAGTACACCTGTGCCCTTTCAAATAAGTCAGCTTCAGTGACTATTACATTTTGAGATAAAGTCTGGTTCCTTAGTGTGGCTTCCCTGGTCTTCGATAATCTCTGAGTTTCATATCTTGCTTCTCTGTGTCAGGTGTACTGTAGTTTTTGCAGTTCCTCAGCTGTGTCATGTTACTTCTCAAATGTTGCTATATCCTTGGCTGATCTTTTCATAGGAGGCCTTCCCTGATTTTTTTTTTTTTTTTAAGTAGGGCCACGCCCAGTGTGGGGCTTGAATTCATGACCCTGAGATCAAGAATTGCATGCTCTACGACTGAGCCAGCCAGGTGCCCCGAGGCCTTCTCTGATTTTTAAGACTATATTATGTCCTTCTCCCAACTCTCATGGCACTAGTCATTTGTTTCATTGAAACTACTTTAGTTACTTATTTTTCCTGGCTAGTTTAACTTCTGTCAGGAATGGGTCTTCCTGTCAGGAATGGGTCTTCTCTTGGTTACCATGTCTCCCTCACCTAACATTAACTAGCCTGCTGTAAACACTTATTTTCTGTTTTGATCATTGAATCTCCCTCTGTCCATAAATTTATACTTGATTTATTTTTAATAAATATAAATCAAATTTATATTTGATTCCAAATACTTTTTGATGGTACCAGGCAATTAGTTATTTCCCTCCCCCTTCCTGACTTTGGAATTTTTCCTCTGAAAAAAAGCAAAAAATAATTTTACTTAAATCAGTGTTTTTCTAACAGTTGAAAGTTGGGCTGAGGGAATGGGAATTTGATAGGGACGAAGAAGGAGGAATTGGAAATTTGGAGTGGAGCATTTAGAAGAAAGGGCTTTCCTTACATGGCGTTTGACATTCAGAAGCCACGTGAAGATGCTAGAAATAACACTTTGACAGAGTTATGTAATTATCTAAGCTCTTGTCAGGGTGCTCACCTTTATGAGTTCTATATTAATCCGAAACTGGGTGTGTATGCATCTGCCTTAAGGTAAGTAACAGTTGATTTTCCAGGAAGCTTTTCAGTAAATTCTTTTTGTAGGGATCTCTTTAGGCATCATCAGGAATGCCTGAGTATCAGGAATGTAATTCATATTAAATGACACTATTTTACATGTTTAGCAAATTGAGAAAGATACGGTATTTCATCCATTTAGACTTGATTATTTCCCACAGTTTTACATCTGAAATAGAGAAATGAATAGTGGCATATTTTTTTTTAAAGACTGTGCCTTTAAAGATGATATTTGAGGTTCTGACTCCTTAAGTAAGCTTGTATATGTCATATTTATGTGTGTCTGAGCTGTTCCTGCAAGTGTATTTGATTCCAAGTAGGTCACAGACCGAATGTTCCAAGGGCAAAGAAGCTTAGATCATTTGCCTAGCAATGACAGATAGGTTTCACCTCAGGTGCCATTTCTGAATCCATCTCTGATCAATTGGTAGTGGTTGTTCAGAGGAGAGTAGCAGCCCACACACGTGTCATGCGTTTGCAGTTCTTTTCCTGGGGAAGTCGCTGAAGCCACGGGAAGGTTATGAGGGCCTGAGTGAGGTTACACACCTGGTTAGTGGCTTCTAGGCTGAAATATCTTTATTAATTTTCATTGATATGCTTTCCATAGAGAATTTATGCTATAAATAATTTATTCTGTTAATTGAAAATGGCATTAAACATTGTTGAGTTTCGGGATAACACGCCTCAGCTTACACTGATTTGGTGGTGGGTCATGCTTTTCCTAAGAGAATGAAATTAAAGAAGGAGATAGTTTTGAATTTATTTCATTAACCTATCTGCCTGCAAAGGTGGGATGCTAACTGAGGGAGGTAGGAGATGTATTGACTTCATATGTCCTTTTTATTGACCTGGGTAAGGGTGTAGTTCACTAAAGGAGCTAAATACAAATTTTTTACATATGATTTAGAAAGAGATGACTGTTTTCATTTTAAGTAGTTAGTAATCATAACACAAGAGCACATGAACATGAGCTCTTTTCTGTTGGATACAAACAAAAACTTCAGTAGTTCTTAAAACTAAGACTATTCTGAGATTTTTACCAAATCTTTTTTTTTTTAATTTTAATTTTTTTGAGAGACAGCAGGAGCAGGAGAGGGGCAGAGAGAAAGAGAGAGAATCCAAAGCAGGTTCCAAGCTGCTAGCGCAGAGTGCAGAGTGGGGCTCCAACCCACAAACTGTGAGATCATGACCTGAGCTGAAATCAAGAGCCAGATGCTTAGCTGACTGAGCCACCCAAACATTTACCAAACATTTCTAAATTATAGGGGAAAATTCTGACTTTTAGTTCTCCTCATTCTCTTGTGAAGTAAACAGCTTTCTACACAGTTTTCTTTTTTTGAATTGCTACTTATATTTTGAAAATAGGTTGTTTTTAAAGTATAGGAGGAAAGAAATTAGTCTTTTGTAAACTTAAGAGGTGAACTAAACCTTTTTCTAGAATAAAATTCTCTTATGTATGTTGGAGTTAATCAATTCTGTAGTTAGACTCTAACCATGAAATATAACAGAAGGTGACTAAAATTGCTGATTTACTGGATTCATAATGTAGAAGACCTTTTGAACTTCCAAAGATATCACTTAGGACATTTACTATGAATGCCGTATATGAGAAATACCACAAAAATTCAAGTTGTTAGTGAACCTAACAATTTGTAAGTAGAATATTTATTACTTGTAAAAGTCATTCTTAAAAAGCTATAGATGAAATAATTATAAAAATTTATGTGCAGGGGCGCCTGGGTGGCTCAGTCAGTTAAGCATCCAACTTGGGCTCAGGTCATGATCTCAGGGTTCGTGAGAGTATAAGCCCCTCATCGGGAGCTTGAGATCATGACCTGAGCCGAAGTCAGACACTTCGCTGACTGAGCCACCCAGGCGCGCTAGATAAAGAAAGAGTCTGAATTGTGTACAGAGTTGCTTGTACTTTTATATCATTCTCTTTTTTTTTAAATAACTTTATTATGAAGAATTTTTAACACATGTAAAAGTAGATAACAGTATAATGAATGCTCATGTATTTACAGTTATCAACTCTCAATCTCATTTCATCTATATGCCAACTCATTCTATACCTTTTATATTGTTGTGAATATGTCCAGATATATCATCTCATTTGTAAATATTTCAGTATGACGGGTTTTTTGGACCTTACAGTAATATCGTACATAAAAATAAATAGTTCCTTAAGTTAGGTATATATAAGGTTAATATATGGGATCAATTTTCCAGTTGACTCAGATATTTTAATTTTTTCATTTTTAACAGTTTGCTTAGAGTCAAGAGCCAACTAAATGAGGTGCACATTGTGATTGGTTGTCTTTAAAGTGTTTCTAATTTTTTTTTTTTAGGCTTCCCTCCATCTATTTTTCTTAGCAGTTTATTTGTTGAAGAAACTGACTGTTGGTCTTAGAGAGTTTCCCAGTCTGGATTTGCTGATTTTATCCTATTAGTGTAATTTTTACATGTTCCTTTGTCCTTTGAATTTGCTGTAAATTGTTACTTAAATCTAAGGACTTGATCAGACTCAGGTTTGACTTTTGGGTAAGAGCACTTCCAAGATGATGTATTGTTCCATGAGAAAGTGCAGATTATCTTTTTTTTTTTTTTTAGCTTATTTATTTATATTTGATAAAGTGAGGGAGGGGCAAAGATAGATGGAGAGAGAGAATCCCAGACAGGCTCCTTGCAGTTAGTGCAGAGCCTGATGTGGGACTTATCTCACGAATTTTGAGATCATGACCTGAGCCGAAATCAGGAATCAGGTGTCCCCAGATTATCTTTGACGATAACAGTTTTTGAATCTTTACTGAATTCTAGGTATTCTGATTACTGAACATTAAATAGGTATTATTTCCCTCAGTAGTCACATTCCCCCTATGCAGTAGTGTTAGTATTTCAGCCTGATAGTTGAGGAAATGAGGTTCAAAGGAGGTGGCGAGGCTGAGATACAAACCAGGCAATTTGATTCTAAAGCCTTTATTCTTAAAATTACTATGTAAAATGATGTTTGATCCTTTACCTACACTAAACTGTTTTTTTTTTTGTTTTTTGTTTGTTTTTTTTTTTTTTTGTTAGTGTTTACTTTTCACTGTTTACTTCAGAAGTTGAGATAGCCTGAGAGGAGTGCATGCTTGGTAACTTTTTTGCTGCCCACTGGTATCTATATGCTTAATGAGTAAAGAGTTTTGACTCCATTTATAACATAATTGCTAAAGACATTTTAAGAGAAATTGTAGATGATATTATTATTATTATGATTATTATTTAAAGAGCTGCTTCCAGAGATCAGGAGTAAGAACAGTTTTTAAAGATCATATGTGCTGCTACGTACAATTTGCCAAAAGCACAAATATCTCCAAATTGGCCATATGGGATATTGAACTTGATTTCACCCTTTTTTTTCCTAAGGCTAACATTGTCTGAGATGTGGGGCTTGTGAGAAATGTGTGAATGCATGAAGGAAAACTTGGTTTGTTTCATGTTCCTTTTTTAAGAAAGAAATGTATTTGGAGGATGAACGGTATTTTTAAAAGGTTCTGCCTAGGGTCATTTTATTCTGTTTTTTTTGTGTGGTATAACTTGCATATAATAATAAAGTGCATAAATCTTAGGATAGCCAGTAAATTTGTGTGTACCTATACTTTTTGTAACCACTGCCACTCAGATCAAGAAGGAGAATACTACCAGCACTCTAGAAGGCTCTCTCATTTCCCCTGCCAAGTATTACTATCTCCAATACTCAGAGTCCACCACCATCCTGATCTACATCACTATAGATTAGTTTGGTCTACCCTTGAGCTTTACATAAATGTAATCATAAAGTATGCGCTCCTGTGTGTGATTTCATTGACTCAACATTGAATCTAAGAGATTTATCCATGTTATTGCATGATCCAGTAATCGTTGTTTGTTAGTGCTGAGTGGTAGGTTATTGGGTGAAGATACCGATTTATTTACTCCTTCTTTTGAAAGACATATGGGTTGTTTGTAATTTTTGTCCATTATGAATAAACCTACCATGAATATTTGTGTGCAAGTCTTGGTGACATAATCACTTATTTCTGTTGGGTATATAACCAGGAGTAGAAATGCTAGGTTCATAAAGCCCATTTCATTGTACTAGGGACTGCCACAATTTTTTTCCAAAGTGGTTTTACCAATTTGCACTTCCTTGAGCAATGTAAGAGACTTAAATTTGTTATACATCTTATGAACAGTATTGTCAGTCTTTTTAACTTTAGCGATTCTGATAGGTATGCATTGTGTTAATTTTAGGTCATCATTGTACTCTATACAGGGTCATGCTTATAAAACTGTTACCATATTTACTGTAGAAACGTAGCTTATTCATTTAATTATTACTTTAACTGCATTCACGTTTGTGAATTTCACTCATTATATGTGAAGCAATGTATGTAACTTATGTAACAAGCTGTGGAAATTTTAAGTGTTATATTATTACTATTTTTGCCTATGCGAGAAGCCAGCCAAATTTGATCAGAATTTTAAGTCAGTAAGGAAAATAAAAATTGGTTCCCTTATTTTTATCCCTGAATGTAAGCTAAGGAGTGAGTATAGAAGTTATGTGGACTGTGGACTACCTTTTTTCCATTAGCTCACTGGCTTTCTTTTCCTCCTAGATTTTGATTTCTGCGTTGAAACTAATCTGTTCTTTCATGTGCAGGTTTAAAATTAGTGTGAGTAATTTCAGTTAGAAAAACTTCAACAAGTGTTCCAAAGCTGGAGGAAGCAGAAGCAGAGGAGTCTACAATATATTGTTCAAAGTCCTTATAGCACTGTCTTAGGAGAGGCTTTCTCGGCTGCATTCCTGAATCTATTCCCTGAAAATGTTGTGTCATTTGTAGTCTTTCAAACAGCTCTCCAGCTTTAAGCCCCAAATGTATATACTGCCTGTTTTGTATTTTCATCAAAAATATACTATGTCATCACATATGTGGACTTGAGAGAACATAAATTATTTGTTCTAACAGACCTTTTTCCATTCTGAAGTCTTTGTTCCTTTTAAGTTAAAATTTACTATTTCTAAAGTACTTGATTCTATTTAGGTCATCTATTAAAAGATATCGTAAGTAATAGATGGTTAACATAAACACTGATTACTCAAACACAGTTTTAAGACATTCAGGGAGTTAAACAGTCTTGTATAATTTAAATTTCTTTTACATTAATGGTCTCTGGTGAAGAAATACGTTTATTTATTTATTTATTTGAGAGAGAGAGAGAGAGAGAGAGAGAGAGAGAGAGAACGAGCGAGCATGTACAAGCCAGGGCCGGGCAGCGTAGCGGGTGAGAGAGAGAGGATCCCAGACAGGTTCCATGCCCAGAGCAGAACCTAACATGGGACTCAGTCTCACAACCGGGAGACCGTGACTTGAGCCAAAATCCAAGAGTCGGATGCTTAACTGACTGAGCCACCCAGATGCCCCAAGAAATAGTTTCTTAAAGTCATTAACCCCCTGCCTCCCTCCCTTATTCTCCTAGACAGTTTTACTACTTAACTCATGAGTTTTACTTCAAGAATGTTTCGTTCTCACTATTTGAAACATTTTTTTTTCTTACACATTTTTTAAAAAAGATCTAATAGGATGCATTTTCTGTAGATACTTTGGATAATGTTCACCATAATCCTTTCATGAAGAAGCAAGTTTAGGGGTGCCTGGGTGGCTCAGTTGAGTGTGTGACTTTGGCTCAGGTCACAGTCTCCTGTTTTGTGAGTTCGAGCCCTGCACCAGGCTCTCCACTGACAGTGCAGAGAGCCTGCTTGGGATTCTCTCTTGCTCCCCTTCCCCCACTTTTGCTTTCTCTCTCTCTCTCTCTCTCTCTCTCTCTCAAATAAACTTAAAAAAAAAAAAAAACAAGTTTAGGAGTGCCTGGCTGGCTAAGTTGGTAGAGCATGCTACTTTTGATCTTGGGGTTGTAAGTTCGAGTCCTGCATTGGGTGTAGAGATCACTTAAAAATAAAAAAATCTTTAAAAAAAAAAAAAAGCATACTTAAGCCATAGCGTTTATGACATATTGCACTATAGATGGATATATAGCAGAACCTCCAATGACCTTCCTTTTCCTCCTAGACTTTTGTAGTATTATTGGGTGGATTTTGTATGACTGGGAGTCTTTCTTAAGCTTGTGTACTAAATATATTTGATTTTTTCTTTTTCTTTTAACAGCTTTATTGAGATATAATTGACATACCGTATAATCTATGCACTTAAACCACACAGTTTCATGAGTTTTTAGTATATTCCCAGGGTTGTGCAACCATCGCCACAATCGATTTTAGAACACCCTTTTCCCTTCACAGTGAAAAAAATGAAACCTGTACCCTTTAGCTATCACTTCCCCTTCCACCATCCCCAAACCTTTGGTCTTAAGGAACCACCAGTCTGTTTTGTTTTTTTTTTACAGATTTGCCTATTCTGTGCATACATATAAATCAAATATAATATGTGGTCTTTTGGTGATTGGCTTCTTTCACTTAGCACTTTTATTTATTTATTTAAAAAAAATTTTTTTTTTTTTAACGTTTATTTATTTTTGAGACAGAGAGAGACAGAGCATGAACGGGGGAGGGTCCGAGAGAGGGAGACACAGAATCCGAAACAGGCTCCAGGCTCTGAGCTGTCAGCACAGAGCCCGATGCGGGGCTTGAACTCACGAACTGTGAGATCGTGACCTGAGCTGAAGTCGGACGCTTAACCGACTGAGCCACCCAGGCGCCCCTCACTTAGCACTTTTAAAGGTTTGTGTTGTAGCATTATCATGTTTCATTCCTTTTTAAGACCTGATAATCTGTTGTATAGATATACCACATTTTATCAGTTAATGGATATTTGGGTTTTCCACCATTTGGCTTACAATGCTATAATTATATGAATATATACTAATATATAATATTTCACTAATTATAATACATTAGTATATAATCATGTTAATGAAATGAGATAAGGATCTAGCTTCAGTTCTCTTATATCTGCTTATCCAGTTGTCCCAGCATTTGTTGGAAAGATTATTCTTTCTCCATTGAATGGTCTTGGCACTTTTGTTGAAAATTAGTTGATCAAACTAATTTCTGGACTCTCAATTTTATTTTTGGGCTCTCAGTTTTATTTCATTGGTCTATCTATATAGGTCTGTTCTTATGCCAGTACCATACTGTCTTGATTACTGTTGCTCTGTAGTAAGTTTGTAGTAAGTTTGTCTATTCTTGGCCCCTTGCAATTCCGTATGAATTTTAGATTTAGCCTGTCAGTTTCTATGGGAGGTTAGCTGGGATTGTTGGTGATTGGGTTGAACATGAAAGATCAACTTGAGGAGTATTGCCATCTTAAGTGTTCCAGTTCATGAACATGGGATGTTTTTCCCTTTATTTAGATCTTTATAGTTTGCAGAGTATGTGTTACTTCTTTTGTTAAATTTATTCCTTTTTTGATGCTTTTACATTTGGAATTGTTTTCTTAATTTCATTTTCAAGATCATTCATTGCAAGCTTAGAAATACAGTTGATTTCTTTTATGTTGATCTTGTATCCTGCAACTTTGCTCAATTCCTGAATTAGTTCTGATAGTTTTTTAGTGTATTCTTTAGAGTTTTCTGTATACTAGATCATGTCACCTGTAAATACAGTTTTAGTTTTTCCTTTCCAATCTAAGTACCTCTACTCTCTCTTTGAAGTACCTCTGGCTAACTGTCCTGGTTAGAACCTCCAGTACAATGTTGAGTACAAGTGGTAAGACATCCTTACTCTTTTCTTAATCTTCAGGGAGGAAGCAGTGAGGTTCTCACCATTATGTATGACTTCAGCTGTAGGAGTTTTTTTGAAGTTCCTGTTTATTCGTAGTCTGTTGGGAGGTTTTTTGTTTGCTTGCTTTTGTTTCTTGTTTTTTTTTTTTTTTTTTTTTATCATGAACGGATGTTGGATTTTGTCAAATGCTTCTTATGTATCTATTGATGAACATGTGATTTTTCTTAGCTTCTTGATATGATTGATTATATTGTTAATGTTTTAAATATCGAGTCCATCTTGCATCCCATGGAATAAGTCCCATTTAGCTGTGGTGATAATTCTTTAATAAATGTTGTTAGATTTAACTAGCTAATGTTTTGTTGAATATTTTTACATATGTGTTCATGGGATATATGGATCTGTAGTTTTCCTTTCTTTTAATGTCCCAGAACTTTTTTACCTTCCCAAACTGAATCTCTGTACCCATGAAACTCCCATTTTTTCCCCTCCCCTTCCATGGACCATTTTCTTCTGTCTCCATGAGTTTAGCTACTCGAGGTACTGCATATGAGTAGAATCATAAGGTATTTGTTATTTTGCGGCTAGCTTACTTTACTTAGCATAATGTCTTCAAAGTCAAGGACATCTTTTAACTAAGTTTTTAAAATTCTTAGGACGTACCTAGGTTAATAGACTTGTCCTTTGTCTGAGCTTGTGACTTGGGTCAGTCATAATGTTATCTATTTGTGTAGCCCTAAAGGGAGGAATTGGACATGGGGGTAGGTAAGATGTGAGACAGTTTTAAACTGTTTTAAGACTCTAATGCTTCTTAATTTGTTCTAGAACTTGCGGAGTATTCTTACATATTTTAAGTGAAAACACTAAATGATGCTTGGTGGTCAGAATGTGTATATTTTTCTATCCACTCATTTGGGTGTTATTAATAACCTACCTCCTAAATGAGGTAGATTTATAAGATTAAGATTTTCTTTTTTTTTAATTTAAATCCAAGTTAGTTAACATGTAGTATAGTAATGGTTTCTGGAGTAGGATTTAGTGATTCATCACTTACATACAACACCCAGTGCTTATCTCAACAAGTGCCCTCCTTAATGCCCATCCCACATTTAACCCATCCCTCCACCCAACACCTCTCCGGCAACACTCAGTTTGTTCCCTGTATTTAAGAGTCTCATATGGTTTGCCTCCTTCTCTGTTTTTATCTCATTTATGCTTCCCTTCCCCTATATTCATGTTTTGTTTCTTAAATTCCACATATGAGTGAAATCATATATTTGTCTTTCTCTGACTTGTTTCGCTTAGCATAATACACGCTAGTTCCATCCATGTTGTTGCAAATGGAAGATTGCATTCTTTTAAAAAACATTTTTTTAACATGTATTTATTTCTGAGAGACAGAGACGGAGCACGAGACGGGGACGGGCAGAGAGAGAGAGGGAGAGACAGAGACACACACAGAATCTGAAGCAGCCTCCAGACTCTGAACTATCAACACAGAGCCTAATGTGGGGCTCGAACCCAGGAACCGTAAGATCATGCTCTGAGCTGAAAACAGATGCTCAACTGACTGAGCCACCCAGGCTCCCCTTCATTCTTTTTGATCGCCGAGTAATATTCGCCATTGAATATCATACCACATCTTCTTTATCCATTCATCAGTCGATGGACATTTGGGTTCTTTCCATAATTTGGCTATTGTCGATAGCGCTGCTGTAATCATGGGGGCGGGGCACATACCCCTTCCAATCAGCATTTTTTTATCCTTTGGATAAAGTTTACCCAGCTGTTGTTTCACTTTGTTACCAAGGAATGTTATCTTTCCTATGGTGAAGTAAGAATTTGTGTCTTACTATTTAGAGTAGGTAGGGGTTCTTATGTTGATAATTACATTGGTAAGTCTTTTTGGCAAGGGCTTATGTTTATTTGTGGTATTTGAAGTTTGGGTGTTTTCAGATTACTTTTTACCATTGAGGTTTATTCTAAAAGATCTTCCCTTTTAATTTTACTGGAGGACTGATTATTTTTGGAATTTTGAGTTTTAAGGCTTTTTTTTTTTGCCTCCACAGCACTAAATGGTACCAGATTACTATTTTTCAAGTTCTTAGATTTGTTTTTAGTAATTTACGACAAATAGTATCAGTGAGTCTGCTTCTAGAATTAACTAGAATGCTCCTGGAGGGGCAGGAATGTTTGTTATCATGCACTGCTGTATCCCTAGAACCTAGAACAGTAGCTGGCACATGGTAGGGTGTTCAGTGAATACTTGTTGAGTGAATGTATGAACACATTTTATGTAAGTTATCAGTATTTAGTATGATACAGAGATAGACTTCTTAACTTCAGGTTTAAAAATAGCAAAACTTATTAGTCTGGATTAGCTAGCTCTCTGATTTGCCTTTTCTTTCATCCTTTTATTGACTGATCAGATCAGTTACAGGGTAAACTAAAAAAAGATGATAATAGATTTTTTTTTTTTATGAGACACTAATTTTTTTTTTTGAGACACCAGTTTTTTTTGTTTTTTCATTTTTTTGTTTTTTAAGTTTAGGTTTGAGAGAGAGTGAGCACACGTGAGTGGTAAGGGGCAGAAAGAAAGGGAGAGAGAGAGGCGGGGAATCCCAAGCAGGCTCTGTGCCGACAGTGTAGAGCCCATCGGGGGGGCTTGAACTCACCAACCATGAGATCATGACCTGAGCTGAAATCAAGAGTTGGATGCTTAACTGACTGAGCCACCCAGGCACCCCTGAGACACCGATTCTTTTTAACGTTTTAGAGAGGGTCAGATTAACAAACGTGTTAGCCTATGATTTCAATCATCTCTACTTCTTAAAGTTTATTTTTACGGTCTTGTCTGTGTAATTATTTTGAAGAATAGTAAAAGGGATATTTCTTCCATATTTCTTACTTATGCTCAAAAAGGAACACATTGAAGCTTAATAACTAAAATTTCTTATGTATTCATTTATTGAATAATGTTTCTTTTTGAGAGAGCAAGTGCAGTGCATGAGCAGGGGTGAGACAGAGAGAGAGGGAGACACAGAATCTGAAGCAGGTTCCAGGCTCTGAGCTGTCAGCACAGAGCCCAGTGAGGGGCCCGAACTCATGAACCGTGAGTGAGATCATGACCTGAGCTGAAGTCGGATGCTTAACTGACTGAGCCACCCAGGTGCCCCTAAAAAAATTTTTTTTAACATTTTATTTATTTTTGAGAGAGAGCGTGTGTGTGCATACAAGCAGGGGAGGGGCAGAGTGGGGGACAGAGGATCTGAAGCAGGCTCCACATTGACAGTATTGAGTCCAGTGCGGGGTTTGAACTACCAACCACAAGATCGTGATCTGAGCCAAAGTCAGACACTCATCCAACTGAGCTACCCAGGCACCCCTTGAACAAATATTTTGAGTGCCTGCTACAAGCCAGTAATTGTCACGGAAATGTGGTTCTATGTTTTGAGGAAAAAAACAGACAAAACTTCCTTCTTCATGGAACTTATTTATCTTATTTCTCTATATCCTATATGAGAATATAAGTAAAATGTAGAATGAAAACAGATGTCTCTAACAGGGTAGATTCTTTTAAGTTATTTACGTAGGTTGGACCTTTTAAAATAATCAGTTTGTTTAGTGCCACTTCAACATTGTTAGCGGAATGAGAATCCACATGTGAGAGCCAAAAATGGGCTGAGATACTTTGGTAGGAGCAGTTTGGTAAACAGGTGGAATTTATAGCCTGTGCTCTTAAGACTCACACAAGAAGTGCAGTGTAAAGCTGTGTAAAGATAACCATCTGTAGTTATAATATTCTTTAAGAGTTCAGAAAAGTTGGGAGTTTCTTGAATTGCTGGCTCAGTTCAAGCAGAGAACAGGTAGAAAAGATAGAGCTATACTAAACAACTTAAATATTTGGGAATAGCGACCTTTTTGGTATGGTAGCAACAGGAATTATGTGTGTGTGTTAGGGGGACTATCGGGAATATTGGGAGCAGAGATAGGAAAAGTAAAGGTTGGTTATGTTCAACAGATCTCCAGATAGTTCTATAGGTAAATGAAGAACTACAGATGGCTTTTTTTTAGGACAGTAGCATGATTCCATCGCTTGTTGGGAAAATTAAATGACTACGGAAGAATGCGTTGGAGAATACAGCATGGAGGTGTAAGAAAATCTATTTGGAGCATCCAAAATATAGTCCAGGGGCACAGCCCCCACTGGGCTTGTTTAGGGGGTACCGTTAATCTTCTAATCCCCGTGAAGAGTCCCTTCTGAAGCACAGGTCCTTAGTATATAGTGTGAATGGAGTTGTGCTATGAGGCAGCCTTGTCACCAACAGAGAGATGAGGGCCTTACATTGAAGGTTCTGAAAGGTGAAGAAGAGAATTTTGTGATTGATAAAGTTGGTAACCTACTGGGGATGGGAGTTTTGTGGAATAATTACAGATGGTTGGAAGTTTAAGGCTGATCTTCACATTAGGTGGTGGCCTGGACAACACTTTTTTTCCCCAACCTTATCTGTTTTTCATAAATTTCTACATCCCTCGTTGGGCCTACCTTAAACATCTTTACTCCTAATTTGAGTTGTTTTTGTTATTTGTTTTGAACTACGTATCTAAGCTTATCAGAAGTATTTCTGAAACAAAGGAATTTTTCCTATGGGGTACTTTGAGTAAAGGTTGTATGGGCTTTAAGTATGCAAAAGTATAGAGGTCTTGATATCTGTCAAAGGTACTCATGTATTATGTCCAAGATATACTTTTCCAGATAAATTATCTTACAAGTATTTTAATTTTCATATTATTTCACAATTTTTAATTAGAACCATTTGGCCCTGTGATTTTATTTAATTTAGTTTAATTTATGTTTTTTTAAGTGTTTGAGAGCGAGCGAGTGTGAGCAGGGGAGGGGCAGAGAGAGAGAGAGAGAGAGAGAGAGAGAGAATCCCAAGCAAACTTGGGGCTTGGCTTGATCCCACAAACTGTGAGATCACGCATGACCTGAGCCCAAATCAAGAGTTGACGCTTAACAACCAACTGAGCCACCCAGGCGCCCCTAGTCCTGTGATTTTAGTTAAAACATTTTATTATGGGGAAAATTTTAAACATATCCAAAGATAGAATAACATCATGAATCCCACTGGATGTGTCAACATTTTGCTGATCTTCTTTCATCTGTATTCCTCTCTGTGCTTTTAGTTTTTTGCTGCAATATTTTAAAGCAAATATGAAGCGTATTTTTCATCATAAACTTGAGTTTTTAAAAGATAAGAACTATGTTATTGTTAGTATTACCCACAATACTGTTATCATGCCAAACAATCATTTTTACTCTGAGTTAGCACCGCCTAGTAAAATAGCATGAGTTCAGATTTCCCTTTTGGTTTTGAAAAAGACTTTTTTTTTTCTTCTTACAATTGTTTGAATCAGGTCCAAGCAAGTCTTGTGGTTATTTTTAAAGTAGATATTTTTTAAAGAGAAAAATTAAGGCAGTGTGAAAAGCATTTTTAGTATAAGCTATTCTAAGAGAGCAGTGCTTTTTTGACAGCCATTCTCTCTGGAATTGAGTTGTGCTTATCTGTACAAGAAGATGTCACAATAGCTGGCATCTATTTTTTATGCTTTTTAAACATAGGAAATTTTCAAAATGGGAACAAGTGGGTGTGGCCTCACTTATATAGAAATCTAGATAGCAAAAATCTGAGATTTGAGAAGGTTCGGGTTTGTAGGAGACCACATCTCTAAGACAAAGCACCTCAGGTGGGATTTGGGATTGCTCTCGTAACTACTTGTGTAATGTTACCGTGTATCTTATCTTGCTGGACTTACTTACCTGCCTTGGCTCATCTATAAAATAAACAATGGGTGATTTCTTACACTTCTCCTCAGTTCTTTATTTTTTGTGTTTTATTTTACATTTATGCTTGACTTTAACAGGATTCTCAAAGTTGGATTGGTGGAAACAATGAACCGTTGACTGGCTTTACATGGCGAGGTGGTTGTGAAAGAGAAACAACAGGCATACAAGTCTGGAATGAAGTATTTGTGATTGACAGACCTAATGGAACAAAAGTAAAATTCTGTTTATATTTTTTACTGTTTTTTTTTCCTTCCATATTCTTTTTTGAACTGTTTTCTCATACTAAAGATCAAAACAACACAGAGCTATTAATGTCTGATAACTTTAACATAACATATGGATTATGTCAAAATGTGTGAGATGTAGCGTACTTTTCTTGACTTAATTGCTGATTTTGACATTATTTCATTTTATTTTCTTATATATTTTTTTATTTGTCTCTTTGGGTTTTGTTTGGTTTCGTTTCAAGTTTTTATTTAAATTCTAGTTAGTTAACATATAGTATAATACTGGTTTCAGGAGTAGAATTCAGTGATTCCTCACTTACATACAACACCCAGTGCTCATCACAAGTGCTCTCCTTTTTTTCCCTTAGTTTTAAGTTTATTTATTTGTTTTGAGAGAGAGAGAGAGAGAGAGAGTAGGGGAGGGGCAGAGAGAGAGAGAGAGTAGGGGAGGGGCAGAGAGAGAGAGAGAGAGAGAGAGAGAGAGAGAGAATCCCAAGCAGGCTCTGTCTGTCAGTGTGGAGCCTAATGTGGGGCTTAAACTCATGAACTGTAAGATCATGACCTGAGCTGAAACTGAGAATTGGATGCTTAACCAACTGAGCCACCCAGGTGCCCCAGCCCTCCTTTTTTTTTTAAAAATTTTATTTGGTTTTAGTTTGTTTTTATTTTTGTGAGAGAACATAAGCAGGGGAGGGGGAGAGAGGGAGGGGGACAGAAGATCCAAAGTGGGCTCTGTGCTAACAGTAGTGAGCCTGATGTCGGGCTCAAACTCATGAACCGGCTTATGACATGAGCCAAAGTTAGATGCTCAACTGACTGAGCCACCCAGGCACTCCAACAAGTGCCCTCAATACCCATCACCCATTTAGCCCATCCCCCTGCCCACCTCCCTTCCATCAACCCTCAGTTTGTTCTCTATGGTTAAGAATCTCTTATAGTTTGCCTCCCTCTCTTCTTCCCCCCTTCTTCTATGTTCCTTTCTTCTGTTTAAGTTCCACATATGAGTGAAATCATAAGTTAGTTGTCTTTCTCTTTTTTTGCTTAGCATAATACACTGTAGCTCCATCCACATCATTGCAAATGGCAAGATTTCATTCTTTTTGATGGCTGAGTAATATTCTAGTGTGTACACACATCTTTATTCATCAGTTGATGGATATTTGGGTTCTTTCTATAGTTCGGCTATTGCTGATAATACTGCTATAAACGACATTTATCATTTTAAATTTGGTTTTAATAGTCATTACTGATGAGTGTTTTACTTAGTATTTTAAACTTTTAAATTCCTAGGTGGCTGTGCTGCTAATGGATACCCAGGGTGCCTTTGATAGCCAGTCAACTATCAAAGACTGCGCAACGGTATTCGCTCTGAGCACCATGACTAGCTCAGTCCAGGTGAGACATGAAGTGCTGTGCTATGATTGGGTCAGATAGTCCTAATACCTTTGCTTTTTCTCAAAATGCCTTTTCATTGGAGAAAAAAAGATTAAAAAAAATTTTTTTAAATAAACATTAAAAAATGTTTTTGAGAGAGAGAGACAGAGTGTGAGTGGGGGAGGGGCAGGGAGAGAGGGAGGAGGACACAGTTTGAAGCAGGCTCCAGGCTCTGAGCTGTCTGCATAGAGCCCGATGTGGGACTCAAACTCACAAACCATAAGATCATTACCTGAGCCAAAGTCGGCTGCTTAATCAGGTGCCCCCCCCCCCCCCCGAGAAAAGGGTTAAAGTCAGAGTTATTTACATTTCTCATTGGTCGTGTACATTTCACGCTTACTGTTCTGGTTCACAATGTGAAATTTCATACTTTGGTTATGTAGGAAGTAATAAACCAAGATCCAGGCCCTTTGGTTTTTCATCATAGCATCTATGCCTTTTTTTTTTTTTTTAAAGGAAAAGCTATTGCATGTTATTTTTAATTGAATTCAGTCATGTGGTTCCCAGATACAGTAAGGTGTACAACATGTCTTTTATATTTTGGCTAACCAACTAAAAAAAAAAAAACCAAGTAATTAAACTTAGTTTTTTTCTTAACATGTATGACAACTAGTACTTGATTATTTGAACTAATGGTGATAGAGGCATAAGAATTAATTCATATTTAACTTAGGAAATGTATGTGATGTTTCTCTGATACACTAAGGACTTATAGGACCCGTTTAATTTAGAAAGGGGTAATAAAATCCCTTCTGGTTTTCACTTACTCTATATTCTAATTGTGTTTGGTATTGTATCAAGTTCTTGCCTCTTCAAGCTAGGCCATCTCTTTTCTGTATAATTTAGACTGATGGACTGAATTAAACCACCACATGTCATTTTGTATCTCTTTATTGTCTCTTTGTGAGATCATCTGTGGTCGATGCTTCTCTGACTGAAAAATGAATTATTGAGTAAGGTGGTTAGCCCTAGCTGGTGATGTATCCAGAAGTGTATATGCAAATATTAGAAATATGTGCTCCTTCTGAGATAACAGAGGTTTCTTACTGATGGTAGATCATAAGTGATTCTGTCACAGTGTCTTGGAATTTTTGTAATGCTTTCTGGTTTTCTTTTCTGGTAATATTCAGAACATATGTCTGGTCTCTGTAAGTTCCCATTTCCTTCCTTCTTCAATTTGAAATAGCTGTCAGAATGGAAGGGAATTTGGGATGTTATTCTGATATAAAAAAGGAGTACTTTTCAGCTTGGCTTCTGTTTATTATAGGGCTGGGAGCTCTCTTACTACCAATTAAATGATACTTTGGGGGGAGCCCTTAGAGTATCTTTTCTCCATTTTGTTCTACTTTTTTTCTTTTTTTTCTTTTTTAATCCTACGAGGTGGCACAACTGCCATTTCCTTGAGGCAGGCAGAAGCCAATCTTTGTGCCCCTCGAATTAGCTGGCTCTGTAACTTACCTTAAAATATTATATAAGGGAATTCTCTGTTCTGAAGCTTGTACCTTGGTGTTCTCTTGTTTATATATTCAACCTGATGATAGTAGGAGGCCTGGTTTTGGATAACCACTTAGAGCCACTCAGCCACTTTCTTATCTGTAAAATGAAGATTTTATCCATCTTAGCTGTGATTGTTGTGTGGAGGTAGAAATAAGATCTAAATGAGATAATGCATAAGAAAGTGCTTTGTAAACAATAAATAACAAAGGTTAAAATTATTTTTATTATTGTTTTCTTCCTCTTTGAGACTACATTTCTTTTCCTTACATAAGTTATCTGGTTGATAAATAAATGACAAATCCTCTTGTCATTTATTCTTTCAACAAATGATTATTGAGCATCTATTAAGAGTCCATGTGCTAAGTACTAATGATCTAAGGTAAACAGATCCTCTTTTCTCTTTGCTGTTTGCAACCTGGCCTTGACAATGAAAGTATCTCAACCTGTTTTCTAAAAGCTAAGGCCCTATGGGTAAGAATAGGTTGGTCATGTTTTTAGATTGTAAGTTTGGCTCCAGTATAATCATCTCAGTCATTAATTACTTTTTAAGTACCATGTTTGGAGTTAGTCAGCTGAGAATGTCATTTTAGGTTTGCTGGCCTATTTTGGCTGTTTATATTCTTGACCTCTGAGTGATTCAGCTAGATTATCACTCATTTGCCCTTAGAACAAATTGTTCTGTCTTTGGAGTAACCCTGTTTTCTTAGACATAAGTTGTCTTTCAGCAGAGGTGACATCTGTGGACACCCGCTTTTCTCCTGTGATGACCTATGTCACTTTTTAACCTGACTCAGAAGGATTGGACCTTTTTTTCAAATACAGTCTTTTCTCCAGTTTCCCTTCCTTGACACTACTTATACCTTCAGCTCTGGGCTCTGTGCCTTGGAGAGCCTCCTAAAAAATTCTAGAAAGGGAAAGAGTGCCACCTACTGTTATTTGTTCAGCTACTACAGGCTGGTAAAATTTTCATTTTTTAAGTTATTTAGACAAACGATTTACTTAAAGTAAAAAAAAAAAAAAAAAGAGCCATATTAGAGTTTGTGGTAGTTGAGACACCCACCAAATAACTATGAATTACTTATGTAAGCTATAAACTATATATATAAACTATATGTAAATATAATATATAAATATGTGAATATATAAATGAATACATGAATATATAAATATATAAACAAATATAAACTACATATAAACTATAAAATACACTCACTCACTCACACTATGATTATACTAGGGAGGAAAATATCTTTGTAGAATTATGCCCCTCATATTCATTGACTTAGAAAAATAATTGGGGGGGGCGTCTGGGTGGCTCAGTCAGTTGGGTGGCCAATTTTGGCTCAGGTCATGATCTCACGGTTCATGAGTTCGAGCCCCGCGTCAGGCTCTGTGCTGTCAGCATGGAGCCGACTTTGGATCCTCTGTCTACCTCTCCTCTCTGCACCTCCCCTGCTCATGCTCTCTCTCAAAAATAAAAAACATTAAAAAAAAAAAAAAAGAATTGTGAAAGCAATCTTCACTCTATTAAAAAAATGATTATGTTATAACATTAAAGAAACTGAAAAGGAGGAAAAAAAACCTTATTACGTGACATACTTTTAAAAATGTCTGCCACTTTCTAGGTCCCTTATGTGTGTATTCATGATTTTTACCTAATTTCCTACCGCTGCTTCCCCCTTAATGTTTATCCTGTTAGGAAAAAAGAGAAAATCCTTTTCATGTGCCACTGGTTAAGCTAATGGCTAAATGATTCATTTGTGCTAAGGTTATAAAATAACCTCCATTTCTGCAAGTAAAGTTAGAAACAGCTGGGTATTAAAAAAAAAAAAAAGAATAAAAAGATTATTTTGTTTTAACAGGTATATAATTTGTCTCAGAATATTCAAGAAGATGATCTTCAACACTTGCAAGTATGTATTTCTCAAAGAATGTGTGCCAAAGAATTGAAAATACAATTCGTGTTTAATCGTGACTTTCCATCTGGAAGCCCATTTTAGTATAAGAAGATTGAATATTATATGAGTTTAAATTGACGTATGACTTCTTAACTAGAAGAAATTTTAATGTATGCCCAGTCTGTTAGAAAATTAAGTGCTTAACTTTCAAATGATTTTAAAGGCTCTGATGTCTGATACAGAAAGGCTTTACAGATACCTTCTTTCAATCTCTTTGGGGGCGTTATTTTAAATAACTTGCTTTAATAGTTATTTACAGAGTACGGCAGACTTGCGATGGAAGAAATCTACCAGAAACCATTTCAGGTAAATAAGCATTTTATCCTTTGTAAAAACTTACCTATAAATAGCTATCAAGCCACCTGTCTTTTAAGTCTGAAGATACTTAAAAGGTAAGAGGATATTACAAAAAATTCGTTTTTAGCAGCAGATTCAGTGGAGTTGAAACTAATGTCATTACCACCTGATCAGCAGTAGGCTCACAGAATAGGAAATAGAACTAATGAATATAGTTTGATCCTTAATACTTAGATTAAATGGTTAGTGTTTTCTCTTAGAGATTATTTAATTCCTAAACTTTAGACAGTCATGTAAATTTCTTTTATACATGGTAAACTATTACAGAATAATATTACTGGTTTTTTTTTTTGGTTTTTGTTTTTTGTGGTATATTACAAGTTGAGGTTAGTCCTGTTATTCTTTATTTTGGTTTCATGTAGAAAAGTTCCAGAATTTATTAGACCTGTCCCCTCCCTCCACCTCTTCAATCTCCATATGTTTTTTATTCCTTTAAAATGTCAGGTACGGAGTATTAAGTCAGAAATTAACCTGGGTGGCGTTATTTGAGAAGCATATGTTATGCTTGCTTCTGTGGAGTCCTGTCATGACAGAGATTTAAAAAAACAAAAACAAAGTTAATTTCAGATAGTTTCTTTTTTGAAGTAAGTGTAATTTATAAGTTGACGTTTAGTACTATTTAGTCGGTTGTGTTATAGGAGGTGGGAATGACTCCACCCTGTTTGCTCATCAGTCTCTGAAATTCTTTCTGTGTGACAGCATTGCTGGTGATTCTCAAGTGTTGGTGGGTTTACATTGATTCTGCCTCAGTCTTGTCTGGCTCAAGTGATCACTTTTATGAAATATCTGGGCAGCTTATGGCTTTTTTGTGTATATGGATACATATACTCCATTTGGCCTATATCAGTTTTTTTTGACCTGGGATAATTTTGCTAATGTCTGGAGACATTTCTGGTTGTCACAGTTTTTGAAGGGAGGTTAATGCTACTGGCATAGTGCGTGAAGGCCAGAAATGCTGTTCAGCATCCAGCCACGCACAACTAAGAACTGGTCCAAATACTTAGGGGCTGAGATTGAGAATCCTAAGCACATGTGAGTAAAAAATTTAGTCTAAAATTAGATTAGTTGGGGGCGCCTGGGTGGCGCAGTCGGTTAAGCGTCCGACTTCAGCCAGGTCACGATCTTGCGGTCTGTGAGTTCGAGCCCCGCGTCAGGCTCTGGGCTGATGGCTCGGAGCCTGGAGCCTGTTTCAGATTCTGTGTCTCCCTCTCTCTCTGCCCCTCCCCCCGTTCATGCTCTGTCTCTCTCTGTCCCAAAAATAAATAAAAAACGTTGAAAAAAAAAAATTTAAAATTAGATTAGTTGGTCTTTTAGTTATACAACCTTGATTTAAAATTATGATCTGTATGCCCTGTTAGGCCTTTTGTTCATTTTTTAAGACCCTGTATTATTGCTTGTGGTGGCTCTTTCTTTACATACCATGAAGTTCTCAGATGGAGGCAGTTGCTTGGTATAGGGGCTGGGAGTGTTGTTGACTGAGGGAAGCCCTTGCTATCACTATGAGCAGTATTAACCATTTGGTTACTATAACTTTTGATAAGGAATTCTTAGGGGAGTGATTGTTAAATTGTTAAAGTAGTGATTTTCTTGTAAAATCTTGTAAGAAATGATTTCCACTGTTTTCTTTCTATAGACATTAATGTTTTTGATTCGAGATTGGAGTTATCCTTATGAACATTCATATGGTTTGGAAGGTGGAAAACAATTCCTTGAAAAGAGATTGCAGGTAAGCCCCCATTTCCCAGTGAGGAGAGCATAAGCACCCAGCCAGATGAAGGAGCGGGCTGTCTGGACTACTGCTTAGACTTCCAGTCTCTCAATGTCTTTGGCATAAATCGTGTGTCCCAGGTTAGCCCAGGTGGCTCCATACAGAATGGATGAAAAGTAAATTGGTCGTATTTCTGCCAAAGAGGCCAATGCCCTTGGATAGAAATTAAGGAACAAGTATTTCTCTTTAGAACCAACTGTAAATCAGTACTCAAAATATAAAAATTTGAAGGAGACTAACTTTTTGAATTTACTTAGATTGCATGTGTGTCTCTTTCTGGCCCAGCTGAGCTTCTGAACATTTGGGACAGCCTGGATAATATAGTATGCATATATTGAACACAGATGATGTGAGACCCTCTCTCCAAAGAGATGTCACTATCCTAGATTGACAGCATATAGAGCTAGAAGAGGGATCTTAAACATCATCTATTTAAAAATTTTTTTTAATTATTTTTTTTATTTTGAGAGAGTGTGCACAAGCTGGGGAGAGGGGGAGAGGGGGAGAAGGGAAGAGAGAGAGAATCTTAAGCAGGCTCCATGCTCATCACGGAGCCTGACATGGGGCTTGGTCCTACCACCCTGGGATCATGACCTGAGTTGAAATCAAGTCAGATGCTCAACTGACTGAGCCACCCAGGTGCCCTCACCCTTCTTTTTTTTAATATATAATATAACTGGAACCCAAAACAGTGACGTACCTTTAGTCGCTTAACTAATTGTTGATAACTGGGACTAGCACCCAAATATCCGGACTCCTGGCCCACGCAATATGCTACACCAAGGCCATTCCTAAAGAATAGCCTCACCAACATGATCCTTTCTTCCTAAAGTTACCCTCCCCTGGAAGTACTTGGGGAAAACCTCAGGTCAGATACTACTCACCTACTCACATACACAAAGAATACATGAAAATCCCATAAATTCATAAGTAGAAGGGTCATCTTTTTTTGGTTAATAAAATTTTATTTCCTTTTAGGATGATGCATTTAGTTTCTCAACCACATTCAAAAACTTGGAGTATAATATAATTTTCTTATCACTAAAATGAGATTAAGCCAATTCCTCATTTTTGGGCTTTTTAGAAGGCATTTCTAGACCCTGTTGTCAGAGATAATTTCAGCTGTCAGAGTTTTCTCTGGTTTGTTCAGAAGAAATTAACACAAAGCACATCAGGCATGTTAGCAACTCAGAATCATGTACTTCAAAGACAAGATTTTTTTTTTTTAAATCTCATTGACATGATACAGGAAACTGCTCAGATGATGATGAATTTATACAAACTGAACATAGGTGCGTAACAGCACCCATTTTCATCCACTAACCCCCAAGCCCTCTGGTACTGTCCTGACCTGACAGGTGCTGTGTGTACTTTTTATGAAAGGAATCACATACAACATGTATTCTTTTGTGTCTAGCTTCTTTTGCTTAATAGTATGTTTCTGAGATATTGTTGCATGTAGTTTCGTTCATTTATTCTCATTGCTATGCGGTATTCCATTACATGAATAGACAACAGTTTCTTCATTCTACTCTTGATGGAGATTTAGGTAGTTTCCAGGTTTTGTCAGTTATAAATGGTGCATTTTTTTTTTTTTTTAAACGGTGTTTGAGAAGAGTCTGAGTGAGTATATGAGTTATATTGGGATAAGTAGCTACTAAAAAAAATCGAAGTTTGAGGGGCTGGGTGGCTCGACTCTTGATTTCTGCTCAGGTCATGATCTTATGGTTTGATCCAGCCCTGTGTTTAGCTCTGCGCTGACAGTGCGGAGGCTGCTTGGGATTCTCATTCTCTCTCTTTCTCTCTTTCTCTCTCTCTTTCTCTCTCTCTTTCTCTCTCTCTCTCTCTCTGTCTGTCTCTCTGCCCTCCCCCCCCCCATTTGCATGCACTTGCTCTCTCAAAATAAACATTAAGAACAAACAAATAAATTAAATAAAAGTCTAAGTTTAGGATTTTCTTCCAGAAAATACATAGCAGTTTTTCTTCCCAAAACACTGATAACTAGCATCAATCATAAATAATCATGTGGAGTAAGTACTGAAATTCCAGTAAGTTTCAGAGGTTCTTTGGACTTTATTGGAGCTTTTTCACTTGAGCTGTTATCTTGCTCAAGGGCTAACCTTTTTATTAGCAAATTAGTACTTTGTTTTTTCTCTTTGCTGTTATAAATACTTTAAAGGCAAATCCTTCATTTATTTACCGGTTTGTACACCACAGCCACTACTTGTTAGTCTGGTGTTGGATATTCTGATTAGTTATTTGTGTATTTGTATTTTTTCATATTTAACATGGGAAAAAACATCTTTTCTAGTTTTAAGACAAAAGTGGGTGGGGTCTTACTAAAGGGGTCAGAAATGCATCTTCAGTAAAATTTTATATTGTCAAAAAATACCCATCTGGAGTAGCATCTGAGCTAAGTGTGCACACTTGTGAGTGTGTGTGTTTTCTTGAGAACTTTTTTTCCTTGTTTGTGCCTTTACGCTGTCTCCTTCTGCCCTCAGGTAAAACAAAATCAACATGAAGAGCTACAGAATGTAAGGAAGCACATTCACAATTGTTTCTCAAATCTTGGTTGCTTCCTTTTGCCACATCCTGGTCTTAAAGTTGCAACTAATCCTAGTTTTGATGGGAGATTGAAAGGTGGGAATTCCCATTCTTGCTAAAATCAGAATTTATTTTTTAGAGGCTGAGAGTTTTAAAAAAAAATACATGGTTCCTTAAATTTTCTGTCTTCTACCGGAAGACATTTTGATGCATTGTTAATAAGGTGATATTAATGCTCTGTGTGGTCTGTCTAGCTTTCCATTGGGCTGTTGTAGACTTGTAGTGTATGGATTAGCGTATTTTATAATGTGGTCTGTTGTTCATCACCGGTGTCCTAAAAATCCCGCAGGCTGAGAACATTTCAGTATTTCATCTGTTTGTAGTCTGTAAAATGTTTTATCAATATATCGTATTCATGTAATCAGATTTAAGTCTCTGTTTTAGGGATGATGTAATTTTTTGAGTATGTCCTAGGATTTGAGCATGACGGCAAAAGGCTGGAGGAATAATGAAATTTTTACAGAATGGCTGGAAAACAAAATCTAGTATTAAAATTTAGTATAATTTCATGAATTGTTTGCCTTTTGAAAAGGATAGTTTAGTCAATACTAATGTGGAATTTATTGCGGTAGTCCACAATTTATTATTTGACCTGAAAGAATTACTGGGGCATGAGGGAAATGGAGCAGGGGCGGAGGGGGAGAGTATATTTTTTCCTAGGAGATACGATGTGTTTGGATAAGGTTTTTTAAATGAATGTACTCGAGGAATAGATCGTGTATACTGTCATTTCATGAAACAGAATGTTATTAGCTCTTACCAGTGGGGACTTCTTTACTCTGTCTTCTTTTGACTAACATGTTGGCTTATATTTCGTTTCCATTAGATATTGATGAAGACTTTAAGCGAGAGCTTCGAAATCTGGTTCCATTGCTGCTTGCCCCTGAGAATTTGGTAGAAAAAGAGATAAGTGGATCTAAAGTCACTTGTAGAGATCTTGTAGAATACTTTAAGGTAGGAAAACTGCTACATTAAATGACTTGGTCTCAGTTAGAAAAATAGCTGACTCAAAACTCATATGTATGTACAAGAAATTTCCTGTCTTTATTTTACAGCAAAAAAGTGAAATTTATAATTTTCCCTTCTTTGCATTGGCTGTACCAATTTTTAAGGATATCTAAAATGATACCAGACAACTTGTATGTTCTAGACGGTAGTTTTGTTTATGGGATTATCCTCCGTTTCCTCCAGCTCTGGTAGGGAGAGAGGAAGAGCCATTCACCATGTAATTAATTGTAATGCCACTCTCTCATTTGTGAGGGACAGTGGATATGCGGAGTGGCATTCTGCCTCTCGAGTTCTCATAAAAGAGCCTTCTCTCTGAGTTCTTGAGGACTTAATAGGAGCAGCTGAAAGTATCAAACTGGTTTCTGAATCCAATTACTTGTAGATTTTTTTTTCTCTCTCTGCTCTTCTTTAGTCTTGGTAGCTTGCTTGCCAGAGCAAGACCATTATCAGGGTTCTAGTTATTCATAGTAGTTACGGGTAGATGGAAGGGAAACTATAGTTAACTAAGAGTATATTTTTGGTCATTTATTGGACAGTTGGTCACTTTCATAGCATTTTTGGTTAGTTGTGAAGTAATTCAGTCAGTAGAAAGTTGAGATGAACAATTTCTATATGGACTTGTTAAAAACTGTCATCTTTCCTTCTTACTCTTAGAGCACAAATTAGGTAATTTTTTTCTTGAACTGAAATATCATTTAACTTGATTGAAGTGAAACATTGAGTAAAAATGTCTAACATTTAAAACAGTAACAGTAGGGGAGAATTATGGATTCCTTTTCATAAAGTGGGTGGCATTGTATATGTTACTTTTAAATATAACTTTTATGCACGTTGGAATTCTATTTAGAAACATCTCTCTAGGATATTATTTAACATATGTTTAAAAGTATGAATTATTTTTATATTTAATGGATTTTTTTTTTCCCTTCGGAAATCTAGAGCCAAATTGTTTAACCTGCCAATGTAAAGAGTCTTTTATATTTTTAGGCTTACATTAAGATTTATCAAGGAGAGGAACTTCCACATCCAAAGTCCATGCTTCAGGTAGTGTGTGTGTTGTACGTATATTTATTTTTGAAGGTGAAGAGCCTTTGGTTTAGAGATAAACGCTAGAAGTGGGATTATGCTTCTTTTCACGCAAATGAATTTCAGATATTTAAGTCAATACGGGTCATGGGTCCTGAAGTTTTTCTATGATTGCAGACCTTGCACACATAGGCCATCAAAAATAAAGTTGCTAGAGAAGTGTAGAAAACTTCCTCTTGCAGGAGATAGCTTAATAAGGGCCTGTCTAAACCAAACTTCTTCTCTTCTCTGAGTCTGTGACATTGAATGTTTTTAGTAAGGCTTATTTCATCTTGGTATTAATGATTTAGAGCTGCTTCTAGTACATACAGGTTTTTTTTTTTTTCTTTTTTCTCTCTCTCTTTTTTAAAAGGTGTTCTTTGGGGACAATGTTATTTTAACCTAAGTTTATTTTTTTTAAAAGATAAAGCAGCTTAATTTAATAAATCAAGAATAATTAATATTCATGTCCGTCACTTCTTACTAAATTTTACTAATTTCATTGTGTTCATACTGTTAATTTTTCACCCAAATTTAGGTTTTATTTCTTTCAGATACATATCGAGTTTATGTTTTTTAAGATTTGCTATTTTGGACAATTTTTCAGTTTTATAGTGGATTGAATAGTATTTTCTTCTAAAACTCCTGTAGTAAGCAGTTTTGTGGATTTAAAAATCTCTTGTGTCATACTGATATGAGAGAGCAAGCATATGGGTAATTTTTAATTCTATACATCTGGAGACTTGACACTTCTTAGGGTATGTCTAATTCTCTACAATTTCCTGAGCATGTGTGGTATTTTTTCTTTTTTTTTTTACAAACCCATTTTAACAAACCTAAGCAAAACAAAATTAGACAGGCAGTCCCATTAGAAGCCATTACTATATCCCTTCCATTGGAAAGGAAAACTGGAAGTTGATAATGTTTTCTCTGGTTCATTTTCAGACTTGTTCACTCTATAGACTTTATTGTGTTAGTCAGAATTTATAGAGCCGCTGGGTATTTTTTGCATAAAATTGGCACATCTTGTTTTATTTTTCTAGGCAACAGCTGAAGCTAATAATCTTGCTGCGGTAGCAGGAGCAAGAGAGATCTATTGCAAAAGTATGGAGCAGGTTTGTAAGCGACATTTACATTTGACACTAAAGTGAGACAGAGGATTTTTACAGTTAAATAATTGAAATAATTTGTGCTCCTTACGTACTGTCACAATACATCATTCACTGATTCCCCTTCATCATCTCTGCTGGAAATAACTAAGAAAATAATTCTCATGTTTAGAGTGCACAATATAGGTGGCAAGTTACTACGTAAATCGTACTAAAATAGTTTTGACGCATGATTCAGAGTGCTCTTATTAGCAGCTTCTGATGTAATATTAGTTTAAGGCCAATGACAACTTCTGTGCTAAACTTGTTAACTAGAACGTTAAAGGACCTTTTTTATGTGTTCTCTTTTACCTACTCTCTGCCCATAGTCTTGTGAAGTCGGGTACAGATTTTTTTTTTTTTTTTTTGTCTTTACTGGTATTAGTCATACTTGGAGAATTTATTTTACCCGAGTCCATTAAACATACAAGAAATAGGTTATGATTACGTACGAGATATTATGAACAAGTTTAAAACTGAACCATGTAGATGGCTTGACTTTTTGAGACTGAAAACTGTGAACCAGGAATGTTTTTTAAGTGTGAATTGTTTCTAGCCAGTAATCTGTCTTGTACTCTTCTGTACAGGTATGTGGTGGGGACAAGCCTTACATTGCACCTTCAGATCTGGAACGAAAACACCTGGATCTCAAGGAAGTGGCGATTAAACAATTTCGTTCAGTAAAAAAAATGGGAGGAGATGAATTCTGCCATCGTTATCAGGACCAGCTTGAAGCTGAAATTGAAGAAACCTATGCAAACTTGATAAAGCACAATGATGGCAAAAACATCTTCTATGCTGCTCGTACCCCGGCCACACTGTTTGCAGTCATGTTTGCTATGTACATAATCTCAGGACTAACCGGCTTCATTGGCCTAAACTCTATAGCCGTCTTGTGTAACCTTGTCATGGGGTTAGCACTGACATCTCTTTGTACTTGGGCATATGTAAAATACTCTGGGGAGTTCAGAGAAATTGGAACAATGATTGATCAGATTGCTGAAACACTATGGGAACAGGTTGGTATCTATCTTTTGGTTTTTCAGTGACTAATCTCATCCCTGTGACATTTCCCTACCCTTCTCCTGCAGTATTCGCACACCTCCTTTTCCTTTATACGAGGAATGTCAAAAGGATGTTTTCTGTTTTGTTCGGTTACGGTTGTGTAATCTGAATATAAAGTATGAACTGAGTAATTTTTTTTTTCTTAAAGTCATAATTTTAGTGTGCTTTGATTGGCTTAAATCTGTAATATCTTTGGATAGATTCTTAGTCATAGGCCTGATAATACCAGACAATGGGCAGGGCCAGAGTCTCTACGGACTTTTTTCTTAGAGGAAAGAAAATATAATCAGTGTAAGAAAGAAATTTGGAAGTGCAGTGCTTTAAGAAAGCAAAAGAAGTGTCTTATTAACCCTGGCAAGAAGCAGTTCATGCCTATATTTGAGGGAAAATATTGATATTCAGGTCTTTGTTGCCTTCCGTGAAGATAGTGGTGATTTACTGATGGAACAACCTGATAGGGATTTCTTTTACCAAAGGAATTTTGTTTGCTGTCCGTACTATGGAAACACTAATGAACAAAACAAAGCGCCACAGAGAACCAGCTTCTCTTAATCATAATCTTTGACTTCAACCAGAATTCAAATCATAATCTTTTACCTCAAACCAGAATTCAAAGTCGGGCCTGACAAGAATCTACTAAGGGAAGCCATGTTGAATGTCCACCTGTGTGCTGGAATTCCCCAGGTTCAGAAAATTCCGTTCAAGGATGTTGTCATTAAAATGATCATCGTGAAATACTTGAGCATCATGTCAAGGATCAGAATGAAAGCTGCAGTTAGTATTGATGGACAGCAGAATAGGCATTTTCAGATACCACTTCTGGGCATAAGAAGTATTGGGCTTATTTGGAGGTCTAGGACATGCAGGTCCGTGTTGGTTTTGCCTTTAAATTTAAAGACGGAAGAAGTAAATCATTTTTTGATGAAGGTTGATTGGGCATTGACTTTTCTTGTAACAGTGTCATTATTTTATGAAGTGACCCGCCATATTAGTTTGGATTTTGTGTTTATTCCTTAGAGAAATTTGGATCTGATTTGGAAGCTCGTGTTTGGATATTTGTTAAATTTAACCCTTCATTTAAAAAAAAAAACTTCACTCTTGATATTCCTTTGATATCTTCTAATAGAGGATGGATTAAAAGCTATTGCAGCCTCGCTTTTTAAAAAAAATTCTCTACTTTAAAATTGCGGACCATCACTAATTTTCTGCAGCATGAATTTTAATCATTGTGCGATGTCTCCATTTGAAAACCAGTCATCCTCCTATATCATGCTCCGGTAGCACTGATTCTAGGACTTTAGAGGTGCCATTATTACAAAACAATTAAGTGGAAGAGTCTAAAGTGTGTAAAATTACCAGCGTAGTTGAGGTAGGTTGATCACTAGTCAGAGAAGATATGTGCTGTGTCAACAAACCTTGCCTAAATCTTCTTGCATTTCTCTTTTCTTTTGCTTCAGAGGAGTCCCAGGAAGGTGAGAAACTCACAGTCGCAGATTCTTGTAGTCTTAAACGCTTTAACTTCAAGGCGCTCTGAGTCATTGTCCTAACGAGTCACTCCATGTTTTAGGTGTTTTCCAAACTGTTTGAAGTTACTAGACGTCGAATGGTCCGTCGTGCTCTTTCATCAGCACAGCGACAGAGACTGTCATCCAACAATAACAAGAAGAAAAATTAGACAGTATTTTTAACTTTTTTCTCTATCTGAAGTTGTTCACCCTTAAACATGTAGGACAATAAGCAGGACCGTCTGGGCCGGTCTGCATAAATGCTGTATACTTACCAGATTTGATGCTGCATAGAGGGTATGGAATCGCACGTCCATCTCATAGGAATTGTAAATGGTTTGAGTAGGAGGAAAGTAATTTTTGTTGCATTATAAGATGTCTAACTGCATTATTTGTAGCCTCATAGCTTTTTTGGGGAGAAGCATCTTTTTTATTTCCCACATTCCTGGTTATTTTCTTCATTGCTTTGGATTGAATTTTTATATCTATTTTTCTATGTACCTCTTTTTTTACCTCATGTTTTTATTTGTTTTGCACATCTCTCATACCACAGGTATTGAAGCCCCTGGGTGATAATTTGATGGAGGAAAACATAAGGCAGTCTGTCACAAACTCTATCAAAGCAGGCCTGACTGACCAGGTGTCTCATCATGCCAGATTAAAGACAGACTGACAGTTCATCTCCTCATGGACTCCACTCTCCCTTTTTTTCATGCTTGCTGTACAATGAGAACTCAAATAAAAATAAACCAAAGTTTACAATCAACTGTAGAAGTAGTTTAGTATAACTGGCTTCACAGATGGCTGCCACAGAGTGTGAAAATTGTTTGTTGGTTTTAAGCATTCTGTTCTTGGCTCCTAAGACATGGAGATTGGCTGAGGAGCATTAGTTTATCATGCACATTTGTGCCATGTTTCTTTCTTTCTTTCTTTCTTCCTTTTTTTTTTTTTTTCCTTTTTACTTAATCTAATGTTAATGAAATTTGTCTTATGTAAAAGGATATTTCAGGGAAATCTTTTAAGAAATCTATTTAGAGTCTCTTTAACACCAGTGTCCCATTGAAATTTTAATTTCTAGTGAAGTTATGAATCACTGTATCAAGAATCAGATCGGAATGACAATGAAGCCTTTATTGAGCCACTACATTAAAAGTATATATTGCTTTACTGCCTTCAATACCAGTATTACATAAATGCATGTGTCAGAAGTCTCACAGAAATTACATGACAACTCTTGTAGCTAAGAAAGTGATTCTGAGGTGTACATTTGTCTTGCCTTTTTAAATTTATAAACCTGCCCTAAAAGGAGATGCATATCTGGGAAACTGAACTGTCTTTATTCAGTTTAGCCTTCGTGTACATAAAATATGCCATTAATTTTATTGGGGGAGAAATTCCATCCAAAAATGTTGCCTACAGCTATGAGTTCAGAGTGTCTGTACAGTGTGTAGCTTTTATTTTCTAAAACCACAGATAGGGCATGTATATGAATTATAAATATATAAATACGATTTTGTATTAAAAGTTTTGTAGTTTATGGCAAAATCTGGTTCTGTGGTAGGCTAAGTGCAGTCCCTGTGAAGGAATGTTTGTGGCTCATGTCAGTGTGTGAATGCATAGACAATTTGAAGTTTTTGATATATTTGTGATATTTATCTTCCTTGAGCACTGCAGTCTCCCTCCCCACCCCCCCAAGGGAATTCAATGGGAATGTTTATCGTGACTTTGTCCTCTGTTGCATTTTAAAGTTATTTCCTGTAATTTATTTTCAGTACATAATTAAAAATTTGTTGTATATATAAAATGAAACTTGTGATTCTTTTTTAAGGAATCCTTCAAGTATGTATTCCATTACATAAACCGTATTTGTTTATACTGAAAAGAGCATGAGCAGGAAACACCCAAGTGAGAGCTCTAAGGTATTGTACCCAAAGCTAAGCTTGTAAAACTCACTTTTGTCTGTCTCTGTTAGGGAAAACTGAACTGTGATTAGCCTAGGTGTAGCTGGGGATTTGTTCATTTCTTTTCTCCCTCTTTCTCTCTCTCTCCCTTTCTCTTTTTTTCCTTCCTTCCTTCCTTCCTCCCTTCCCTTCCCTTCCCTTCCCTTCCCTTCCCTTCCCTTCCCTTCCTTCCTTCCTTCCTTCCTTTCTTTCTTTCTTTCTTTCTTTCTTTCTTTCTTTCTTTCCTTCCTTCCTTCCTTCCTTCCTTCCTTCCTTCCTTCCTTTCTTTTCTTTCTTGTTACATGTAAGGCTAACATTTTTGCCATTCTTTTGTAGCCTTCTTTATAAACACCTATTAAAGTACCTATTTTGGTTGTTAAGTGAAGAAAATTCAGATGTTGAGTTGCATGCCTGAAAGCTCTAAATTTACTTTGGTTGATATATCTCCCCCCACCGCCCCTTTTCAAATCCTGATTTTATATGGCTTGTATTTGTTTCCATCTGTATTAAATTGCTACTGACTCATCTGTTCTTCTTAAAACATAATGAATCCACCTGAAAAGTCTTTTTATTTCTTCTAACATCCTGTTTTATGAATGCTGTGGACTGTTTTTATGAATGAAAAAAAATAAAAGGTTTGTTGTATAATAGCAATTCTTCTGAAATTAAAGGCACACAAATTCACTTAAACAAAACAAAACAAAAAGAGTTGTGAAATCTACACCATGGATTTGTTAGTTTTTCTTGTTGGAGAATGTGTTTTCCACAAAGAAGATACAATTCTATAAAGGATTCCAAGAAAAAACACTTCGGTGTCAGCTGGAAGACAGTGAAAATCACTATTAAGGAGCAATAAAAGGGATTAAAGACAAATACAAAGCTATTGGCTGAAATAACTTGGGTGTTAGTATGTTTTCTGTGGTACAATTTTGTAGTAACCCACGTAATAAGGTAGGTTTTTAAAAAATACTTAATGACAAGTGATTTCCTGGTTAAGACCCAAGTAATTTTGTGGAACGGACGGTCGTTTACAACCTACCGAGTCTGCCTTACACATTTCTCCTGAAGATAGCTAGCCGGTCGATCATCCTCACTTGCCTGAACATACTCTATCTGTGAACTTGAATAGCAGTGTTTCGCTGGTGAGCGTTGTGTTTTCAGCAAACTCCGACCTGGACTCGCTTTAGTTGTTTTATTTCCGGAATGGGACAGACCAGGGGCTTCATCTTGCTGGAGATGGGAGTGCTGTTGGTGTCAGTTACGTTGTTTCATTATTATGGGATCAAAAAAGAAAAGGTTTGTCCTTAACTTGGTTAAAAACCTGTTAAAAATATATACCGTCCAGGGTCAGAAAACACGGCGGTGCTGCTGTTAGTGGTGCCCTGTATAGATATTCGAAATGGCCCTTCACAAAGTTTTTTAAAGCACTTGCGGGAACTGGCTCTTTGATCGGCCGTGTATCTGCTAACGGGGGTTGCTTGTGTCTGATCTCCACGCTATTAGGCTTCATTCGTGGTCTGAATTCCCAAACTTTGATCAGAATCAACCTGTGCGCCTAAGTGTTTTACCATTCCCATCACAGTTGCGGGATGATGATAAAAATCAGCCTAGAGAGCTGTCAGCTGTGCGGCTGGCAGCCGGCGCTTACCAGTCTCGCAGGGTTTGCTAACCAAATGGCTGGCTGTCTTGGATTCATTCAGTCTGGAGCCTCTGTCACAGAACTTTGGGGAGCCTTCCAGTGGGCTCCTGGGCAAACAAAGCTAAAGTAGAGCTGAACCAAGCAGGAGAGAGAATTGCTACTTTCTCCACCCAAGTCTTAGATCCTAGGGATTTATCCCCTTTCAAGTTTGGGGTTTTTGCCGGAGTTTAGGTTGAGGAACTGATCTACCCTTGACATCCTTCAGTGCAACTGAACAAGTCCTGTATGTTCTTTTAGATTTGTGACTTTGTGGCTTCTTTGGAGCCAAAGCTAGCAGTTGGCCAGGTCAAAAGTGCCCAAAGATAAATGCAAGCAGGTTAAGAAGAGGGGGTCACAGCCTTTGTATAACCCAGTGAAGCACTTCCACGTATGTTCGCACTTTTCATCCAACAGTCCTGTGAGGAAGCTAGGAAACCACGTTATCACAAAAGCGTCTGGGGCACCTCAGGCTTGCAAACCAGGATGCTAGCACACGCCTCCAGGGTTTCAATCCTTCAGAAGTTTCAGACCCAGAGAGTAATGTTCCTAACTCAAGATGAAAGCTCTGTCTTGGTGGCATTCTGTGAAGCACCAAAAGGTGGAGAAAACATGATTTTATTATATTGAAACAAGGTGGAAATCACCTATAATATTACTCTTAAAAGACACGAAGCAAGAAGTGAAATTTTCCTGTTCTTCTGACTGTGCACCTCAAAGGTAACTTCCTGGGTGTGCTATTGAAATCATCCCCATGCTTATCGACACATCTGTAGGTGCATAAAGTATACTCTTGATTTTTATTTTACACAAAAATAGAATGACCCCGTATATGGTTTTCTGCGCCCTTAGAACACATTTTCCTAAGCCACTAAGTAATTCTTTAGTGCTCACATGATTGCTTTGATTCTTCTGAGGGTCGAAGGGGTTTTGAGGAGAGAACATCAGACCTTGGATTGCTGCTGTGGCTTTCTTATTTTTTACGCGTTCTCCCCACCACAGGATTGGTGAGAGAACCCAATAAGAACATGTGAAGGGTGTCTGGGAAGCACATACAAGAATAGAAAATGTGCACTCTCAATTTTTCTTGTTCTAAGGCTCCACGTGCTGCCTTCGTTTGGCCAGGAGTCAGATAAACTACTTCCTGAAGCTTGGCCATCACTAACTTTTTTTTTGGGGGGGGGGGGGAAGGGCTCATTTGGGCCTTCGTGTATACTTCCCAGTCACAAAACATGAAGACTACCAAAAAAACTTGGAAGAATACTTGCCTTTCAATTCCAGGAAGAGGAGCTAGATCTTGGAGTTAAAACTTTGACCCCAGCACCCCTGCTTTCCACTTGTGAATTTGGGTAAGCGCTTTGGAACAGCCTCGCCTTGGCTGCTTTGTCTATAAAATGGAGAGAATGCCTATCCCTCAGGGTTGCTCTCAGGATGGGGTGAGAACCTATTTTGAACCCTTTTTATGGGGATGATGTTCGAGAAAAATGCATCTACCCAATCCTACCTACTTTTAATTTTATACCTTCTGCTTCCTGAAGAGACAAACAGGATAAATCTTGGAAGGTGATGGTCATTGCTATCTTGTCTATAAAAAAATGCAGTGTCAGTAAGTCCCCAACTAGTTTAAGCTCCTTGGAAAGAATAAATCGATACTTTATGCATTCTTTAATCTTTCACATTATCCACTATTCTTGTGCATGGCAAATGCACGGAATATTTTATTTTATTTATTTATTTATTTTTTAACATTTATTTATTTTTGAGACAGAGAGAGACAGAGCATGAACGGGGGAGGGTAAGAGAGAGGGAGACACAGAATCTGAAATAGGCTCCAGGCTCTGAGCGGTCAGCACAGAGCCCGACACAGGGCTCGAACTCACGGACCGCGAGATCGTGACCTGAGCCGAAGTCGGACACTTAACCGACTGAGCCACCCAGGCGCCCCTTGCACGGAATATTTTAACATGCGTTGGACTGGTCCACTTCATCCCCTCCGCTCACCTCCCATACTTGTACCATCTACTGTAAATGAACCAGGTTGTCGTTTGGCAACTGTGGACTCCTAAATATCCATGTGTTTTCTCCTCTTGGCTTCAAAATGCTAAGGAACATGATTATTAACTAAAAAATACCTGGTAAAATAATTTTGGCGTAGGGTGAGTGTGGTCTACCCTTAACAGATCTGGATTATCTTTAGAACTTTAGTTATACTGATTTGATCTGATGCATCTTAAGTATCTGCTCTTTTAAGTTGTTCCAAAATTTGGTTCACAAGCCTGTGCATTAAGGAGTTAAGAGTTGTTCTTACATTTATCGTGTCTCTCTAAGAATGTTGATGTTGCTTAGAACGCTTAGGATTCCTGGGAGGACTGAAGCCCTTACAAGAGGCCAAACAGCAACAACAAAACCCAAAACCAAAAAATCAACCAACCAAATGAAAAATCCAAAAACCCCCAAACTAATACATTTAACATCTAAATACCGCCAGTGCTGGGGTAATGACTTTGGGGTGGGTCCTCTTTACCTTCATGGCAGGGGTGGGGCAGAGAGAGGGAACGAAAGAATCCCGAGTAGGCCCACACCCAGTTCAGAGCCGAAATAGGGCTCCATCTCAAGACCGTGGGGCTCGATCTCAGGAGTTGAGATCCTGACCTGGGCCAAAATCAAGAGTCGGATGCCCGACTGACAGTCACCCTGGCGCCGCATCCTTCGTTTTGATAGAGGAGTCCTCTTGAGTCTCAAAGACGTTGTCTGTGTTTACCAAGGGGGTGCGCTCCGGGATCGGAAGCCGGGCCTGGCTTTAGAGTCCAGAGAGCCAAGTACTTGCCCACCTTATCACAACGAGAAGCACGCATCGTCCTCCACGGGCAGAGGAAGGAAGTGGAAAAAAGATCAACAAGGAGGAACACAGCCGGGCTCCAGTGCAGGTGAGGCCGGTGTGGGAACGGTGGATGTGGCCCCGGGAGAGAACTGTAAACACAGACAGTCAACATTGCCGAGGGCCCACGTGGGCGGACTTGGCGGTTAGATGTTGAGGATACCCGAACCACTCTTCCAGACTTGGAAGACATCAGTTAAGCGGCAGTTTTAATAGCCTTAAGGTAGTTTCTCAAAGTATGGTTTTATTTATTTTCTTAATCAGAATTGCCTGGAGTGCCTGTTTCGCGTATGCACCCCTGACCCCCCTCACACAGTGGGTAATGAATTTAAATCTGTATTTCTAATAGGCTTCTTAGATAATTCTGATGCCTACTGAAGCTTAAGATCCGGTATTAGAGCAGTGTCATGTTAGAGGAGTAGTTGGATTATAGATCTCTCCTGCAGTTTTTATACTGACTAGGAAAGCTTTCTGCAGAGACGTGAAATGATGTTCTTGTATTCGGTTGTTTAGCTGAGAGGCTGGTGGAGAAGTAGAGAAGGACATGTTGACCAGAGGTGGAAAGTGTACTCCTCTCCCATAGGAAGGTGGATCTCATCTCTCCCAAGTTACAGACCCATTCTTTACCTCAGCCCTTCTTTCAGCATTGCCACTGTGCCTCGCGGGCTTTGGACTGAATCTCTCTTTTAAGATACTTCCCTTGGGTAACAAGCTTGATACTGCTATCATTGCGGTCTTCTTATTTCATTAGGGAAATATTCGAGATTGATGAGACTTTTCATAGTGTTGTTTGTTTTTTCATCCGCTTTTGAATGCAAGGAAAAGAGCCCCAGGGGTAAATCCCCCAATGTCCGTAAATCAGCAGAGAGATTACATCTATCAAAGTATAATCTTCAGAAAATCAGACATGACTCATACAGGTACATAATGAATTTTTGTCAAATTGATTTGCCTCCTTAATGAGGAAATCGTTAAGGTGGCGGAGCTGGTTCAAAGCATTGGAGCAACGGGAGTTATGTAGGCCACCGGGAAGGGTTTGGAAACCAGTATGCCGAGGGATATGAGCTCCTCAGAGTAAGTAGCAAAGATCAGCGAGTCTCAGACTTTGTGGTCTTAGGACCCCTTTATAGGCTTAAAGGACCCCAAATGGTCTGTCAATATTTACTTTGCAAATTAAAACAAAAGCTTAAATATTTATTAATTTAAAAATAAATTAAACCCATCATAAGTTAACATTTTTTAATGAAAATAAATAAAAATAGCTCCATATATATATATATATATATATATGAAAAATAGCTCCATATATATGTGTGTGTGTGTGTGTGTGTGTGTGTGTGTGTGTATAGGCATTCTTTTACATGTTTGCAAATAGAACACTTTAACTGGCTTAGAGGACAGCTGGATTCTCATATCAGCCTCCACATTCATATGTTACAATATGTTGTTTTGGTTGAAGTATATGAAGAAAATCTGGCCTCACATGGTTATGCAGTTGGAAAAGGAGGACCTTCTAGAATCCCCAAAGTGCATGCTGGGGACTCCCAGGGGTCTTTGGATTACATTTTGAGAACCACTGCCCAACATTAAGAAATACCCTTGGCAGGTATGTTAAACAATGCCCCTGTATGAATTTGCAAGGACATGCTGTACTGTCTTACGCTTTATTTTCAAGTTGGGGATAGTTTTTCTTAATACTACGAAGCCCATGTCTTGTTCCTGCCACTAGGAACAGGTTGGGCCAGACAGAGCAAATTCCACTTGTAAACAGTAGGAATTGGAACTGCTTGTAAACCCATTTCTTTTTTTTTTTTTTTAAACGTTTATTTATTTTTGAGACAGAGAGAGACCCAGCGTGAGCAGGGGAGGGGCAGAGAGAGAGGGAGACACAGAATCGGAAGCAGGCTCCAGGCTCCGAGCCATCAGCCCAGAGCCTGATGCAGGGCTCGAACTCATGGACCGCGAGATCGTGACCTGAGCTGAAGTCAGACGCCTAACCGACTGAGCCACCCAGGCGCCCCTAAACCCATTTCTTTAAACAATCTGCCCCCGCTCCCCAAAAATCTTTTTTTCCCCATCAGTAAAAAAATGTGTGCAAGAGATTTTGAAAATATGAAGTACTTTGAACTTGTCAGAGATGAACACCGATACCTTTTTTAAGGCCTTCCAGTCTGTTATCCGTGTTAGTGTGTCAAAGTCCGTCCCGTTTCATTTGGTACCGTGCTCTACGTAATGCCTTTTTGAAACTGCATTCTCCATTTAATATATCATGAGTCGTTTTTCATGAGAGTAGATCATATTCTAAGTTTTTTTTTTAATGGCTACATTTTATTTTTGTTACGCTTTATCTAGTTTTGTAACATTGCATATTTTGACATTTTCATGTTCGGTGTGTTAATAACACAGCCATGGATGACCTTGTACCTGCAATCTTGTGCCGCTCTCTGCTAGTAACCAGGAGATGGGCACAAACTCCTGGAATTAGAAAATCCCTGCCCTCTAGAAGTCTCGTAGCAACTTACGTCTTCCCCAGCGGTACCTGAGACTACGGTCCCAGCGCCAGTGGCTCCAGGGCCAACCCCATCAGGCCTCACTACGCGTCTCCCCCATTGGACATCAGAAAATGAAGTCATTTCTCTTCACGTTGCTTCACATATCACTTGAGCCAGTGGTTCTCAGCTCTGTGTATCAGGATCACCACACCCCTGGAGCTTGTGACCCCTTGTCCTAAAAGTTCCCTCCCCCAGGTGGTTTTGTTGTGCAGGTAGGACGGAGAACCACCACGTGCTCTTACCCCAACCTTACCCTTCCCTGCCTTCCTGCCCCTTTCTTCGCACTCTGTATAATCCAGGGTCTGTTATTATCGAATTCGCCAAAAACGTTATCTCTGTGTGTGTTTTCTCTTCACGTCTCTCCAGAACTGAAACCTGGTTTCCTTTTCCACTCCCCAGCTCGATGTCTGCCGCGCAGCCTGCTCGAGGCTGGTGTTCCCCACACCCTGTGATCTTCAGGTCCTAAAGGACAGTTCCCTGTCCTTGCAGTCCACGGCTGACTTCAAATCTTCTCTGTTGAACAACAACAAACGAAACAGCTTCTTCACAGTTGTCAGAATTTTCCACTCGTCACCCCAACGTACCATGGGCAACCTACCCACTACGCTGGCGCTGTCCCCTTTTGTGGTCATTCTTGGCAACCTCACCTCCGATATGTGACTCCACCCATCCCACAATTGTTTTCAGTTCTCAGGATATCTCCTCCCCCTCCATCTCCAGCCGTTCATAAGTCATAGCCTCCCACTGTAGAATTCCCCACCTCCCAAATCTAGAATTTTGACAGCAATCACTCGTCAGCCTTTCTCGGATTCCCTTTCAAGACATTCTCTGATCCTTTCAAATCTCTCTCCTCCTTTGGCCCTGCTTTCCATACATGTCATCCCGTGTCACCCCCTTCTCAGTCTCCATGGATGCAGTGGCCCAGCACTACACGCATTCCTTCATACACGTCCTTCGCCCCTTTGTGGCACCTGTACCTCTACTCTAGCAGCTGAATATTGCTGGAGGAGATAACAGAAGGCTGATGGCTAATGTTCCTTAAACTGCATTACCGCAGATCTGAAATGGGTACTCGGTCCTGCCCAACAACCTGACCACACTTCTCTGGTAAATTGAGGGGCTATTTTATACCTTCTTGCTCCTCAGATTATTAAAATCCTTTCTCTCCTCTACTTCTGCTCTGCTGACTTCACCTTACATCCCACAGAGAAAAAGCCATACAAGAAGACAATAATTTTATCTTGCCACGAATGATCTATGAGCGTGACTCTAAATGTGCCCAGATGATTCTGTATTTCTCTCTGTTACACAATGGATGGTGTCCCTGTTCATATCTGAGGTCTACTCTTTTCTATGTGCTCCGGAATCCATTTTCTTGAGGACTTTGATCCTGCAAATATCCTTTTTCTTTGCGTCTCTCTGTATCATCAAATTCTCTGCTACTGCATCATTTCTTTGGGCTTTCCAGACACTCCTTAATATCACCCAACTTCAAAAAAGCAAAACAAACAAACAAACAAAACCTTTCCCTTATCCTGTCCTTTCCCTTCTAGCTACAGTCCCTTTTTTTTTTCTATACAGCAAAATTTTCTGAAAGATTTATATACACAGACTGCCTCTATTTTCTTACCTGAACTGACTCCAAGCTGGCTTGTCTCCACCAGTTTATGGGGACAGTTCTGATTAACATTACAAAAGACATCTTCGAAGCTAACGGTCAATCTAATATCAGAGTCTCTCAGTAGCAGTCGATATAGTTGATATAGTTGACTACACCCTCATTGAAACGCGTTCATGATTATTCCTCTTACCACACTCGTCAGTCTCCTATTCAGTGTCTTTTGCTGGATCCCATAACCACCATCTTTACACTGGTGACTGTTACATATGTATCTCCCACCCGCAGTCTGTACTGAACTACACCACACCTCCATTTGTATGTCCGTGTCAATTTATGCCAAGAGTGGAACTACTGATTCTCTCCCCACGCCAACCTAGTACACTCGGAAGTGTTCTGTCTCAGTCAACATCTGCGTATGAGTTCTCTTCGATTCTACCCTTTCCGTCATCTCCACATTCAACCTATCCTAGGCCCATTGGTTCTGTTTCAGAACATATCTTCAATCTGATTTCTTCTCTCCAGCTCCCCTGCTCCAACTCTGGTCATACACTGTCCTCCCTCTTTGGCTCAAACTGGTCTGTTCACCTTCTTACCGTCTGTTCTCCCCAAAGTGGTCGGAACCACTCTTACTCTAAAGAGAGAATCAATCGTACTTTGCTGTTTCATTCTCCAGGGAGTTCCCCTTGCTGCTGAAATAAATCTCTGGCTCCTTACCATGGCAGAGAAGCCGGCCCTTGCATATCTCTGTGAGTTCATCTTTTTCCTCATTTCACTGTGCTCCCGCCACAGAAGTGACTCTACCCTTAATCACACGAAGACCATCTCAGGGCTTCGATGCTTGTTTATTCCACAGGAACATTCTTTCACCAGGTCTCCCTTCTCATCCTTCAGATCTCAACCCAAACATTACTTACCTTCTCAGAGGCACCTCCTAACCACTGTTATCTCAGGAGCGCCATTGCTTGACCCTATTCTAGTATTTTCTCCTCAGTACCTGATGTCTTATTTGTTTGCGTATTAATAGGTCTTCCTATAGTAGTATGTTAGCTTCTAAAGGTTAGGGATTCTCTTTGTCCAACTGCCATGTTTCTAGCTCTTCGGAGAGTGCCTGGTTGAGTCAGAACACAATATTAACTACTTGAACTGTCTGTAAACACTTCTTTTAAAAGGTCTTTTAAAAATGTTTATTTATTTTGGGAGAGAGAGACAGAGAGTGCGAACAGGGGAGGGGCAGAGAGAGAGGGAGAGAGAATCCCAAGCAGATCATGTGGGGCCAATCCCATGAACAAGATCCCATGAACCTCGAGATCAGGACCTGAGCCAAAATCGAGAGTCAGACTGTCAACTGACTGAGCCACCGAGGTGCCCTGTAAACACTTTAAAAAAACCAAAAAACTATATATATATATATATATATATATATATATGCATACACAGTTAAGCTGTTTAAAGAGCTATTGGATGAAAGAATTGCAGATCTCTCTCTCTGCCACAGCAAATGGTCATGAAAACACCCTCATATCACAACCTTGGAAGGGTCTTGAGAAGTAAATGGATAAACTTAATATTGAAAAGAACAGTCTTATATCAAGTATACTTAACTACACGTAGTTGGCAAATACTTTCGACGCTTAAAAAGATACTATACATACATTAAGCGAAACTCTCCCAAATCCTTCAAGGGCAATGTAGGTAGAATAGTGGAGAAAAGGCTTCAGGGAGGGGAAAGAAATGCAGGAGGCACCATGCAGGTAAGCTTCACACTGGTTTGACTCCAGTAATATTTCCCAGGGAAGCTGACTCTCACGTGTCGGCAAACAGCAGTTGTTGAGTAAATGTCAACGGTGTTACTTCAGGGCTGTTTGTGGTGTCAATATGTGCATTGACATTTTTTAATGTCACAATGTCATATCTTTCCTGTTTGAGGATGTGTGGTGCTGGGCAGAGGAGATCAAATGAAGAGTTAATGTAAAAGTCCGTCAAGAGATGCTTAAAGACACAATTATGAAGATTTTCAAACACAAAGAAAGTGGAACAGTCGAATGAACTTCCATGTGCCTGTCATCCAGATTAGATAGTGACCAGCATATAGCCAGCCCGGTTTCATCTATGTGCTGCCACTCCTCTGTCCCCAGAATCAATTGTTTTCAAAGACGTGTCAGATATTCCATTATTTCAAGCATCTCAGTATGTATCTCTAAAACATCAGGACTTTCATTTTTGGCAACCTCAATACTCTTATTTTTTCTAAAAGAATAACAGTATCGAATAGCCAGTCGGCATTCAAATTTTCCTAGTTATCTTATAAATATCTTCATGAGGCCAAAGTCCCTGACCATCCACTACAAGAAGTTGAACTTACTTGTCATGGGCATTGCCCTAGTTGTGTGGCACAGGCTCTGGATAGATCTCGCAGATTTCCTCAAAAATTAAGGGTGATCCATTTACCTTGCCTCTTAATCCTTTAAGAATTGCACATCTAGGGGTGCCTGGGTGGCTCAGTTGGTTGAGGGTCCGACTTCGGCTCAGGTCATGATCTCACAGTTTGTGGGTTCAAGCCCCGCATCAGGCTCTGTGCTGACCGCTTGCTCAGAGCCTGGAGCCTGCTTCAGATTCTGTGTCTCCTACTCTCTCTGCCCCTCCCCCGTTCATGCTTTGTCTCACTCTGTTTCTCAAAAATAAATAAATGTAAAAAAAAAAAAAAAAGAATTGCACATCTAGGCTGAGTCACTGGGTTTCATTCATTCATCAGGGCATTTATTTTTATTTTTTATTATTTTTATTTTTTATTTGAGAGAGAGAGAGAGAGAGAGCGCGCACAAACATGTGAGCAGGGGAGAGGGGCAAAGGGTATGAGAGAGAATCTTAAGCAGGCTCCACACTCAGTGACTCTGGGACCATGACCTGAGATTGAATTCAAGTGTTGGACGCTCAATCAACTGAGCCACCCAGGCGCCCCAGCTCTTGGACAGTTTCTACATCACATCCAATGGCATTTGATTATATTTCCTGTAGAACTGTTCTGCATATACTTATTTGCTGACTCCTCAATGAAACCTAAGGCTCTCCAGGGTAGGTATACCGATGTATCAAATGTCAAAGTCAGCCCTACCATGACTTATTTCATATTCAATAAATCCACCTCCAACTAAAGATGATGCCTCTCTGTCTCATCCTTGCCTTCACTAATCCTTGAGAGACATATGGATAATCATTGGAAGGCTGGTAGAAACAGGGGTCCCTGGAGAAAAGGATGAAAGATAACACAAAGAACTTTATGATCTCTACTTGTTCTGCCATCTTGGAGAAAATCATATGTGTTCTTTTCTTTCGTTCTTTTTTTAATCTCACGGCTTTTAGTTCCTAAGCTCTCAAAGATTTATTTCTTGGCAGTAACATTTAGAAAATCTACCTTTATCCTGAAGTCTGCATATTCCAGTTTTATTATTTTGTTCAGCCCAATGGAATTATTAGAGAGAGAACGCCAGCCATGCTGATTGCTACCAATTTATTTCAAACATTTGTGAAGGTAGAATCACAAAACATCTGCACTAGTTTTTTCCTTGGGCCTATATGCTCTTGGTATTATGCCTATGCAGAGGCTGTAAGCCCATCTTTCTTACCTGTATGTTTACTCGTTTGGCATGTATCTATTGAGTGCCTGGTGTATTCCACCTCTGCTACATGCTGGGAGCACAGTGCTGAACCACAGGCACAGCCCCTTTTGCCACAGCCTTTATATTCCGCAAGCACCCCCCCCCAAATTTGGCCCCATCTCCTGCTGCTGTTAGGAAGTCCTGTCATTTATGTAGAGTACAGCAGGGGGCAGAGGAAGGCCGCCTTTCACAATCGGTTGTGGCGTCCTAGCATTTCAGCTGTAGATTAGAATTGTGACTTCAGTTTTTGAAGGAAACTAGAGTCTGGTTTTGCATTTTGCTCATTGCTCCTCTGACTTTGGGTACCTCTGGTACCAAATTTGGGAAAAGGCGAAACATTCCATCTTTCAGAATCAGTATTTTTCTGGAATAGTCGTGAGAGAAGCTTGCTAAGGGAAGGAATTCTACTCTGGATGCTTTCAAAAATAAAGACTATTCAATGGGTTTAATATTAATTTAATGTTTTCTGTGGAGCTGAATTTTCATTTAGGTGTTTGCTCAGATTGAACTGTAGCTGCATTTTTATTGTTACTGAGAGAATGGGTAAAGAAACCGTGATTCCCATCAGCTAATCTTGTTCTTATTTCAGCAACAGTAGCTCTCCATCCTCAGATTTTGACAGTGAATAAGAGGAAATTTTAGAAATGTAGAGATAGCAAAACGTGTGTGTATGTGAGTGCGTATGAGTGTGTGTGCATGTGTGTTTTACATACTATTGGGACCTCAAGAATGATATCAGAGGGGCAGGGACAAAGAAAGGGTCACGGATGTGGGGTGTTAAACTGGGGGCAAAGACCTCAAGAGAATATTCTAATTTTGGACTTTTTAATGCTATGCTAGATGTGCTGGGTGCTTTCAGGCAATCAGTATTTATCTGAGGTCTGAAGATAGATACTCATTTGAGGTATGAAGATAGATATTAGAGTTTCCTTTGAAAAGGAAAATCTGAGTCAGAGAGAGCAGAATCACCTGAGCAGACACCTTTTTTTCCTTTCCTCCTGTTCTGCTACTCCCTATGGGACAAACACAGGAAAATCGCACCAACTCTCCCTGGCTATGGCTCCCTAGAGAGGTAGTGGGGGAGTAGAAGGGGAGGGGGGTAAGTCAATTTCTAGTGAATGTGAGAGTGAGTCACATCTCATATTCTGTGGAATTATTTGTCTTCCCCACTAGACAGGAAGTTCTGTGGAACAGGGTCACGTTTATCTTGCTTGTCATTGACTTTCGTGTGCCCATGTCATTTTTCATATGCCAATACTTTAGGGGCATAAATAATAGTCTTCCCACTGACTTCATTAAAGAAAGACTAAAGAGATTAAGAAACATGGATAATCCCAGCCATGAGTTCTTTTTAAAATGTATGTGTAGGTGTGTGGGTGTGTGGGTGTGGGTGTGTGATTTCTAATCATCTGTCCCTGGTCCACCTATGAATATGATGGGAAATGCAGAGGAAATAAATAGGAGTAGCTACATAGACTCTGAAATGCCTTCCAATCTAGCCATCTAATATTCTACATTCTTTGAATTAGAAGGGCCCTACTCTGACGCACCCAACTAATTTAGGATTCCACAGTGTCCCTAAGGGAAGTCACTCATATTTTTTGGAACATTCACCATATCTTGAGGCAGCTATTCCACTACTAGACAGTTCTTGCTTCTTTTTTGGGGGAGGGGGTGTTGGGGCAGATGTTTATAGAAATATGGAAAAATACAGGAAATAATATAATGACATGCATATGCCCACTGACTAAGAATTAACAAGCTCCAATGTTTTGTCCTTTTTTGCCTCAGCTATCCACCATTGGGAAATAACTTTCCATGGGTCTCTTACCTTTTTAAACATCCGCGAGTGGACTACTGGCCGCTCCTTATTCTGGACTATCTTGTATAGAGGTTTGTACTGTGAACAGCTATGAAAGATATAATGATGTCCTTCAGAGTAAAGGGCAAGTTTCTTCCAACCTTGGAAGATAGACAGTGTGTCGCGTTCGAGCAAAGAGCAGGTAGGCTTAATGCCCGTTATAAAACAATCAGGTTCCTTAAACTCAGGATTCTGCTCCTGTAATCCAACCACTGCACGTCTGGTCCTCTTCACGCTGCCTGTGGGAATCAGGGCTTCAGAGATTGGCACACACATGCTGGTCTCTCGCTGCTGCTAGTGCTGCGAATAATAAACTGTCTTTTGGGTCACCTGGGTGGCTCATTTGGTTAAGCGTCCAACTCTTGATTTCAGCTCAGGTTATGATCTCACAGTTTGTGAGATTGAGCCCTGAGTCAGGCTCTGTGTGCTGACAGCATGGAGCCCACTTGGGAATCTCTCTCTTCCTCTCTCTCTCTCTCTCTCTCTCTGCTCCTCTCCCACTCATGCTGCATGCTCTCTCTCCCTCTTTCTCTCTCAAAATAAATAAATAAACTTAAAAAAATAACGTCTTGGGGCACCTGGGTGGCTCAGTCAGTTAAGTGCCCGACACTTGGTCTCAGCTCAGGTCATGATCTCACGGCTCGTGAGATCAAGCCCTGTGTTGGATCCTGTGTGAACAGTGTGGAGCCTGCTTGGGATTCTGTCTCTGTCCCTGTCCCCCTCTCCCCAACCCTCTCTCTATCAAAATAAATAAATAAGTAAATAAATATTTATTACTATTATTTTAATGTTTATTTTTGAGAGAGAGAGAGACAGAGAGACAGAGAGGTAGTTTGTGAGCAGGGAAGGGGCAGGGAGCAGGAGACACAGAATCTGAAACAGGCTCCAGGTTCTGAGCTATGAGCACAGAGCCCGACACAGGGCTTGAACTCATTAACTGTGAGATCATGACCTGAGCTGAAGTTGGAAGCTTAACTGACTGAGCCACCCAGGTGCCTGTAAATAAATAAATGAATTAATAAATAAATATTTAAAACAAACAAAATCCTGTCTTTTACATTTGATCCAGGAGTTTTGTGTCAGCATCTATTGAAACAGTGGTGGGTTATTTTTAAACTATCCTAAGCAATGAAAAAAGGTAGAAATAGTTCCCACAATAATATTAATATTAAAACTTGATAAAGGTAGAAAAAAGAAAACTAGACAAATTCACTTATGAATGTAAAGGCTAAAATACTAAAAAAAAAAATAGTAAGCAAAATTCAGTAGCAAATTATAAAAAGAATGAAAGGAAATTAAGTCAAGTTTATTTCAGGTATGTAAAGATAGTTGAAAATTTGGAAATTTATCAAAATAATTTCCTATTTAGATTAAAAGGGAAAAAATCTTTTATAACTATTGTTGGTGAAAGGCATTTGATAAAAATCTAGCAACAATTATTAATAAGAAACCCCATGTAAAATAAGGATGGGATAAGACATTTTTAACATGATAATGACTATATCAAACTATGAAATAGTAAAGCTATTTTAAAATCAGGAACAAATAGCACTGAAAACTTTTACTATTACTAAGTATATTTTGGAAGTTTTAACTAATGTAATATAGCAGTAAAATATGTAACATATTGGAGGAAAGCCAAATAAATTATTTCTCTTTTTTGCAGAAATATAAATATATATTCAGAATTTAGTGACAGTAAAAACCTACTAGAATGAAAAGGAGAATTTGGTAAGGTGGCTGGATGTGATAAACATATAAAAAGGTCAGTAGCTTGTCTCTAAATAAGCATATCCAGTTAGAAATAAAAACTACAAAATACTTAGGAATGAATCTGATGCAATGGGTAAAAGACATACATTAAACAAACAAACAAACAAACAAACAAACAAAAAACTATAAAATCATGTCCAGGGACATAAGGCAGGATTTAGAAATGGAGATACATACCAACATAAGATTTAATTTGCAATTTAAATATCAATCCTTGAGGCACTTGGGTGGCTCAGTCGGTTGAGCATCTGACTCCTGATCTTGGCTCAGGTCATGATCTCACGGTTGGTAGGTTTGAACCTACATCGGGCTCTGTGCTGATGGCGCAAAGCCTGCTTGATCTTCTGTCTTGCCTTCTCTCTGCCCCTCACCTGCTTGTGTTCTCTTTCTTTCTCTCTCAAAATAAATTAAGTAAACTTAAAAAAAGTCAATCTTTATTAATAATCCATATTAATATGCAAGTTTAGTTCAAAATGTAATGGAATAAAAATCATTATTTTGAGTAGGTGGAGGGAGTTACACAAAAAGATATTAATGTTCCTGTGCAAGAGTAAACGTCTGAGAGGAACTGAGAAGGATGGCTTGCTTTAACAGGTAGTATAACTTAAAACAAAGTTACAACATTTAGACAGCCAGGAAATGGTGCTGAAACAGATCAATGCAAAAGAAGAGAGTCAGGAGTAGACCCAGTGAATATGGAAACATAATGAATTCTAGACAGGACTTTCAATTCAGTGGGAGAAAGAAGATTTAAAAAAAAAATCAATTGTACCACGTGTACATGGGTGTCCATTAAGACAAAATGATCTATACTTCTCATTCACACCTTACTGAAAAATAAGTTCCAGATAGATTTATGATACAAATCTTAAAATGACATTAGAAAAAAGGCAATATTAATAAAAGTTTGGAGTTTCAGTGTTTTCCTATATTCTTGGCCCAAGACTGTCATAAAAACTAGATCAGGAGCGAGGACTCAATAACCAGCCAAAGTATTTCTCTTCACAGACGTTTAGATTACTAAGGCCCTGAGGAGGCCAATCTCAGAGAGGCAGTCTGTACCACGGAAAGATCAGGAAGTTGAGACAGATAGACAAGGGTCAGAATCTCAGTTTGGATCCATATTATATGTGGGACTTTGGACAAGCTATTTAGTTTCCTTAAATCTCAGTTTCCTCCTCAGTGAAATGGGTATAATAACTTTAAGAGGTCATGCAAGGATTAAATATTTCTCTGTCTTTAAAAAATTTTTTTTTAAATGTTTATGTATTTTTGAGAGAGAGAGACAGAGCATGAGCAGGGGAGGGGCAGAGAGAGAGGAAGACACAGAATCTGAAGCAGGCTCCAGGCTCTGAGCTGTCAGCACAGAGCCCGACGCGGGGTTCAAACCCGTAAACTGCAAGATTAGGACCTGAGGTCAGACCCTTAGCCAAATGAGCCACCCAGGAGCCCCAAATTTTCTTCCGTCTTGTAAAGAGGCCTAGCTCAGTGCCTGACATATATTCAGTAAATGCTCATTTCCTTCTTTCATTTTCAACTTCTGACTATTTGAAAAGCATCAGATTTTGGATGTTTGTGAAGAGTGTCATTATAGTACTCTGTGAATAACAGCAAAACCAATATAGAGACCCCAATTTCAATTCTTTTGGTTCGAGCTTTCTCTGGAAACCTGAGAATTTTTAATACTGGCAAACCAAATTGATGATTCTGCCTCTTACCAAAGAAAATCAATAAACATTAGCTCTTCTGAGGCAGACAAATCACAGGAAACAAAAGTTCCACAGTGTTTCATAATCTTATGACAAACACCATCTGAGTTACTTACAGTTCCTGGATGAGGAATCTTTTCCTACGAGGATTCACTGGCCAGGCCCAAGTTGGCTATGTCTCCTCCTGGTTTTGTCGCTTTGCTCATACGATTTGTTTGCACTTTTGCCTATTGTGAGCTTAGCCATCTCCTGATCTGGTGAATTCTCAGCCCTTAGAACCAGTCAATCTCGACAGAGGATCCCGCGAGGCTTCCTGATCTGGCCACTAACTGTTGGTGTTCAACTCCAGCAATGACATGCCAGGCTGAAGCTTAATTCTTTAGAATATTTTTTTTGGCTAGCTTATGGCTCAGCTTCCTCTGTTCATCAGGGAGCAGTATCTCAGGCTTCTCAGGGAAGTACCACTCCTATCATCAACTTTGGGATTCAGGGTCTGTCCTGGGCCCCAGGAAAGCCCTCTGACCTATCCCTGATTCAGGTAAGCGCTCATGTCTTAGCCCTCATCGGTGTCTTTTTCTTTCTCTCTGTAGGTAAGTTTGTATCTGTTAATAAGAGACTATGTCTTGTTTGCTCAGTGTCTAAATAAAGATTATTTGGGTAAAAGGAACAGATATTCCAACCTCCATCCCACTCCTTGCTTAAACAGAGGGATTTATTATACAATGTCAAAGGAAAATCTCTTGGACATCCAAGCACAAGACAAAAAGTGCAGTCGGCCTGAAAACACAACTGGAATATTGGGAACAGAGATTGCCCTCTCCATTTGTAAGCCTCAGATAATCTTTCTCACCTCTATTTCTCCATCTCCTGTCTCTGGTGGCTTCTTGGACCAATATGGCTGCCCAGTCATGGCTCTACATAACACTTCTGTTCAATCACCTACTTTCATTTCATGATTTTTAAAATCTCTGTGACAGTCCAAAGACTGCAAGAGCCTGATTGCAGCTTATCAGCCAATAGACTGACAGATCGGTCAGCCAATAGCTTGGTCCAATCAATTTTGAACAAAAGGCATGGTCGGGTAATAATCGGCTGTGGGCCAGAAGAGGTTTCTTAGAAGGGGGCTTGGTAGATCAGGTCAGCTACCCAGGAACTAGCTTGATAGCATCCTTAGCCCTTCACAGTGAAATAAGGTCCAGTAGTTTACAAAGTGCTTTTACATACTCTATGTTAATTTTCTTGTTTGCTTGCTTAATGTATTCATTCAACATTTGATGACATGGCCTGTACCAAGAACAGGAGTAGGTACCACAGTACTAGGTTCCATGTTCCAATATGAGTATGTTGTTGTCCAGGCAGTTCTATTAGGAGTGGGGTTGCAGGATAAACAAATAAGCAGGGAATGTGATAGAAGGGCACTGATGGAGAAAGTTGGGTTGCGATGGACAGTAATGAAGTACATAAATTGTGCGTGGAAGTGAAGGGTACAAGTCAGGAAGATTATTTTGTAGCTTGATCATCTTTACACATCACAGAAATCCGGAGGTTGGCAAGGCAGGTAAAAATGTCACCTGATTTGACAGTTGAGATAACTAGGACTCAGAGGGGTTGAGTGATTTGCCTGACACCACATAGCACTGCAATCCAGGCTAGATCCAGATCTTCTGACTCCTGGTTCAGTGCTCACTCTTTTCACCCGAATTCCTCCCCGCCCCCCCCCCCCTCCAGGTTTGCTCTGGCAAGGGATGTCTGACTCACGGACGGCAGGGGTGGGCAGTGGAGAAATCAGGCCAACCTTCACTGTGCCTCTAACAAGTCATACATTAGGAAGGATACAACAGACATGGAAGACACTCTCTTTGCTCATAGGTCTTCTTCTGGGGTGGGCTTGGCAGTATTGGAAATCTCTACGCAAGCTAGGCCTGGATGTGCAGACCCTACTAGATAGCTGTTCTAGGTAGATGATTAGCACAAATGGTGGTGGTGACATGAATTTGGTCTGGGAGGATCTTGGGAGGAAGTTAGGACAGGTGGAGGTTTCAACATCCCTCCTGTGACCCATCCACTTTTCTTATATTTGGCTTCCTTCTTGACCCACATCCCTCCTTTCTGCTGCCAAATAAGTGGTGAGGTCTATGTCGTGTGGACAAGAGTCACAAAAAGTCACATGCATTTTTCAGAATGTGCATTCATGCCCTTTCCCATTATTAGGAAAAATGCAGTTTCCTTGAGATTCACCTTACCACGTTTCTTGCTTTGGCTTTCTTTCTCTTGAAGTGTGGAGCCATCTGTCACATCTGTGATGGAGATGTAGAAAGCACTTCTTTACTTTAAGAAGATCAACACCGTGGATATGATAACCAATGGCAGCTGATATTGGGCCTTAGATCTGGGGAGGCCATGGGACTGGTGGGGTCCAAAGAGAACACATGCCAAGCAGGAGGAGCTCTGCTTCTCTGCACCCATCTCTGACTGTTGGGGAAGCATCATCAGCTCTTCCTATTTTTTAAAGAGAAGCTAGAAATCTGAATTGAAAAATTTCAGGCCAAAACTGGCACACAATCTCTTAAAAATACAGCTAGAACAAACAAAATATGATTTGGTTTGACAGCAGGTGGGTTATAACTTCTGAGTTACTTGTTCTTTAAAAAACTCCTCCCAGGCACTCACATTCGGGTATTCTTTCTCAAAAACCATAATCTTAATCTATTCATGAGACAGTATCAGACAATCCCAATGGAGGGAATTCTATGAAACATCTGACCAGCACTCGTCAACATTGTCACGGTCATGATAAACAAGGAAAAGAAGACTGAACAAGTGTCACAGATCAGGGCAGACTAGGGACACATGATGACCAGATGCAGTCTAAGATCCTGGAATGTTAGTGGAAAAATTGGTGAAAATCTGAATAATGTCTGGAGTTTAGTTGATGGTATGTTAATTTCTTAATTTTGACAAATGTAGCATAATGAAAAATGGTAACATTTTTGAAAAGTGGGTGAAAGGTATATGGCAACTCTCTGTACTACATTTGCAACTTTTCTGTAAATCTAAAATTATTCCAAAGTCAAAAGTTTATTCAAAAGAAAAAGTCCCTTCCAAGCTCAAGATAACCTTTGGTTGTTATGGTTCTGCAAATGAGGCTGGGTTTCCAATGTCAAAACACATGCTGTCCTATTGGTGTTCCTTCTTTCAAATGGTGAGTGCTTAGCACAGTGTTGCGCCTTACTGTCCTTTCCTTTTAGATCACACGGTTCCAAGACTCCTGAAACGGGCCTGCAGGTTAGCCCAGAAGCATACAGGTGGTCAGGCAACTTTGCTATACAAGATGGCGTCTCTCTTCCTATTAGTAAGAGAAGGTCTACTTTGCAGTCATGCACACTGCGGCCCTCCCACTGGAACTGCCTTGCAATGGCCGGAGTCAGTTTGAAATTCACAGGCAGAGGCTTAGGTGCACTCCCAGCGCTGACATTTTGCCTGAGGATATGGAGGTTTGACCTGAAAGCCAGGCTGTGCAGCTGGATCATTTTCTATACGGCTCCTGGCTTGGTGTCGTAGGATCCAAGAAGACCCCCTCCTCTCTAAAACAACATCCCAGAGTCAGGAAAATTGGCGAGGCAGACAGGGCTGAAGTGAGCTATCAGGGTGAGGAAGGGGCCTGCATGGGAGTGAGAAACCCTTACAAATGTTTTCATCTTCCCGGAGGAGTTAAGTTTCTCTAAATTTGTGGTCCCTCCGACTCCACAGGAATTGTATCTTTCTGCAGTGTTCCCAGGCAATTATTCCTCCTCACAAAGCTGAGCCTCCGCTTTCAGGACCCAATCAAGTGGCCACAAATCAAAGATAGCTTGGACTCATTCCACTAATAGCATTGGAAAGCCATTAGCTGAAGTTGTTTGAAAAGGGAAGTGGCTCAGATATCTCTGGGCTCACAAGAAAAGCTTCTGTAATGTCAGATTATGGTTACCAAATGGCTTAGTGGACTGAGGCATCACATTTCTCATAATGAGAGGTTATTTATTGCACCACTGAACCAACACACTCTCCCTTGCTCACTTGCACAAGATAAGATGAAGAGCCCTTTCAAGTTGAATTAAGTTTAAAAGGAAAAGCAACACACATGCTCCCAGCTAATGGTGGGGTTTAGCTCCGGCTGTGTAGGGACGAAGTGTAGATGGCTCCCTCTGTGGGTGGTCGGAGGGGCTCTGCAAGGCTCTCCTTGCCCCAGTCTCTAATGCTTGCGGATGAACTCCCTCGGACCATTTCTTTTGGTTAAGGCACTGTTTCCAAGAAAGCCTTTGTCAAAATGTTAAAAACTTGCCCCATTCACCGTCCTCAACCTAACAGGAGCTCCTCTTTCTTCGGGGGGAACTTCCTCCAGCGCCCCCTTCCCGTGGTTCCGACTGGCTGTCAATCCCAGCACTCCTAGCTCTCGCCCGCCCACGGAGGGGGCATGGGTCCCTCCTTCGGGGCACAGTGATTGGCTCAGGGATGGGCACATGACAGAGCTTGGGCCAATCAGAGGCCTCTCCTAGGAGTGATTTGAGGAGAGCTCAGAGAGGCAGCATTTTAACCCAAGAGGTTGGAGGGAGGGATCGGAAGCGAGGCTTCCAGAGAACCTGTTTTTGGTGGCAGAAAAAGCCACATGTCCACTGGACAGAATGAAAGCATGTGAGGTAAAGAGAGAGGAGAGACAGAGGGAGGGCTCCTCATGGCATCGAGGCCCAATTCTAGCACGGGGAACAGAGATACGTGTCCGGATGTTCCAGTATCCTTCCAATAAAGCCCTTTTTAAATTAAGCTTGTTTGTACTGGGCTTTTACCACTCACGGGACGGAATACTCTGACTAAAGCAGCCATCCATGTGGCCGTCTTCTACGGCTTTCCGTAAACATTCCTGCATGACGGGCAAGTGCAGGCTGCCTGCCCCTGATGCTGGGCCCCCAGGTGCCAGGTGCCTCTGCTGGTCAGGAGTGGAAGGCAGCAGAGGAAGGAAAGTAAAATGCAAACACGTTGGCCTCCTGGAAGTGAAAGCAGAGGGCAGACACGTGGGCTCTTCTTTCTGGGGTTCTGGGAAGGGTCTTTGGAAGAAAGGGCTCTGCAGCCAAGGTAGTTGTGTGTGGGCGTCGGAGGCCTGGGAGCTCAGGCCGAGTGCGGAGGACGGAGGGAAGCAGGACCCCTCCCCCCCCTCCCCCCAGCCCAGGCTCCCCCCTGGACTCTCCCAGCGGCCCCCAGCCCTTCCCCGACCCTGCAGCCTCTTTACCGCCCCCCAGATAAGCCAGGAGGGAACCGGTCAGGACTGGTTACGCCTCAGCTGGCCTTTCTGCTCTACCGTGCTCCACCCCGGGGTGGTCAGGAGGGGTGGTCAGGAGGGTCGGGCGGTGTGGTGTAGATCCCTGAGCCCGGGGGTCCCGGTGGCAGGTGCTCGGAGGCTGGTGGGCGGTGGGCTGGGGCCCAGGGCCCGGAGAAGCATGCGGGGGTGGAAAATAATGAACTCCTTCGTGACTGTCTCCGCAGGCTTTAAATTACAAATCATCCCGGCATTGGTTCAAAGCACCCCAACAGCCCCTGGAGCCCTGCGGCTGGGCAGAGCGGCCCACGTGGCTTTTTCGATCTCCGGGGTGTGACAACCTCGCTGTGGCCTTGGCAGTGATGGAGGAGGGGCGCTGGGAACACGCTGGAAGACAGGCATCGAACTGAAAGCAAATTTACCAGCACACGTATTCTTGGGTCTTTGCGCAGGTATGTTGACAGAGAGAGCTGAGCTGGCAGTGGGGTGGGGAGCGCTCCCTGACGCCAGGCCCTATGTGCCAGTCCCGCACGAATCATTTGGACGTTGGGGGAGGCAGAGAAAAGTAAGTCATTATTCCTGAGTTCCAAGGCAGTGGGCGAAGCAAACACTAGAGGAAAACAATGTGCTACAATACAGGCTTTGCTCAGATCCTCCAGAACATTCCTCAGAGCAGAGAGGTAGGTGTAGTGGCCCAGGTTCGTGGAACTGGTTCCTGCAGGGCAGTGGGAGAACCAGGCAGGAGGACTGACCTCCGAGTCCTGGGGAGAAAGCTCAGGAAGTGATGGGAGTCTGCAGTTTAGCGCCCAGGAGTCGATGGAATCTGATGGAAACAAAGGGTCTGTGGGAAGGGCGGGGCGTGAAGGGGTGGTGGGTGTCTGAAGGGTGGTGGGATCCGTGAAAGGTGGATGGGGGGGTGTCAGGAGGTAGACCCTGAAACTGCCCCACAGCACTGAAGCAGAGGCTGTGGTCTTTTTTTGTGAAACCTGCGGCTGATGGCGGGAGGGAAGAACATTCCCTGAGAAGGCACGGAGGGCCTGAGAGCTGGGAGAAGGAGTGTTGGCTCCCGGCTGCAGGTGCCAGGCCCAGGGTCCCAATCTGCTCCAGCGCTCCACAGCTGGCTGTGGCCGGTGCCCAGATGTTTTGAGTAGAAAGAAACACTTTTCAGGCAACCTGAAGAAGTCCCAGGAAATCTATCACTGGAAGAAAATCTCCTTCTAGGGTTTTGATGTAGGTGGAGGGAATGCAGGGTGGAGTTCATGCTCATGTTTGCACCGAAAGGAATGAAACGGTACATGGCGTCCTTTCAGACGTGGCTCGACTGTGTTTGGGAATGCCTTGGGCTCTAGGGTATAGGGGAGGGTAAAATTATCTCACTGTAATTTGAGAAAAAGCGTCTATTTTCTTATTCCTTGAAGAAGTAAAAATAAGGCGTGTGTGTGCGTGCGTGCGCACGCTCGTGAACAGCGGGGGTGCTGGCTGGGCTACCCGAGGACAGGACATCTGATAAAAGGCTCTTGTTCTATGAGTTATTCAGTCAGTTGCTTTTGTCAAGTCTTTCCAAGTCAACATTTCCAAGCCTCACAGCAAGGACACCACCAGGGCTGTAGGAAAAGACATGCCATCTTTCCCGGTTCTGTTCTCCTAGCGCTCTCTTCTCCCCTCTGTGATGTCTTCTTAGGAGGGAAGAAATTGGTCAAAGGCTGGAAGGTTCAGGACACTGCATCAGGACCCCCTGTGCTCCCCTAAACTCCATCTCTGACAGTTTATTTTCCAAACTTAAAAGGTTTTGTGGACTTACTAGAAGCCAGGTGTTCCCAAGAATAGAAAACATGTCGTCTGAAAGTCCCCAAGTGCCCAGGGCTGGCAGGACATGGTGGTAGAAGGTCTTGTCTGGCTGTTGAATGTATGCTCGTGATGCCTGGGGGGAATCCAGGACATTGGGAATGTGGCCGGAATATGCAGCAGACACACAGAATGAGGGAGTTTGACTCCACTGTCTTCGGGCCCTGGAGACAAGTCTGGCTCTGGGAATGCCAGGATCATGGTGGGAGGCGTTGAGTGCCAGAAAACCTAGACAGGGACAGACCAGAGAGGTGTGGGTCCCTGGGGATTGAGCATGTTTCAGTGAAGCCCCAGTTCACTCCTCAAAGTCTGGGGGTGGAGAAAATTCCTCCAATCTCACCCTTCCCTTTTAATTTCCTCTCTGGGCCTCATTTTCCTTGTCTGATGAAGAGAGTGAGCTGGATAATCTCTAAGGTCTTTTCAGCTCAAACCTCCTGGGTAGGGCCGGCTACATAATTTCTTGGGCCCAAGGCAAAATGAAAATGCAAGGTCCTTGTTCGAAAATCAGGGGAAAAGGACTCTTCAAGGTCTTAAAAATATAAAGCATTTCCGTTCTCCTTTGTTCTCTCGAATAGTCATGATGTTTTTCATTTACTATTTAATGTTACTCTAAGTAAAGACCAATTAAAACTTATATTATTAGCGTGAATTTTACCATTCATCTTTATATTGTGTAATGGCAGTTATAAATTATAAACTGTAAGAGCATTGAAATTATAGGCAAAATCACGCAATTCATGTTTTGTAGCTTGTGCATGCACATATATTATTTTGTTTTAAGCAGAACAGCAGAAGCACTGCACACCACTAACTCAGATGTTTGCACTTAACTTTTTAAAAAAATTTTTTGAAATGTTTTGAGAGAGAGAGAGAGAGAGTGTGAGCCAGGGGAGGGGTAGAGAGAGGGAAACAGAATCTGAAGCAGGCTTCAGGTTGTGAGCACAGAGGCTGATGTGGGGCTCGAACTCACAAACCTTGAGATCGTGAACTGAGCTGAAATCCAAGGCCTAACCGACTGAGCCACCCAGGTTCCCATTCACTTTACTTCTTGATATGTGCACATTGTCCTCACGCTCTCTACCTTTGGCTTTCTGATGAGTAAGGAGGGCATAAGAGGAAGAGGAACAGGGGAGGACTCATTTTTTCCCTTTCCTTCCATGTTGCTATTTTCAGCCTAAGTGGTTGATTAAGGGCAGGGAAGTAACATGAGTAAGAGAACAAAAAGCTGATTCAGAAAAATATCACCTGTTTCTATAAAAAGTAACAAAAAAGGAACCATCACAGAATCTTGGAATATACAAAGATGTTACAAGAAAAAAAAAAAAAAGGAAAGGAAAAGTAAAAACAAATATCAAAGTACACACTCCAGAAAAAGTGTTGCAGTCTCGCTGGTAAAAATGATGACTGCGCTTTGGAATGGCCAAAATCTGACAACACCAAATGTTGGAGAGGATGTGGAGCAACAGGAACTCTCATTCGTTGCTGGTGGGAATACAAAATGGTACAGCCACTTTAGAAGACAATTTGCTGGTTTCTTAGAACGCTAAACATACTCTCACCATACAATCTAGCAATCCTACTCTTTAGTATTTACCCAAATGAGTTGAACACTTATGTCCACACCAAAACCTGGACACAGAAGTTTATAGCAGCTTTATCCGTGATTGCCAAACCTTGGAAGCAACCAAGATGGCCGTCAGTAGGTGAATGGATAAATAAATGATGGCACATTCACACAATGGAATATTACCCAGTGATTGTAAAGAAAGAACTGTCAAGTCATGAAAAGACCAAGGAACCTTAAATGCACATTATTACTAGGTAAAAGAAACCAATCTGAAATATGATTCCAACTATATGACTTTCTGGAAAAGGCAAAACAATGGAGACAATAAAAAGATCAGTTGTTGTCAGGGGCTATGGGGTGGAAGGGATGAGTTGGTGGAGCACAGGGGATTTTTAGGGCAATGAAACTATTCTATATATTATAATGGTGGACACGTCATCATTCCTTTGTTAAAACCCATAGAATGTACAATGCCAAGAGTAAACTCTAATGTAAACTGTGGTCTTTGGGTGGTAATGATGTGTCAGTATAGGTTCATCAATTGTAACAAACATAGCACTTCTAGTGTGGGATGTTGATAGTGGGGGAGGCTATGCATGTTGGGGGGTGGGGGCCATGTGGGAACTCTCTGTACTCTCCACTTGATTTTGCTACGGTCTTAAAACTTCTCTAAAAAAATAAAGTTTGTTTAAAAATCTATGACAAAATCCTTTGGAATTAATTTCAAAAATAATCAAATCAAGAGCCCAAAGCAGAGATATGAAAGATCAGGGAGCTGTATTGCAATAACAAAGGTTGCTGAAATGTAAATATGTAAAATATAAATTACCAAATAAGGTTCAAGAGAAGATAGAATATCTATATAGACCAATTATAGTAAAAGATATAGAGAAAGCTGTCAAACATCTCTCATCTCCAAAAAGCACAGAACCCAGAAATTTTTAAAAAAGCAAAAAAAACCCTATGATTAAAATTAAGGCTATATTGGATAGAACATGAAGGAAAACAGATACTGCTGAATATAGAGGATATAAATGAAAAATCTGAGCAAGATGATAAAACAGCTTTGATGATTAAGAGGCACTACCAGTCTGCATAATAGACTCCCAGAATAGACTCCTCCCCTTTTGCCTTCTGTAAAATGAGTTTTTTCTTTGTATAAATTGACCAATAGATCAAGTTGGGGGCGCCTGTGTGATGCAGTCGGTTAAGCGGTCACCCTGCCACGCATAGCACCTTCCTGCCCATCACAAACACTATTACACGTCCCGCACAACTTTCGAATGTCCCATGGCACATTAGTGTAAAAAACTCACTGGCCATTGCTTGAACCTAGATGTGAACTCCATTTTACATAGAAATACAAATACTTTTTTACATGGTAATAAAATACATTGAGTTTTCCAGGAATGCAAATGTCCTGTAAATCAGTTCACTGTTTTACTTTCAAGTAATAGTATCCTGACTTTTTGCTGATTCCTTGTAGGTGTAATTTGAGAATTACACATTTTTGCTTTTCACTTAAAGTTTTCCTCCCTCACCACAGACCCATGAGGAATAAGTCTGTGTGGTAAAAATATTTAATGTACAACACATGCTGAATAATATCTTGAACATATATTTATAAGGTAAGATTTACGAAAGACCAATGATTAGTTAATAGACCACATGCCTCGAAATGTTGGCTACTTATACCTGAATTTCTCACACAGGAGAGGTATAGATTGGCCCCAGATTCTCTAGAAAATGCTTACATTTTATATTTCTCTTATGATGACAATTTAAAAAGGAATAAGCAAGCATGTTCTGGATTACTCAGGCACTCACCTTCTGATAATTACTGCCACCAATTTAGTACATGTGTTTAAGGTTTTGTTCATGATCATCTTGGGAACCATAGCATGGATTTAATTGCTGTTGGCCAATGATAAAACAGTTAAGAAATTAAGCATCAGACACTGAAAAAATTGATTTATCTGAAATACCCATCTCTTTAAAGAAACACATAGATGAGATCTTACTCTAGGTCTCAATCTAATTGCTTACTGTGTTTTGCATAAAAGATATAAGGTGGTGGATGTTAGTTGGGTACCACTGGTTTAGACTGTGCCCTCCTGAGAGTCACCCTATTCCAGAATAACTGGGACTAGCAATTTGACTGAAGACTATGGGCAAGCAGTTCTTTGGCAGAATTGTCTCCGACACACGCATTCCTCATGTCTCTATTTCCTCTTCCCTTTCTGCACTCTTGAAAGCAAAACTCTTTCAATAAAGCCAGTACAGCCCTCTACTGTGAGATCTAGACAAATATGTTGTCCTGACCTCAAGCTCTAGCTAACATAATTTGAAATGTAGTTGATAGAAAGGCTTACCATTAATACATTAATGCTCTTTAAGAAAGATAAACCATGGCACCAGGTCACTGTGTGGATACAGATGTTTCAAGTTAAAAAAAAAAAAAAGGCTTCCTATTGCCTGTGAACTATTTTCCAAATATATATCATAGAGTCAGGACCCTATAAAGGTCAGTCTTGTATCAAATCTGGTGTGGACAGCACACATTTGTGATTCTGGAGGTCGCACAAGAAGCCAGAATACCATGACATAAATAAGATAAAAGTTTATTCCTTTGTCATGTGTCTAGACGTGAGTGTCCAGGTGGTGGGCAGTTTTTCCATCCTTCACTTATGGATTCCATATCTGGGTCCAAGGCTCTACTTGTTGCCATTTGCATCCGGGAAGAAGAGGAACAAGAGAGGTCTCAGGTAGGGGGCTTGGTCTTTAGGACGTTAGCTCAGGGTTTTAGCATGTCATGTCAGTTCATGCACTGTTGGCTCAGACCAAGTCACATGACCGTACCTAGCTGCAAGAGAAGCTGGCAGTTGTACCCTCTAGCTGGGTAGCCATGTGCTGGGATAAAATTGGGTTTTTCTTAACAAAAGGAAGAGTTGCAAATGGATACTAGGAGGCAATGATCAGTCCCTACTTTGGGCCATGTCTACCTTTACTTTTCCTATGTTCTAGCTGTACAAATATACTACCTGGATATGTGCTTTGCCTCCTAGGATGTGGGCCTTTTTGCCCATATCTCCCTCTGTCTAGGACATCCTTTCCCTCCTCCACTTATAAACAAAGAGCCAGAGGGAGAGAGGGGGAGAACTGAGAATTTGGGAAAACTTCATGGACAAAGAAGCATGTTATTTTGTGCCATGAAGGATACATATTTTGACAAGTGGAGGAGAAAAAATGTGCCCCAAAGGGAGGTGTGACCACAAAGACCCAGAGCCAGGAAACAAAGCACATGTTGGGGGTAATCAATGGTATTACCCGTGATATATCTTCTATTTCTTTGTTTCTTTTAAATTTGTGAATTTCATTTATTTATTTACTTATGAATGTGTCTTATTTGCGAATAGGTTTTGCTTTTCATGATAGTTTTGAAGCTTCTTGAAATAAGGCTCAAAAGTTGACATTTTGTGTTTGAACTCCGGCTCTGCCACTTAGGAGCCTTGTGACCTTGGCAAAGTTACTAAAACTTGCTAAACATGGTTTTTACCTTCAGTAAAAATGGATGAATGATATTACCTGCCTGAGGATTACAGATACTTTCTGTGAAGACTTTAGCAAAGTGTCTGGCATGTAGTATGTGTTCAATAAATAGGAACTAGTATTACTATCGTTTTTGTGCTACCAGAATCTCTCATATTCTGTTTGCATATAAGCGCTAAATAATTGTTGTCTTGAAATAAGATATTTATGGGACATCTACTAACATTCTTAGAGTAAAATTATAATAGCTAGTGTTTGTACAACTCTTGGGCAAAGTCATTTGTGCCTCACCACAATCTTAGAAGGTGGGTATTACTGTTCCCATTTTCAGATGGGATGAAGCATGGGGAGGTCACATGACTTGCTCAAAGTCATGTATGTGGTCTTAATAAGGTCTGACTGGAGCATAGCTCTTTGAAATCCATATGCAATACTCTTTCCAGTTTCTACCCTGATGTCTGGTACTTTTAAAAATTAAAATACTGCAAAAACTATGTCATTTTTGTGAATTGTAAGGGAAGATTTCTGCAGAATTATGAATGACACCATTTAGGAGGAGTTGGCTGTTTTGCATTCTTCAAAAGACAAAGGAACCAAGCAAGGATAGGGTGGGCAAGTACTGGAGGGCTGCTGAGCGAGCCTCCCCCAGCCTTAGAAACCCTGCCTCTTCCTGCCCGCCTCTTGTTCCTAGGTCTACCAAATGGCAACTTCCTCTTACACACAACAGATGTTCTGTACATTCCTGGATGGCATTTCCCATGAAATCAGATCTTAAAGGTGGAAAGCCAGAAGTTTAAGCCCAAATGTGTTGGAAATGAAAAACTCAATTTAACAAAAAGCACAAACACATGCATCATCTATAAATCAGGCCTTATAGACCCAAGTAAAACTGGCTTCAAATCCAGAGAGCCCATGCATCCTGAAGGCCCAGGAGAGGCAATGTAAATTAGAAAGGTGTGCTGGTTTGTTAATTTTAGCTACTCTGACTGGTGTGAGGTGGTATCTCAGTGTGTTTTTGATTTGTATTTCCCTGATGATGAGCGATGTTGAGCATCTTTTCATGTGTCTGTTAGCCATCTGGATGTCTTCTTTGGAAAAGTATCTATTCATGTCTTCTGCCCATTTATTCACTGGATTATTTGTTTTACGGGTGTTGAGTTTGGTAAGTTCTTTATAGATTTTGGATACTAACCCTTTATCCGATATGTCATTTACAAATATCTTCTCCCATTCCGTAGGTCACCTTTTAGTTTTGCTGATTGTTTGCTGATTGCTTGCTGTGTGGAAACTTTTTATCTTGATGAGGTCCCATTCATTTTTGCTTTTATTTCCCTTGCCCTCAGAGACATGTCAAGTAAGAAGTTGCTGCGGCTGACGTAAAAGAGGTCGTTGACTGTTTTCTCCTCTAGATGGTTTCCTATCTTTCATCTGCTTTGAAATGGATTTAGGTCGTTCATCCATTTTGAATTTATTTTTGTGTACGGTGTAAGAAAACGGTCCAGTTTCATTCTTCTGCATGTTGCTGTCCAGTTCTCCCAGCACCATTTGCTAAAGAGACTGCTTTTTCAAAGATTAGTTGGCCATACATTTGTGGGTCCATTTCTGGGTTCTCTGTTCTATTCCATTGGTCTGTGTATTTTTGTGCCCATACCATACTGTCTTGATGATTACAGCTTTGTATTACAGCTTGAAATCCGGGATTGTGATGCCTCCAACTTTGGTTTTCTTTTTCAACTTTACTTTGGCTATTTAGGGTCTTTTGTGGTTTCATACAAGTTTTAGGATTGTTTGTTCTAGCTCTGAGAAGAATGCTGGTGCTATTTTGATTGGGATTGCATTGAACGTGTAGATTGCTTTGGGTAGTACCGGCATTTTAACAGTATTTGTTCTTCCAATCCATGAGCATGGAATGTTTTCCATTTCTTTGTATCTCTTCAATTTCTCTCATAAGCTTTCCATAGTTTTCAGCATACATAACTTTTACCTCTTTGGTTAGGTTTATTCCTCAGTATTTTATGGTTCTTGGTGGATTGTAAATGGGATGGATTCCTTGATATCTCTTTCTGTTGCTTCATTATTGGTGTATAGGAATGTAACCAATTGCTGTACATTAATTTTATATCCCGCGACTTTGCTGAATTCATGGATCAGTTCTCGCAGTTTTTTGGTGGAGTCTATCAGGTTTTCCATGTAGAGTATCATGTCATCTGCAAAAAGTGAAAGTTTGACTTTTTCAATTTGGATGTCTTTTATTTCATTTTGTTGTCTGATTGCTGAGGCTAGGACTTCCAACACTATGCTAAACAACTATGCTAAACAACTATGCTAAACAACAGTAGTGAGAGTAGACATCCCTGTCATGTTCCTGATCTCAGGGGGAAAGCTCTCAGTTTTTCCCCATTGAAAATGTATTAGCTGTAGGCTTTTCATATAGAGCTTTTATGATGTTAAGGTATGTTCCTTCTATTCTGACTTTCTTGAGGGTTTTTAATTAAGAAAGGATGCTGTATTTTGTTAAATGCTTTTCTGCATCTATTGATAGGATCATACGGTTCTTATCCTTTCTTCTATTAATGTGATGTATCATGTTGGTTGACTTGTTAATGTTGAACCAGTCCTGAAGTCCAGGAATTAATGCCATTTGATCATGGTGAATAATTCTTTTAATATATTGTTGAATTCAATTTACTAGTATCTTGTTGAGAATTTTTGCATCCATGTTCATCAGGGATATTGGCCTGTAATTCTCCTTTTAAGTGGGGTCTTTGTCTGGTTTGGGAATCAAGGTAATGCTGGCTTCATAGAATGAGTCCGGAAGCTTTCCTTCCATTTCTATTTTTTTTTTCTTTTCAAACTAAACTTTTTATTTGGGAATAGTTCAATTTACAGAAAATTGCAGAGTAGGACAGAAAATTCTCATATATCCCTCACTCACTGTCTCCCATTGCTAACATCTTACATTACTATAGTACATTTATCTAAAGTGTGAAGCTGACGTTAGCTATTAACTACACTCCAGATCGTATGTGGATTTCACCATTTCTGTGGTGTTCCTTTCTGGTCTAGGATCCAATCCAGAGTAGGAACCACTCGCTTTCAGTTGCTGCCTCCTCTGTCCCCTTTGGTCTATGACACTTCTAAGTCTTTTCTTGATTTTCATGACTTTGACCGTGTTGAGGAGTATGGGCATCCTGTGAAATATTTCTTAATCCAGGTTTGTGTTTGTTCTTCTTGTGATGAGACTAGAATTCTGGGTTTATGGAAGAATTACCACAGAAGTGAAGTTTTCTGTTTTCAAGTATCACAGGATCCATGATATGGACATAATGTAACGGAAGATGGTAATCTTCATCACTTGGTTGAAGTGGTTTTTGTTGGATTTCTCCACTGCAAAGTTACCAGCTTTGCCTTTCCCTACTCTGTTCTTTGGAAGTGAGTCACCAAGTACAGTCCATATTCTAACGGAGCAGGCACTATTCTTATCTCCAGTAGGAGGGAGTATCTAAATATATTATTTGTAATTCTTTGGTGAGCCATTTCTATTTTTTTAAACAGCTTGAGAAGAATAGGTATTAACTCTGCTTTAAATGTCTGGTAGAATTCCCCTAGGAAGCCGTCTGGCCCAGGACTCTTAATTGTTGGGAGATTTTTGATAACCAATTCAATTTCTTCACTGGTTATGGGTCTGTTCAAATTTTCTGTTTCTTCCCATTTGAGTTTTGGTAGTGTGTGGGCGTCTAGGAATTTGTCCATTTCTTCAAGGGTGTCCAGTTTGTTGGCATATAATTTTTCATAGTATTTTCTAATAATTGCTTGTATTTTTGGTGATGTTGGTTGTGATCTCTCCTCTTTCATCAGTGATTTTATATATATGAGTCCTCTCACTTTTCTTTTTGAGGAGTCTGTCTAGGGGTTTATCAATTTTGTTTATTCTTTCAGAAAACCAGCTCTTAGATTCATTGATCTGTTCTATTCCTTTTTTGATTCTATATTGTTTATTTCTGCTCTAATCTTTATTATTTCTCTTCTTCTGCTGGCTTTGGGCTCTCTTTGCTGGTCTGTTTCTGGTTCCTTTAGGCATGAGGTTAGGTTCTGTATTTGGGAACATGGAAAAAAACAGATGTTGCCAAGGATGTGGAGAAAGGAGAACCCTCTTGCGCTGTTGGTAGGAATGCAAACTGGTGCAGCCACTCTGGAAAACAGTGTGGAGGTTCCTCAAAAAATTAAAAATAGAATTACCCTATGACCCAACAATAGCACTACTAGGAATTTATCCAAAGGAGTGCTGATGCATAGGGGCACATGTACCCCAATGTTTATAGCATCACTATCAACAATAGCCAAATTTTGGAAAGAGCCCAAATGTCTATCAAGTGATGAATGGATAAAGAAGATGTGATACACACACACACACACACACACACACACACACACACACTGGAATACTACTCAGCAAAGAAAAAGAATGAAATCATGCCATTCGCAACAACTTGGATGGAACTGGAGGGTATTATGCTAAGTGAAATAAGCCAGTCAGAAAAAGACGGATATCCTGTGTTTTTACAAATGTGTGGAATTTTAGAAATTTAACAGAAGACCATAGGGGAAAGGAAAGAAAATAAGTTACAAACAGAGAGGGAGGCATCACAGGTCATGATCTCACGGTCTGTGAGTTTGAGCCCCGTGTTGGGCTCTGTGCTGACAGCTCAGAGCCTGGAGCCCGCTTCGGATTCTGTGTCTCCCCCTCTCTCTGCCCCCTCTTCTCCGCTCATGCTCTGTCTCTCTCTCTGTCAAAAATAAATAAACATTAAAAAAATTAAAATAAATACAGAGAACAAACAGGGTTGATGGAGGTGAAGAGTTGGGGGTGGGAAAATGGGAGATGGGTATTGAGAAGGGTACTTGGGATGAGCACTGGCTGTTGTATGTAAGTGGTGAATTACGGGAATCTACTCCTGAACCAAGACTACACTGTATGCACTGTATGTTAGCTAATGTGACAATAAATTATTAAAAAAAAAAAAAAAAGAAAGGTGTGCTGGTCTGCAGAGGGAGGACATTAGCCAACCTAAGAAGTGTGGCTCATGGAGCTCAGCTGCGAATAAGGCATTTCCTGACATCTGCCTACATTGCCTCCTATGCGTAGTAACTAAGGCAGCCTGGGTCAAGGACGGTGACCAGGTGGTCACATCTGTTCTTGACATTACTGTAGTGTGAGGAACCATGCTCTGGCTTCCACTGCAGTGGGTAGGGCCCTTTCTACATACCCTTGGGGAAGATCTGTACAAATGGGAAATTACAAGCAAACACCTGGTGTTAAACCAACCTGCAGGAAGATGGTGCTTCTTCACGGGAGAGATGTGGTTTGTTTTCAGTAAATGAAGGGTGGCCATCTTGGAACCTCTAGTGGCCAGCAGGTGTTTATAAATCAATAGATTGTTGCCCCAAGTCACCCCAAACAGAGCATTCCTAGGAATATAGTTATTGAGAAATGAATAGAATTTGCTGAAGAAAATGAGAAGCTTTTTTGAATGGGCATTTGAATAAAGGGGGAGATATATTACATTTCTGGATGGAAATTCTCAAAATTCTGGGTCTGTCAACACAATCCTGAAAGTGTTGAGGTGAAGTCAGATATCCTGGCTATTGTTAACTGCTGCCAGGGATACGTGGGCATCCTGAGACACCTTGGACCTAACATCACTCGGGGGGGGGGCACTCCCACAGCTTTGCTTTAGGAGCCTTTGCTGAGGATTCTTCCAGACAAGAGCTGGAGAAGGAGGCTGGCTGCAAATTTCCTACTACCAAGGAATCTGTCTCAGCCTTCAGGTGATAGGGAAGGTCTGGAAAAACATAAGGGACGAAGAATAATGATACTTGAGGGAATTTTCACCACACGGAATCAGGAGCTAGGGAAACCTGAAGTTCAGGGAAGCTGTCAGTGAAGTAACATGGAAACCACTTGGCTTGCCAGGAGCTTAGTAATATTGCATGGGATCAGCCAGTCTATTATGCAGATATAATGGAAGAGAAAGTGCTTCCACTGCTCATTCCACAGCCAAACCACAGATCCAGGCAATTCCTTGCTCCGGAGGCAACAAAGACACACTCATAGGGTTTGGCTCCTTTCTCTTGAATTCTACACCTTTAGCTAACAAAGTCAGTCACGCGAAGCTGGGCTGCTAGGAAGTGCATCCATGGCGACTGCAGAGATCCCTGCCCTCCTTTCCCTCAGATATCGCCTCCCACAAGCCCCCACTCATGCGTTCTCAGAATTCCTGTTAATCACATGACTGATCATTTCTTCTAGAAGTAACCAACATTCTGAATTTGATTTCTATGAACCCTTGGTTAAAAAAAATAAGTTACTCTGGGGTGCCTGGGTGGCTCAGTCGGTTAAGCGTCTGATTTAGGCTCAGGTCATGCTTTCATGGTTTGTGAGTTCGAGCCCTGCAACAAGCTCTCTGCTGACAGCTCAGAGCCTGGATCCTTCTTTGGATTCTGTGTTTCCCTCTCTCTCTGCCCCTGCCCTGCTCACACTCTGTTTCTCTCTCTCTCTCAAAGTAAATATTAAAAAAACCAAATTATCACATACATATATAATATCAAATAGTGTATTTTTTGCTTGTTTAAAAAATGGTATTTTATGGGGCGCCTGGGTGGCTCAGTCGGTTGGGCGTCCGACTTCAGCTCAGGTCATGATCTTGCGGTCTATGAGTTTGAGCCCTGCGTCGGGCTCTGTGCTGACAGCTCAGAGCCTGGAGCCTGTTTCAGATTCTGTGTCTCCCTCTCTTTCTGACCTTCCCCTGTTCATGCTCTCTGTCTCAAAAATAAATAAACGTTAAAAAAAAAATTTAAAAAAATGGTATTTTACTATACCCAGTCTTTTTTTCACTTGCTTTTTTCACATTTTATTGTGCATGAATAAATGTTTATTCATTCTCTGGCCACTTTGGACAAGGGTTATTTGCAGTTGTTATTACAATGCTGTTAAGAATGTTCCTATACGTAAATGCTGTGCAAGAGATTCTCTAGGATTTATCCTCAGAAGTAGAATCACATGAGTCTTGGACATGTATGCAAGAATTTCTTTACAGTAGAACTGCTAGGCTATAAAGTATGTGAATGTTCAGCTTATTTTTTCCAAAGTTGGTTGTACCAGTTGACTCCTGCCAATAATGTATAAAAATTCCAGTTGATTTACACCCTCACCAAGACTTTGACAGTGTTGAGACTTCTTATTTGCTCATCCACTGGGTGAAAAGTAATGGTGTCTGAATGTCTCCTTGATTACTAATGAGGTTGAGTGTCCCTTCATGTGTTTGGGGGCCTGTCATGTTTCCTGCTTTGTCCTAGTCCTATCTTTTGCTCATTTTTCTGTTGGGATTTATTCATTTATTTATTGGACTTAGAAGATAAAAAAAGTAAACCGTCTTTATGTACATTTTATTGGTCATACGTGTTGCAAATTATCTTCTCCTGATTTGTGGGGTTTCTGACCACTTTCATCATCATGGGATGTACTGTTAAACAGATGTTCTTAATTTGAATGCAGCTGAATTTATTATTTTTTCTTTTGTAGTTTGTACTGTTTATTATTTTTTAAATATTTATTTATTTTTGAGAGAGAGAGTGAGAGCAAGAGATTGCGGGAGAGGGGCAGAGAGAGAGAGAGAGAGAGAGACAGTGACAGAGACAGAGGTTCCAAAGTGGGCTCCGTGCTGACAGCAGTGAACCCGACGTGGGGCTCGAACTCACAAACCACGAGATCGTGACCTGAGCTGAAGTTGGACTTTTAACCAACTTAACACTTAACTGAGCCACCCAGGTGTCCTGCAGTTTGTACTATTTATTTATTCATTCATTCATTCATTCATTCAATGTTTATTTATTTTTGACAGAGAGAGAGAGAGAGACAGAGCATGAGCGGGGGAGGGACAGAGAGAGAGGGAGACACAGAATCTGAAACAAGCTCCAAGCTCTGAGCTCCGAGCATCAACACAGAGCCCGACGCGGGGCTCAAACTCACAGACCGTGAGATTATGACCTGAGCCGAAGTCGGATGTTCGACCGACTGAGCCACCCAGGCACCCCATGCAGTTTGTACTTTTTAAAGTAACCTTCACTACTTTCAGGTCCTAGAGATATTCTCCTGCATTGTCTTCCAAATTTTAAGTGTTTTGCCTTTTACATCTAAGTCTTAAATCCTCTAGGATTTGACATTTCTGCATGGTGTGAAGCAAGATCTAATTACAGGGTTTCTTTTCCATATAGAAAACCAATTGGTCTTGCACTGTTTATTAATGAATTTGCTGTTTCCTTGCCAATTTGCAATGCCTTCTCTGTCGTATGTCAAGGATCCACCCTCTTCACCTCTCTCTCTCTATGTTTCTGGGCCTTTTCATCTATTTCATTGGGCAATTTGATATAACTGTACCACTACAATACTGTCTTTATTATATAGACAACTTTGTACAACTTTGTAATGAATCTTGATAGTCCCCTTCAGGAATGCCTTGTTTGTTCTTAGGTCTTTGCTCCTGCATATAAATTTGAGAATTATCAGTCAAGTTCTTCAACAATTCTATTTGGCTTTACTGGAATTGCATCCAGTCTTTAGATCGGTTTGGGAAGAAGTGACATATGTATGATATTTCCAAAAGATTATATTATGGCCCTTGAGTAGCAGAAGCTCTAGTGGGGGAAGACAGACATAGGTACACCATTATAATACCATGTGGTAAATATTACATAAACATGAAATACCAGGGAGGAGTTAGGGAAAATGTTACAGAGAAGGTAATGTGTATAGATTCTCAGTGAACAAAGATTTTGTATTCTGGCTTCAGATATAAAATGTCTATTCCATTTTGTCAGACTCCTTCAAGAAATAACCACCACGGCTACCCTTATTGAAACCCAAGGGTTGGGCTAAAATTGCTGGGATGGTTGCACAGCTAGATCAGTTTGCCCTGGGCCTAAATCCAAACCAGTGTGCCTCATTCATTCTTTCTTTGTATCCAAACTTGGACATCAGCACATGGCATCTCTTCTTGGATTCTTTACCCCATATCCTAAGTGTTTTGATTACTTTAGTATGTCTTCCTTGTCTTTCCCAGACAGATCTGCTTAGGATCTACTCATATTCTTTATGAAGTCAATTTGTACCAGCTTTACAAGTTCAACTTGCAATAGCTTAGCCTCTAAGGTTTTATTCAATTCTGGACCAAGTTTTCCTAGTCATATTTCAACAATCAATTAGTACAAACCATGGAGTTTGGTTTGTACTAAACCTAAAAGGTTTTTAGGAGCTACAGAGTCAAGGGATTTGGAATCACGTAGACTGAGGTTCAAGTCTCGACTCTACCTTATTAGCTGGGCGGCATTGGGCCAACCATTTAACATTTCTGATTATGTGGTTCTTCATGTATAACATGGGATGATAATTCCGGGTTGCAGATAATATATATAAAAGGTCTTGCACATTTAATCCTTTAATCAAAGGAGGAACAAAAAAAAAGTTTCAAAAATTAGAACATCAAAGGTAACTAGATACAAGAAGACAACTAGGACAGGAAGATAACTTGATTCTGACATCAGTTTTTCCTTGGCAAAGTATGTGAAATGGTGGGAGCGTAGGCACTCACGGAGGATGTGCTGAGAGAACAATGCATGCTAATATAGTCCACAGATTCACATGGACACTCCACTTTAGTCCAGAGATGATTTAAGATATCATGCGAAAATAGAGAAGCTAGAATAAGGTAACACTTTAGAAGGGATGAAAAAGGCAAATCCAATCAAGGGCGGGGACACACAGCATGAAGTGAAGGAAGGAAAGAGGAAGTATAGAAAATACACACGAGGGAGTCCATTCCACACTCTTGCTTTAAGGGGGCCATGGATGTGATGCCAGACTTTCCAGTGGCCACTACCAATAGTCATGATGACAAGTATAGATAACTACAGGGAATGACAAATACAGGGGAATGATGAGCCTGGAGAGGGACTGGAGACGGGAGGCTCCTTGACCATGATGAGGTCTGAGCCAGGTTCTGAAGGATGTTAGGGCCGTGGGTTCCAGACAGAGACAGCCACCCAAGCAAAAATACATAGGAAGAGAGTAAAGAGGTTGTCCTGGGGGTACGGCGCACCCTTCGGAGAGCCTAAAGGTAGGGCAGGCTGATGACTGAGGTCTTTGATACTGTTCTTTAGATTTCACACAAAAGGGAGCCTCTACTGTCCCTGAGGAGAAAATACCCTGAGAAGAGTAGTATTTGCAAGAAGTGATCCTGGCACCACACAGCTGCAATTTTCCCCTTTGCAAATTATAATTCATCATGAGCATTTAGGAAAACGCTGTCACGCATGTCTCTCCTGATGTGGTTCACATCTGGCTCTGCCATTGGCAATCCAGAATATTTAGAAAATCTGTGCAGCATTAGTGTCTAATAACCTTTGCTTTAAACACAGTGAAGCAAACCACAAACTTAGAAATGGCACATATCCCTCTGCAGTAATTGAGTCCAGGTTTCCTGTGTAACCTAGGAAATCCCTCATTGTTGCCGCATCTAGTAGTCTGAACCATGGCAGGAGTGCAGAAAACTGGGGAGGTTGAAATTAATCTCAGAAATAAGGGGAAACTTACTGACTTTCGCTTTCAGTTTGCTTTCCTTGGATATGTAAAGTTTTGAGAATTTAAAATGGCTCTAGACTTGAAAGGCATTCTGCTTAGAATACGTACAGTACAATCAGCAGGGTTTTAAAAAGAGGAAGTTATAATTTTGTAGCATGTGGACATCAGTGATCAGTTCAAATATTTAGATTTAAAATTTAGGCTTGAACTTTTGGCCGAATGGAGTTTTCCTTTGTTGTATTTAGAGGGGCTAACGAGTTTCTTCAGCCCTTAAAAATAAAAAAATGAGGGCAATACCTCCTTTGTTGTTCAAGGACAGAAGCCTGCAGAAGACAGAAGCATCAAGTACCACAACGGCTGAGCGTTTGGGGTCAGGGAAATATCTGGAGGAACACACACATTTTCAGCTCTTTTTTAAAAATTCTTTTTAATGTTTATCTATTTTTGAGAGAGAGACAAAGCGCAAGCAGGGGAGGGGCAGAGAGAGAGAGGGAGACACAGAATCCGAAGCAGGCTCCAGGCTCCGAGCTGTCAGCACAGAGCCAGATATGGGGCTCGAACTCATGAACCATGAGACCGTGACCTGAGCTGAAGTTGGATGCTTAACCAACTGAGCCACCCAGGCGCCCCGGGGGAACTCTTTTTTATGAGACTGTGGGCGACCTCTTCTTGACTCCATTTGGTCGTAATCCATGTATAAGTCATCCTCCAGCACAGCTGTTATCAGGCTACATGGGGAAAGCATGTCCCCCCGCTAATCTCTTGATGGAGAAGTGGAAAAGACAAGTCTTCATTGCTTCGACAGTCATGCATTCACCTCATATAATCCAAGTGGCTGTTTTGTTTAGAGGTCTTTCCCAATTGACTCTTATGAAGTAAGTTGAATTTGTTGAAAGTGGTAAGATGAACCACACACCCGTCTGCCTTGGTTTGTCCCTAACTCTCGGCTAGGGAGAGCATTTCGTTCGCAAGTGGCAGAACCTTTGGGAGAAAGACAGTCCCGGTGAGCAGATCTGATTTTGACTACTTCCATGCCTACATGGACTGTCCAGATTGGGCAGTTCATTGTGATCCTGGGTGATTTATTTTATTTGTAGGGAAGTGAAAGTACAAGCCAGAAGAAATACAGCAAGTGTAGAGCTTTATGGGAAGTCAGTTTTTCTTTCTCCCCACGCCTCCAACCCTTTTATAAAAAAGTAAGCTCTATGCCTAACATGGGGCTTGAGCTCATGAACCTGAGGTCAGGATTTGCCTGCCCAGCTGACTGAACCAACCAGGCGCCCCAAGTCAGTTTTTCATAATGAAATTCATTTATTCACATATTTACCAATTCTTACGTAGAGCCCTCTATGTGTCAGCTGCTGGAGATATGTGGGAATACTGATGAACAAGATAAATTGTGGTCCATGAACCATTAATGTGACATATGGCAGAGTGACAGTTTTCAAAATGTGTACCAAATGATGTTATCTAGTCCATGAAATTATCTTGCCTCCGCTGAAACAAATAAAGTAGAAAGTAGGTGGTGGTAGTGAATTCTTTTCTCAAACAAATTTGGGAAACACCATTTCTGTTCTGGAGACACACATTGTACCATCAAGTAATAAAGGCTTTGATATATTCTGCTGTATTTGTGCTATTCATTAGTTCAATCCAGTATTTATCAAAAGCATTTAACCACAGAAGCCCACCTACTAATATCTTGGGGACTAGTTTTCTATAAAGCACCCTTTGGAGAACACTGTGGTGGAGACAGCTTAGTGGAAATGAACGAGTGTCAAAAACGATCAGGATCGCAGATTTGGCTGTGGTTACTGGTGGTCAAGTGTTGCTGCCACTGAGTGAAATGCACCTTGGAAGCCACCGGGATCTGTCCTCTGGGCGACCAAAAACACTTCCTTTCAGGACATGGGGTTCTCTTGCTGTGTACTTCTCCTGTGAGACAGGCCCTTGTCCTAGCCACCCTGCCCCATTTCATTTGCTTTCACACTCCTGGCCCCAACTTCACCTTCACCTGGGAGCACTCTCCAAGGGGGCCTCCTTAGAATAAAAGGAAAATGACTTTTATTATTTTATTTTCTTGTGACTGCAGCAAAGCAAGCTTGAAATAAACACTATGAAACAATGTGAACCAGTGAGAGGAAACACAAGCCCATCAAGAAATAACTACTGTTAATACCTTAGTGACCTTCCTCTCAGAGTTCTGTACCCCACCCCCACCCCCAGACACACATACTTATCAAAAATGGGATCATTTGGCGTTTTTCACTTACTGTGTGGGGCTGTCTTGTTTTCATCATCCATGGAGTGCCTCACACAGAGAGTGACACTTTGTAGGTGGTCAGCAAATACTGGAGGAACAAATGACCAGTTCTAAGGTCTCTTCTGGCTTTAAACCTATTTGATCTTTATCATTCTTCTACCCTGCGAATGTTCCATGTGGCCTCAGTTTACCTGTATTGGCTTTTTAAAAAACATAGTAGGCTTTATTTTTTAGAACAGTTTTAGATTTACAGAAAAATTGAGCAAATACTTGAGAGTTCTCATACATGATTCCTCCCCACAATTCAGGTTCCCTGTTATAAACATCTTGCATTCATGTGGACCATTTGGTACTGTCAGGTTCCCCCCCCCCCCATTTTATTTTATTTTAAGTTTACTTATTTATTTGTAGAGAAAGACAGAGAGAGAGAACGAGCGAGCAAGCAAGTGGGGAAGGAGCAGAGTGGGAGAGAGATCATTCCAAGAAGGCTCCATGCCTAGCACAGAGCCCAACCCAGGGCTCGATCTCACAATTGTGAGATCATGACCTGATCCGAAATCAAGAGTCGGACTCTTAACTGACTGAGCCACCCAGGCACCCTTTCCCCCTATATTTTAATCATTCTAATAGGGGTACAGTGGTATCTTACTGTTGTTTTTAAAATTTTTTAATTTAAATTGAAGTTAGTTAACAATTAGTGTAATAATGATTTCAGGAATAGAATTTGGTGATTCATCACTTACATAGAACACCCAGTGCTCATCCCAACAAGTTCCCTCCTTAATACCTATCCCCCATTTAGTCCATTCCCCTGACCCAGCACCCCACCAGCAACCCTCAGTTTGTTTTCTGTATTTAAGAGTCTCTATGGTTTGTCTCCCTCTCTGTTCTTATCTTACTTTTTGCTTCCCTTCCCCTAAGTTCATCTGTTTTGTTTCTTAAATTCCACATATGAGTTTCACTGTTGTTTTAATTTGCCATTCCCTAGTGACAGTTCTCAAAGTGTGTACCAAATGATGGTATCCAGTCCATGAAATTCTCTTTCTTACACCAAAATGTATAAATAGAGCAGGAGGTGGGTGGTGGGAGTGAATATTTTTCTCAAACAAATTTGGGAAACGCTATACTCTGTTCGGGAGATATACATTGTACCGTCAAGTAATAAAGGCTTTGTTGTGTTCAATAAATATCTGTATGTTACTTATATATTTATTTAAAGTTTGTTTATCTTATTTAGTGAGGTGTCTGTTCAGATCTTTTGCCTATTTGTTAACTGGCTTGTTCATTCCTTATTGCTGAGTTTTGGGAGGTTTTTTTTTAATTTTTTTAAACTTTTTATTTATTTATGTTTTTTAAGACAGAGAGAGACAGAGCATGAACGGGGGAGGGGCAGAGAGAGGGATACACAGAATCAGAAGCAGGCTCCAGGCTCTGAGCCATCAGCCCAGAGCCTGATGCGGGGCTCGAACTCACGGACCGCGAGATCATGACCTGAACTGAAGTCGGACGCTTAACTGACTGAGCCACCCAGGCGCCCCGGGAGGTTTTTTTTTTAATATCTGGTGACAGTTTTATTGGGTACAGAATTCTAGGTTGATGGTTTTTCCTTCAGCACTGAATATTTCACTTCACTGTCTTCTTGCTTGTATGGTTTGTGAAGAGAAGCCCAGTGTAATTCTTCTACAATCAAGTGTTCTGTTCTTTTGTCATTTTCCCTGGGTTTTGATTTACTGTGGTTTGATACGTCTGGGTATAGATTTTTACATATTTATCTTGTTTGGTATTCTCTAAGCTTTCTGGCTCTGTGGTTTGGTGTCTGTCATTAATTTTGAGAATTTCTCAGCCATTATTACTTCAAATATATCTTCAGTTCCTTTCTTTGTTCTCCTTCTAGTATTTCTATTTCACATATATTCTACCTTATGTGGTTGTTCTGCAGTACTTTGATATTCTGTTCCATTTTAAAAAATCATTCTTTCTCTTTTCATGTCTGTTTGGGAGGTTTCTATAGACATATTTTCAAGCTCACTGATTTTTTAGAGTTTGCATCTCTCTGTTTACATTATCCATTAGTTCTTGCATATTGTCTAATTTTCTGTTAGAGCCCTTAATATATATATATATATATATATATATATATATATATTTTTTTTTTTTTTTTTACATTTTATTTTTGAGAGAGAGAGAGAGACAGAGCACAAGTGGGGGAGGGGCAGAGAGAGAGAGAAAGAGGGAGACACAGAATCTGAAGCAGGCTCCAGGCTCCAAGCCGTCAGTACAAAGCCCAATGCGGGGCTCAAACTCACAAACCGTGAGATCATGACCTGAGCCGGAGTCGGACACTCAACCAACTGAGCCACCCAGGTGTCCCATAGAGCCCTTAACATATTAATCATAGTTATTTTAAACTCCTTATATGATAATTCCAAAATCGATGTCCTACCTGAGTCTGGTTGTTATACATTCTTTGTGTCTTCAGACTATGTTTTTTCTTGCTTTTTAGTATGCTTTTGAATTTTTTGTTGAAAGCTGGACACGATGTATTGGGTAAAGATCGAGGCTTTTAGTATGAGGTTTTATGGTAATCTGGCTTGAAGCTGTGCTATGTTTAGGGTCTTCTGTAGCTGTAGGTGCCAGAGGCTTCATTTTCCCCTATTTTTTCTTATTTCCCTCCCTCTCCTGTTGCCTTCATGTCTCCCTAAGAACTCCTTCTTAAATAGGTCTTTGTTTTAGAGTCTTTCATTTATATGCCCCAGTCACTACCAGAGCCCTAGTGATGTGGCAGTTGGGTGTGGGAGAGGGGAGGTGTTCTACCATCTTACGATTAAAAAACTTCAGTGTTTTAGTGGGGCCTGTGTCCCTAGATTGTGACCTTTAAAAGCATTTCTTGGCCTTTTTCTTCCTCTTAGGTGGGACAAGGCTAGAGGGAGTTGGAATTGGCTATTTTCTCTTTCCCTAAGTCAGATAAGGCTCCAGTCATTTCCCTTTGAGCACAGGCCTTTGTTACAGGGAATACCCTCAGCATATTTCAAAATGGTATTTTCCTCTTAGTCTATTTTGAAATGGTTACTTTTCCTTTGGTGTGTTTTAAAAAATGGTTACTTCCCCCCCTCCCTCTGCTGGAAGCAGGGGTTTTCACACTATAGTCTTCGCTGTGAGAACGTGGTAGGAATTCTTGAGATAAAAACCATGAAAGTGTAGGGTTAGCCCCTAAACACAAAAACTAGATTCCCAAGTGTTTTTAAATATCAAGAAGTGCATACTCAGTTTCCATCAAGTCTTTAAAATCACCATTTAGGTTACTGGTTTTGGTGGCTTCTGCTTCAGGTGAACTGATCTCAGCTTTGATTTTCCATATTCACCCATCTCCTCAAATTTCAGGATGGTGGTTTGCCCTGCGATTTCAACTCTCTGATGTTTCCAAGAAAAGTTGTTGGTTTTCAATTTGTTCAGCTACGTTTTCTTTTTCTTTTCTATTTTATTTATGTATTTTGAGAGAGAGAGAGTGCAAGAGAACACATAGGAGGGGCAGAGAGAATCCCAAGCAGACTCTGCACTGTCAGCATAGAGCCAGATGCGGGGCTTGAACTCACAAACTGTGAGATCATGACCTGAGCCAAAGTCGGCTGCTTAACCGATTGAACCACCCAGGCCCCCCTCGGCTGCTTTTTCTTATTTCAAGGACAGTGGTGATGACGTCCAAGCGCTTTCAATGTCCGTGCTTAAACCAGAAATCCTCTATTGATTTTGACTTGATTCATGAAATGGTCACGTATTGAGCATTATTCTTTGGTAAGATTTTACTAGACCTAATAGAGAACATGGCAGTCAGTCCAAGCCTCTATTCTCAGAGACCATCTGAGGTCATTTTTATGGTGTATACATTGTCTTTCAAACGGGGCCATGGTTCTGCACTCCTGGTCTGTGTGCTTATATTCTGGCTTCCTTAGGCAAGCTTTTCTCAAACAAGTCCATAGACTTCTCAAGAGTCCAAGAGTTCTGTAAGATGATTTTTAAACCATATGTTTGCATTTTGATTATAACATAAAATTTAGCAGAATTTGGGGAAGGAAAAGAAAAAAGAAAAAGGTTAGAGAGGGAGGAAGCCAAAACATAAGAGACTCTTAAAAACTGAGAACAAACTGTGGGTTGATGGGGGGTGGGAGGGAGGAGAGGGTGGGTGATGGGTATTGAGGAGGGTACCTTTTGGGATGAGCACTGGGTATTGTATGGAAACCAATTTGACAATAAATTTCATATTAAAAAAATAATGTTTAAAAAAAATTTAGCAGAATTTAAGGATATTCTAGAACAGGTGTTGGCAAATGATGGCCCATGGACTAAATCTGGGCTGACACCTGTTTATTTATAAAACAAGTTTTACTGGAACACAGCTATGATTAATGTTATAGCTCTTCCACCACATGGCCTTCCTCCCTGCACTGTCTAGAGAACACAGACCATAACTTAATTCCAATTTTCACTTCCACTTTGCACAGAGGAGGTGCTCAGTATGGATTTGTTGAATAAATAAACTAAGGAGCAAAGAATTCCTCATTTTGCTTCCTGTGCCATTGCAAGAGGAACAGCAGTAACATCCTTTTCAATGTTTATTTATTTTTGACAGAGAGAGAGAGAGAGACCGAGCATGAGCAGGGGAGGGGCAGAGAGAGAGGGAGACACAGAATCCGAAGCAGGCTCCAGGCTCTGAGCTGTCAGCACAGAGCCGGACGCGGGGCTCGAACTCACGGACCGTGAGATCATGACCAGTGCCGAAGTCGGACGCTCAACCAACTGAGCCACCCAGACGCCCCAGCAGCATCCTTTTCGGTTTATGAACAACCAAGTTGCACAAAGCAGGTGCTGGCTCATGGCAGCCGTGCTGCTAAAACGTGTGCTACTTCTGGAGTTGCTCATTTTGACACAAATGTGAGTCCAGGAATGACCCGGGCAGTGTATGCAACGGTGTTCTGGACAGAGGAGACGGTCAAGGTAAAGAGCCAGAAGCAAGAAACCCCTGCACGTTAATGGGCTATTGGTTAAATAACTGTAATGACAACTTTGATTGTGGACATACTATGTCCTGAGCACTCTGTGAAATGTGGATTAAACAGTATTTTGTTCGTTGCCACAACTCTTTGAACAAGGTATTGACGGTTGTACAGGTGAGGAAACAGACTCAGAGTGGTGAAGAGGTCTTTGTAACATGACAGTGCTGGCAGGTGGTGGGAGATATTTGGATGAAGACTCCTGGGGTACCAGAGGCAGCTCTTACTCCTACCTGCTGTTCTGGGCTGCCTTTACCAATCAGCTGTGACTGAGGAAGAGCTTTCCGTAGATGTTGGGGTGACCATTGCTCTAGGCAAGCCCGTGAAATCAACATTTAGCTGGACAGAACAGATCCAGATGGCTACTCTCACTCTCTTCTTCACCTGACTCAGCCACCTTGCAGATGCCCCTTAGGTCAGTGCAAATCACTGCCATGATTGGCTAAACAACAACTCTCAAAGACACTCCCCATTAAAGGTGTGTTGCGGGTGGGGTGGGTGAGGGAAGGGAGAGCTGTCTCACAGGGTGAGAGCACTGTACAGCTCCAGGGGGCTCCAGGAACACGGAGGACTGCGTGAATGGCACCTGCCAGGGTTGGACTGAGTGGCAGCCTGGTCAAATTCAGATGACCTGGTATGCTGGGATTTTTTTAAAAAATGAGTTATTGGCTTGATTTTAGAGCTCATCTGTTTTTCAGAGAATTTTGTAGGGAAACTTTCTTGTAAGAGTTTGGTCAATTCAAGGCATAGTAATGACGTAAGAGGAATATGGGGTAAGAGGGATGCTGGGAGAGATAGGTCGATGTCATAATTTAAGTAAAAATATTTCAAGTCTTCAAATAAAAAGTACACTTGACAGACATAGAAAACAACTGACGCTTGCAGAGTTCCATCTGTCCAGACATCTTCCATTGTTAGATTGCCTGCCATTATCCTGGGCGGTGTATAGGATGGCATTCTACAGAGGAAACAATAAATGTAAAGACCCATGATGAGCACACAAAAAGATACCCAGCATCACTAGTCATTAGGGAAATGCAGATCAAAATCACAAGGAGATACTACTTTATCTAATCTTTACAGGATAGCTATAATCAGAGAGGCAAGTACATACTAACAGGTGTAGCAGAGATATGGGGAGACTGAACCCTCACACGCTGCTGGGGGGAATGTGAGATGGTACGCTATTTTGGAAGACAGTCTGGCAGCTCCTCAAAAGGTTAAACATGGACTTACCATGTAACCCCGCAGGTCTACTCCTAGGGATACAGTCAGAGAAATGAAAAACTAAATGCAAAAATGCAAAACCAAAACCTTGTTGATGTTTTTAATGTTCACAGCAGCATTATTCACCATAGCTCAAACATGGAAACCATTCAGACGTCCTTCAGCGAAACTGCGTACATCCACACAACAGACTATCCGGCAATAAAAAGACATGAAGTAGTGATGAACCTTGAAAGTAACCCTAAATGATAAAAGTTAGTTGCTAAGGATCATATAGTGTGTGATTCCATTTATAGGAAATCTCCAAATTGGCAGATCTCTGCAGACAGAAAGTCTGAGGCACCGTGGGGGAGTGGGGAGAAATGAGGAGTGACGCCAGTGAGTACAGGGTTTCTTTCTGGAGTGACGAAGACGTTCTGATGGGGACTGTGGTGACGGTGAGAACACTGTGAATGTACTGACGCATTGAGTTGTTCACTTTCAGCGGGAGAGTTATGCGTGCATTATATCTCAAGTTAGTCTATAAAACAACCATTAGGAGCAGCAACCCCCACACCTTAGGGGGAGGGTGCCAGGGATTTAGCAGCACGTTGTCCTCTCTGTTCAACACTGATCACAGTCCCATTAGGCAGTGGAATAAGGAAGCCACATTTACTGGATGAGAAAGCGAAGACACAGTGAGACCATGGGGCTTCTCCCAGCTCGAGAAACTTTGTGGAAGATCCATTAGGCACCCAGGTCTTCTGACAACTAGTTCCAGACACGGTTGGTAGAGCTGTGGTTGTTCAGCTGTGTTCTGCAGAGCCTCTTTAGGGGATACCGTGGGTGGGGACAGTGGAGTTGGGGTGGCACCAGAAGTAGGGTTGCAGGTCAGGGGAGCTCTGGTCTCCTACTTGGTGTAAATCAAAGCACTTCTTGGGGGGCGCCTGGGTGGCTCAGTAAGTTAAGCATCTGACTTCGGCTCAGGTCATGATCTCGCGGTTCATGAGTTCAAGCCCCGCGTCGGGCTCTGCGCTGACAGCTCAGAGCTTGGAGCCTGCTTCGGATTCTGTGTCTCCCCCTCTCTCTGCCCCTCCCCCACTTGTGCTCTGTGTCTCTTTCTCTCAAACATAAATAAAAACATAAAAAAAAAACTTTTTTTTTAAAAAGCACTTCTGGGTTTAAATTGACATACTGGGTTTGTGCATATGCTTTTTCTGGAAAAATAAAAAGTGTTTCTCTGCCAAAATGTATTGTCCCTAGATCCATGGTTCTCAAATTGCAAAGACAGTGAATGGAACCCTTCCCTCGACCTCAGCACCCAAAGCCCCGACGGATCTTTAGAAAAATGTCTACATTTCAAACAAAAAGTGATAACTCGGGCTGCCAAGATCATGTTGCTGTGGTGTTGATTCTTTGCTGAGGAATGTGCCCACGAGGTATCTGTTTACAACACTAATTGCCAATGAACAAGTGAGAAATAGTGCTCTTGGCCAAAATATATTCTGTTGCTAGAAAACAATACAGCTAAAGTATTTGTGAAATTATCAGAACACAGTCACTTATTCATAATATTGGACAAGATGTCCTTGTCCCTAGAAATGCTCCTATCCTCATCCAAGACTGTCTTTAGAAGCAAACGTTTCCCAACAAAATCGAGTTTTGTTCTCAATTTGTCTTAACAAGGAATGACATAAGTTTACCAGACAAAGGAGTTCCATTTTTTGTTCCCTGTGTTTAATCTGTGCAGACAGAAGGCTGTAAATATCATAAGTGGTTGTTGCCGGCTGGCCGTGGAGGGGCCCAGTTCGTTAAGGACCATGGTTCGCTGGTTTCTTGTATGGCCTCCAAGGGCCAAGAGAGTGCTTCCCCATCATCACTATGAGGCCTGGTGAACAAAAGCTGGGGCCCAGGAGCCTGTGTGGATGGATGGTGTGACCTCTGACCTCCACTAGCGGGGCCTGGAGGGAAAGAGGCAAAGTCAGGCTCCAGTAACGTTTAATGACAGATCTTGTTAGGGTTAAAAAAACAGCTCCGGCATCCAGCTGGGACTTCATCGGGGGAGGTGCTCAGAGGGCCTTCAGCCGTTGACAGGCACGGGGCCCCATGCACGGTTGCAACAGGTGCTGGCTAAGCGGTCTTTTTGATCCTGCCCTTGCCAAGGACCCCCACCTCGTCAGTCTGACTCCACAGGAAGATTCGTTCTTTTTTTCCCCCTATTGTCTCCAGAGTCTCTCACCCCTCTGGGTGCGACAGTGAGGTTCTGACAGTGGCGAGGCTCTGATCCTGGTTTTTCTTTTATAAAAATAATAATCAGGATTTTTATTAAGGAGACCCAAGAGAGTGTTCCAGTCCCTTCCGCCACTTGAAGTTACAGGGAGAGGGCAGCTGTCTATAACCCAGGAAGTGAGCCCTCACTGGAACCCGGCCACGTGGGCACTTCAGTCTCCAGAACTGTGAGAAATTCACGTCTGCTGTGTATAAGCCACCCTGCGTCTGGTATTTTTGTTTCAGCAGCCTGGGCTAAGAGGACACGTTAGGTAAATGTAAGGAGCTGGTAGCGAGGTGTGACTGGTGTTTACCTTCTAAGTCAGATGGAATCAGATGAAGGTCTTGGCTGTAACTCTCCACTGAAAGATTCACGCCAACTTCAGATTGAGAGTACACCACAAATGGAAGACCTTCATTCGCTTCACTTCTGAATAATTTCTACCTGGTTGGCACATCTGAACAGACACCAATGATCCATTTCATTCACACACACACACACACACAAACAAAAACAAACAAACAAAAAACAATGAGGACGTAGTGTGCCCTTGGTTCCTCTGCATTTAGCACCACGGTGCCCACTAATCTTTCCAGCGATTTGGCGTTTTACTGAGGTATGGAGTTGAGCAGCCCAGGACCTGGCATCTGTTGCTTCCTGAAGCAGCACCAGGGCTCCCAATTTGTTCGTGGGTGCAGTGACTCGGGTCACAAGGATCGTGCTGTGGAAATGGACGTAAAGGGAGGGGTGAGCTCCAGCACAAGTTGAGTGGGGAGGACCGAGGATGCGTGGGGATGGGTGATTCTGTGGGAAAGGTGATGCGGGAGAAAGCCTGCACAAGCATGTCCGTTTCCTGGTATTTGGGGATTTCTGAAGGTTTGGATCTGTTATTCTGAAATACCAAGGGTCTCCTATAAAAAAGAGTGTGACCCGTAAAAAAACACTTTTTATGTTGAGACCATTAGAGATTCACATGCACTTGTAAGAAGTAATACCGAGAGATCCTGTGTGCTGCTTACTTAGTTTCTCGCAAAGGAAACATCTCGAGCACTTACAAGGCAATCCTACAACCAGGATACAGACAGCAATACGGTCAAGATACGGAACATTCCATCAGTACAAAGGTCTCTCCTGATGCTCTTTTAGGGCCATGCCCACCTCTTCCTCACCCTCATCCCCTCTTTAAATCCTTGGTAACCACTCATTTGTTTTCCAGTTCTGTCATTTTGTCATTTTGGAATGGCATATAGATGGAATCATACAGTATGTGGCCTTTTGGGACTGACTCCTCCCTTTTAGCATAATTCAGAGATTCATCCAGGCTGTTGTATGTACCAATGGTTTGTTTCTTTTTATTGCTGAGTAATATTCCACGGTATGGGTTTACCACAGTTTGTTCTTCTTTTTTCTTTTTTCTTTTCTTTTCTTTCCTTTCCTTTCCTTTTCTTCTTCTTTTTTTTTTTTTTTTTTAACCAGTTATCCATTGAAAGACATCTGAGTTTTTTCCAGTTTTGGAGCTATTATGAATGAAGCTGTTATAGACAGTTATATGCTGGTTTTTGTATAAATGTAAGTCTTTGATTCTCTGGGATAAATGCCCAAGAGTACAAATGCTAAGTTTTGGGATAGTTTAGTTTTAAAAGAAAACTAAGTGCTTAGTTTTATAGGAAAATTAGATGCTTAGTTTCCTCAGAAACTGTCAAATTGTCTCCAAACTGGCTGTACCATTTTACACTCCCACCAGTAATGGATGAGTGACTCAGTTTCTCCACATGTGTGGCAGCATTTGGCATCATTGCTATTTTTTTATTTAGCTCTTCTGATAGGTATTTAGTGACATCTCATATGTGGCTTACTTTCACCTTGCCAATGTAATGTTTGAAATGAGTTTCTTGTTTACAGAACATAGTTGGATCATGCTTGGAAATCTCCTCTGCTAGTCTCTGTCTTTTCATTGGTAGAGTTGGACCTTGTACATTTCACATAATTATTGATATATTAGGGCTTAAGTCTGCCATTTTATTTTCTGTTTTCTGTTTGTTCTGTTTTTCATTTTTCTGCCCTCCTATGGGTTACTCAAACATTTTAAAGAATTCTGTAGTGATTTATCTATAGTGTTTGAAAGTGTATCTCTTGTATAGCTTTTCCGTGGCTGCTCTGGGCATTACATATGGCTGCTTTTAAATCTTTGTCCAATAATTTTAATAGTTTTCTCATCATGGTGGCATCCTTGATGGTTTTTTTTCATCTAGTCAGAGACATTCCTGGTACTTGGTAGTATGGGTGATTATAATTAAAATGTGGACTTTTTTTTAAAGCTTATTTATTTATTTTTGAGAGAGAGAGAGAGAGAGAGAGAGAGAGAGAGAGAGAGAAAACACACGAGTGGGGAGGGGCAGAGAGCTAGGACAGAAGTGAGAATCCAAGCAGGCTCTGCACTGGCAGCTCAGAGCCTGATTCGGGACTCGAATTCATGAACCATGAGATCATGACCTGAGCTGAAGTCGGATGCTTAACCGACTGAGCCACACAGGTGCCCCCAGACGTGGACATTTCCTAATTATGAGACCCTGGATTTTATTGAAATGATCCGTTGTAGCTGGCTTTTTCTGACATCACTCTGGCAGAGGAAGGTAGGGGAGAGTACTGCTTTGTTACTTCCAATGGAGGTAGAAGTCCCCACTTAGCCTTCATTGACACTTGCCAGGGTGGCTCCTCATGGCTGCTGGGCAGGAGAGGGAGCTCCAGCTCTCCCTTTCACTAAAGGTAGTCTTTAGTGATGCTACAGTAAGGGTGCGCCCCCCCCCCCATTACCCCTGGGGGATAAATAAGGTCCTGACTGTCCACCTGACTCTGACACTACCCTGTGGGGTAGATGGTGGGGCCATGTTATTGCCAGGTGGGAGTGGAAAACCAGGCTTCCCACAATGGTTGTGGGGGAAGGGGATGTATACTATTGGCCAGTAGGAATGAAAGTACTGGTTTCCTAAAGTACTGGTCTTCTCTAATACCACCCTGTCAGGAGTTTGGGGAGCCTCGATACAACCTGGCAAGAGTGGATAACCCAGCTCTCATTCAGCCTTTGCACGTGTGGGTGAGGGTGGGCCCACAGTTCTTTCTGTGGTGTTCGGCTGGAGTAGCGTGATAATTATCTAAATTGTCTAAAGCTTTTCTGGCTTTCTAGGCCACCCTTTCTTAGCCCTTTGGCTTAAGACAGCAGTCTTTGGTTGTTTTTTTGTTTTGTTTTTGTCTGCGCCTGTTGCTGTTTCTGGGCTGCCGGCTTCTTCGGTTCCAAGTCTGGGGTGTATGGAGAAGAGAAAGCCCATGGAACTCACGTCATGTTGTTCCGTGGCTCTTAACATCCCTAGCTGGCCTGCCTTCTTCTCTCCTCCTTTCAGAGTTTTCTTATGTTTGCTTTATATACAATGTGCAGGATTTTTAGTTGTAGCTCGTGGGAAGAACGGAAAATTACACGTATTCTATCTTCCTGGAAGCAGAAGTCGACACATCTTTGAGAAAAGAAGAAAATCTATTCATAATCTCATCTTAACATAACTTTTCATTTTTACATATTACTTTCCACTTCTTGCCGACATTCATATACTCTTTTATGGATTAGTAATCAGTGTATGCACATTTTTATGTCCTGGTTTTTTTTTTCCTTATCATATTTTAAAATATGGAAAATATTTCCCTGTGTGTTTGTAGACTTCATAATTACCATTTGAAAAGTCACTAATACTTGTTCTGTTAACATCCTATTTTACAAAACTTTGTCCATTGTCTGTTTGTTACTCTCACTTTTTTTTTTCCTATTAGAAATAGCACTACAAAATTATCTTACCATATATAGCTTTCTGTTTGGCCTCTCTTGAACTTCTTCCTTAAAATAAATTCTTAGGAGGGAGATTTTTAGGTTAAAGGATATTTTAAAATAAGTTTTATGATTTGTGGCCCTGACACTTTCTGGAAAAAATATAGGAATTTATGCTCCGTGTTCAGAGTTGCAATTTCTTCATAACATCATCTCTTCTGGCTTCTACTTTAGTTCTCTGTGGTCCAGTCTTATTCTTACTTGAAACCCTGATGAACTTAACTTGTCCAAAGTCACGGGGATAACCTGCTTACCCTAACTCTTGCAACAGCAAGATATCTAAAGATACAACAGTACCTTTCATAGAAGGCAAATATCTATTATTCAGTATGTGTTTTTGGCTTCTTTGGATCCCTCTGTGAGCATACAGGATGAAGATACTCATTCTAATTTTCACATATTTTTTCTGTCACTATCAGCATTGAAACAAAAGCCCCCTGAATGATGTAGGGATTTCAATGAATCTGATAAATTCTAAAGAATTCAGTGCCATAAAAAAGACATTTTTGATTGCTCACAGAAAACATAGAAGCACAGAGAAATTCAGTGTATCTCATTCAAAGATGTATTTTTGAAGGACGTGATGTAAGTGGTTGAGATGTCCCTTGGAAATAGCAGGAAAGTTAGGACAAGAGCAATACTTAGTTACATCAATACTTACAGCAATACGTCAATATGTTAATACAGCTAAACTTAGTGTCGCCATGGGGGCTGCCCATCAAGGGCACCATTGGAAAAGAAGCTTTGGAGAGAACCGTTAAGTCAGTCTTTATGAACAATTGTCTAGGATTTCTCCTCTTCTCTCCTTCCTGGGATGGGTTTCTAATGGGGAAGCTTCTTAATCTGAGAAACAGAAACTATACCCTGGCATTATTTCTAGAAGATAAGTATGGCTGCATTCAGACTCCTCAGCCAACTGAGAAAACCACTGTTTCTTCCTGGGCCACTTGCTTGGAGGTCCCTGTCTAATGGGGACCCTGGCTGACCTATAGCCTCACTCTCATATCTGGAATACAAGGGAGTACTAGGAACTGGAGAGGTTGAAGGTGACCAGACCCTTTTGTCATGTTAGAAAGGTTCACCTGTGGTCTTAGGGATACTGGTTGTTCATCATTGGTTCACTCTCTTAGTATTTATTTTCTTACCAAACTTCTGCCCCCTTCCCCCAGTGCTCTCCAAAATTGGCTCCAGTTCAAGTCCTAACTACTGAATCCATCAGTCTTCCTCACACTTCTCATCTTCTTGGGGCTGTCTATATAAGCAGGTGCTAGCACTGTTCAGATGAACTAACCTAATGTGGTAGTGTCCATTTGTAGCCCCATTTGGCAGATGAGGAAATGGAGATTCGAACCCAGAAGCTCTGGCTCCAAAGTCCATGCTCTTAACCACTGCGGTGCATTTGCTGTTGCTATTAGCTGCTCGTCTCCTCTTTGAAGCATTGTTCTGCTTTGGCTCATGTGCATGCATTTCTTGACCCTTTCCTACTTCTTTGTTCTTTCTCTATTTTTCTTCTTCCAACACCTACGGGTAAGCATTCCCCAAGATTCTTTCCTTAGCTTTCACACTCCGTTCCCTTTATCATTATCCAGGACTGTTTTAATGAATGACACACGTATGTTTATCTCCGGTAACCTCCTATCAGCTACTAACATAGACCCTCATCTCCTGCTTGTTGAACATTCACCAGGTGGGAGTGGAAAGCCTGGTAGCTGAGGCACAAAGAAACTCTGGACATAATAGCATGAAGAGAGAAAGCAGGAGGGTGGGAAGAACAGCAAATAGCACAGTATCAGTGGAGCACAAGTTGTGTGAAAATAAATGGGAGCAATGAGGTCAGATCTTGGAAGGCCTGAATAGTAGGCAAGGAGTTGGGGCTTTAGCAGCTTTTGCTGGTGTGGTGCCGCCATACAGCTTAAGCACTAGTCCCTCTATGGGAATTCCCATGATCCTCTCTCACAGCACCATATTTGTTTCTTTTTTTTTTTAAGTTTATTTATTTATTTTGAGATAGCGCACACATGTGCATGCGAGTAGGGAAGGAGCAGAGAGAGAGGGAGAGAGAGAATCCCAAGCAGGCTTCATGCTGTCAGCACAAAGCCCAGTGTGGGACTTGATCTCATGAATGGTGAGATGATGACCTGAGCTGAAACCAAGGGTTGGATGCTTAACCGACTGAGCCACCTAGACACCCCAATATTTGCTTCTTTTAATGCTACTCATGTTACAGTTACCTGTGTATATGTTTTTATTTCAGTCGTAGATTGTTAGTTTTTGGAGGGTAGGGATGCAATCTTATTATCTTTGTATCTCTCCTTAGGGCCTGAACATAGTTGGGTCTCAACATATATTTATTTAATATTAACAAGAAACCAGTAAGAAAGTAAAATGATAACTATAATTTGTTGAGTCATGTGGTAATAACTAAACATGCATTATCTCAAATATCACGGAGTTGTGAGGATTCAAGGGGATATTGCAAGTAAAGACCTTGAAATATATTAAGTACTCAATAAGTGGTAGCAATTATTATTATTATTATTATTATGAATCATTATCGGTATTATTATTCCTATTTAGCAGGTGGGAAAACTAAAGCAAGTAGACTGAGTCACAGCTCAATGTTGCATAGCCAGATGAAATTGAAACCTGAGCCCATCTGTCTGCCTTTTTTTTTTTTTTTTTTTTTTTGGCCTGGTTTTTTTCATTTAGTCCAATGATTTTGAGATTCAGTCATGTCGTGTATATCAATGAATCGTCTGTTTACTTGATGAATAGTATTCCCTTGTATGGATATACTACAATTTATTAATCCATTTACCTGTTGGACAGTTGGATTGTTTCTAATTTTTTGCTATTACAAATAAAGCTGCTAAGGATTTTCATGTATAGGGGCGCCTGGGTGCCTCAGTCATTTAAGCGTCTGACTCCAGCTCAGGTCATGATCTCACAGCTCGTGAGTTCAAGCCCTGCGTCAGGCTCTGTGCTGACAGCTCAGAGCCTGGAGCCTGCTTCAGATTCTGTGTCTCCGTCTCTCTCTGCCCCTCCCCTGCTCACACTCTGTCTCTTTCTCCTACAAAAATAAATAAACATTAAAAAAAATTAACAACAAAAACAGAAAATTCATGTACAGTATTTGTGTGGACATACATTTTTTGCTTCATTGGTTAAATACATAGGAGTGAAATGATTGGGCATTGCATGGTAGGTGTATATTTAACTTTTAAGAAACTGCCAAATTGTTTTGGCAGTGATTGTGCCATTTTATATGCCTGTCACCAGTGTGTAAGAATTTCTCCACATAATTGCAAAGACTTAATGTGCTCAGTGTTTTTAATCTGAGCCAATGTGTGTGGAGTGGTGCCTTATTATGGTTGTAATTTGCATTATTATACATTTGCCACAATGAGTTTTAATGATGTTGGACATCTCTTCATGTATTTATTGACCATTTATATCTCTTCTTTGGTGAAGAGTCTGTTCATATCATTTTGAAGTCTAAGAGTTCTCTATATTTTTTGGATGGAAGTTCTTTAGCAGATGTGAATGTGTTGTGAATGTTTTCTACCAGTATTTTATTTGTTTTTTATTTTCTTACTGGTGTCTGATCAAAGAGCAAAAGTTTTAGATTTTGATAAAGTTTAATTGTCAACATTTCATCTTTTACAGGTAATGCTTTTAGTGTCATATTTAAGAAATCTTTGCTGGCCTGAGGGCTAAGATATTTTTCTTGTGTTTTCTGGAAGTTTCATAGTTTCAGGTTTCACATTAGGCTACAGGTTTCATTTTGAGTTGATTTTTGTGTATTATAGTCAGTATGGATTGACATTTTTAAAATATGGATACTTAGTTCACTGAACATTTATTGGAAAGACTTCCATCTCCCCAGTGAATTGCCTTGGCATAGTTTTCAAAAATCACTTTGTCTATTTCTGACTCTATTCTTTTCCATTAATCTATATATCTATCCCTAAACAATACCCAACAGTGTGAATCACCACAATTTTATCGTAAGTATTAAAATCAAGTAGACTAGGTTCTTAAACTTGGTACGTTGTTTAAATTGTTCTGGCTATTCTAGATTCTTTGAAGTTCCATGTAAGTCTTAGAATTAGCTTATCAAGTTCTACAAAAATTCCTATAGGAATTTTGATGGGGATTGTGTTGAATCTTGGAGGAAATTTGGGCAATGTTACCATTTTAATAATACAGAGTTTTCTAATCTCTGAACATGCTACATCTCTCCATTTATTTAGGTCAGAGAAGTTAGGGTGGGAGTCAGAAAGAAAAGAGGTTTAAGAAAGTTGTAATTCTTTTTCAGAAAATAGGAATTTGATATGAATTAAAGCGTGGAATATCTAATTTTGTGATCATACTGAAGTAGGTGAACAAGTCTATAATATTCTATAGAGAAACAAGAAGAGTTAATTCATTAAAGTGGTTCAAGTAAATTAGAATTTCTTTTATGAGATGAAATATTGATAAATTTTATAAACCAGTTTAGTTCTAATATATATAGAACATGTATAAACCTTGGTCACATCCATACTCAAAGGGACTCCTCAGTAGGTTTATCAAGTCCATTCCCCCAAAGAGGGTGTCTCTCCCTAAAATGGATTAGCCAATTTTGATTTTCTCCATCTTGTTCCTCTTGAATTCTCTGTGCTTGGCACATTGGTGAATGATTGTAAACCACTCCATGGATATGTACTTCAAAAGGGAGACTGTGAAATTTTCTAGATGCTTTAGGTAAAAAATCCTGCTCTTGAGGCCAAAAGAATTGTTCCAAAAAAACTTTTTAAAAAAGAAATCTATGAAGATTAACTTCTCTTATATAATCTCTTTTTTGGAAAAATGTTTATTTATTTTGAGAGAGAGAGAGAGTAATGGAAGAGAGAGAGAGAGAGGGAGAGAGAGAATCCCAAGCAGGCTCCACACTGTCAGTGCAGAGCCCAAGGCGGGGCTCAGTTTCATGAACTGTGAGATCGTGACCTGAGCCAAAATCAAGAGTTGGACGCCCAACTGAGCCACCCAGGTGCCCCTTTGTATAATTTCTTAATTCATCTCTTCACTTTGGCCTTAAAGGCACAAAGTATAGATATACATGAGTAGAAAAATCTTTTTAGTTGAATGGAGTATATTTTCTCAGAAATTTTACCATGGACTTTTTGGTTTTTGGTTTTGTCTCCTTTGAAGAATTCTGATTGACTGGATCAACAGTCACATTCCTTACATTTTTTTAACCGTATGTTTTTAGTATTTTAGAAAGTGGTGTGGCATTCAGTCTCCAGATGGCTCCCAAAGATTCTTGCCTCCTCATATTCACACCCATGGTAGTCCCTTCCTGCATTAAATATTGGCTGAGTTGTGTAATCACTAAGATATTATGGATATGATGGTGCATGATTTCTGAGGCTAGATCAGTAAAGAAGTTGTGGCTTCCATCTTTCTCTCTCTTGAATTATCACTTTTGGAGAAGCTAGTGGCCATGTTGTAAGGATACTCAAGTAGCTGTATAGAGAGGATGTGGCAGGAACTGAGGCCTCCTGAATACAATCAGCACTAATTTGCCAGACATGTGAGTGAGCTAGCTTGGAGGCAAATCTTCCAGCCCCAGACAAGCCTTCACACAGTATCACAGCTCTGGTCAACATCTTACTGCAACCCTATGAGATTGTCCACAGAAACTATGTCAGATAATAAAAGTTCATTGTTGGGGCACCTGGGTGGCTCAGTTGGTTAAGCGTCCAGCTCTTGATTTCAGTTCAGGCCATGATTCCATGGTTCATGAGATTGAACCCCTCATCAAGCTCTGTGCCGACAGCATGGAGCCCGCTTGGGATTCTCTCTCTCCCTCTCTCTCTGCCCCTCCCCCCACAAAAAAATAAATAAACTTAAAAAAATTAATTGTGAAGTCACTATGTTTTGTGATAATTTGTTATAAAGCAATCTGTAACTAGTACAACCAGTTAGAAATGCTTCAATAAAAGTTTCCTAAATTGCATTATAAAAACCCTTGTATGACCTTATTGAATATAGTGATAAGCTCTTTTTCTGAGATCTGACTATTTTTTTGCAAGACATGAATGATTCTTGCAATTTTAAGTGAAGTGGTAAATGGGCAGGCATTACTTACAGCTTTTCTAGAGAAGGCATTAAGAAAAGCAGTATGAGATCCACTCTCATCCTTATCCGTAGAATGAGAGAGGGGCAGAACATCAGTAATGGTGATCTCTTTTCAGAGTCTCAGGCTCTAAATGAAGGTCAAGAGAGCTCCAGGGTTTCTTCTTCGAACGTCTCTGTCTCAGAAAATGTCTGGCAAAGCAAACAAAAATCTGGTTTCATTTCCCTATTGTTTCATGGATGTATTTTGATGTGGCAAAGTCCGTTCTTTGTGCCACATATCAGCATTGAATGACCGAGGTATAGACTCTTGTGAAACTTTCTTTTAATTACACATGAAGCTCCATAGAATTTCACCCCCAGAACAGTAGAGTTGTTTTGTCAAGTGTTCAAGACCTAAATTTGCCGTTGGCTCACCCCCAGCGCAGTCATGCGATTAGTCACGCAAGTAGTCACAAACCCCCTTTGCCATAAAGGAATCATAGCTAACAGCCCGACCAGGGCTCTTTTCCCAAAATATGTCCCTGAAAACGAAACTCAAACATGCATGTCGGTTTAGACTTATTTTTCATGTTTGTTTTGCCCAAAGCATGGACCATGTCAGGGAAGATGGAGACACCTTCACGGCCGGTTAGTCACATCTCACCAAAGCTTCTCAATGGGCTGTCAGACAAGAAAGGAGCCTCATGTAGCCACCTTAATCAGCATCCCCCATCTGTGAGGTCATCGGGATGTTTCAAACAGTTTCCAGCTCTCATTAGTTCAGCGTGTTCCACAGGCAAGTCCTTATCTTTTGTAACTTTTGCTGCCACATCCTGAGAGAGCCTCTCCTCGGAATGACACTTTCCCCATGGGTCAACCCGCGGTAATGAGCCACCAATTGACGTGCCCTTTGCACTCACTGGCAGTATATGTTGATATTAACCTTTCGTGTTGTGAGATGTCGCTTTTACCCTTGGCTTCTGCCATGTAAGTCTCATTATTTCTAATAGGCTGTGGCAATTAGGGTCTTGGGGCTGTTGATCGCAGCCATTTGGAGCAGGGAAGGGGCACTCAGGGAGAACAGCTGCTTTTTCTTTACATGAACAATGTGAGGCATAGCTCAGCCCAAATATGCAAACAGCGAGGCAGTGGTGGATTTCTGGCCACCGATGGGAAACTCCTCACCAGGTCTTTTCACATGTGCTTTCCTCACACTAGCTACTGGCTGTTTTCAAACCCCTTTTGTGCAGAATGCCATGCTCCGCCCATATTTCAGTGCATTGGATTTGGCCTAATAAGGGATTCATTAAACACAATTATTTGGGAAAGAAATGGGTACGTTCAAAGAGACCTTTCCTTTTTCTTTCTTTCAAAGATGGTTGGCTGGGAGAGAAAAAGGATGACACAGCCAGCTAGCCATCTTGGGTGGCCCATGGGCCCTGTGAGGAGGCAGTGTTGAGCCCAATGGCCCCAGGAAGGCCCCTCAGCCTCGTGATTGGGAAATCTTGACTCCTGATGGAATTCTGTGGTTGTTGAAATCTGGTAGGCCTCTCATGGCTGTGAATAAGTTAAGAATCCATTCCCTTAAGGTTAGAAAAATAAACTGGTACAATCCTAAGGGCCTGAGGGGTAAGGAAATGAAGGGGGGAAAGTCTACACTAGAGAAAGTACACAGGAAACCACAAATAACCAAAAACATATAGAGTCAGCACTCACATTCTCTCAGTTTCTTGACCTGAACTGCTTTCTATATTAGGAGGGCAACAAAGCAAAATTAAGCATGCTTGTTGCTTCAGATGGGGTGAGATGGAAGGCTAAGGGACAACTGAGAGGAAAAGCTGGAGTTTATTTGTAAGCGGTGAGGCTTGAATGTTCTACATCAGGATGAAGTGTTTCCAAACAAATGCAAGAAAAATCCCCTATATTAATCTGATTGTTTATGACAATAGCATTTGGGAAAGCCCCTCCAATGACTGCCTCATATATTAAGGGCATGCAGTGTCAGAGACTGCTGAAATGATCACTCTTGGTGATATAATGGTATGGTCTATTTCTGAGAGCCCCTTGCTGATTTATTCTTTGCTCTGCAAAATGTCACATTAAAACGTAAGTTCATTTCAGTTGGGTTGGTCCACAGTATGAACAGATGGCAGTTGTGATGTGGAGACTTCAAAAGGTATAACCGATCATTAAAAGTTAATTCTTCCTTGAGTAAGTAAGAAGTCTCCCGAAGCAAGCCGTAAGAAGTTTCCCTCCTCCCTCCCCATTTTCCTTCCTTCCTCCCTCCCTTCCTTCCTTCCTCCCTCCCTTCCTTCCTTCCTTCCTTCCACAAACATTTAACCAACTTGCATGTGAGTAGGTGTTGGGCTGGGAGCTATTGACAGCCCAGCAGTGTGTGAAGCAGGGCCTTGTTTCCGGAGGGCTCCAAAGGGGACTAGATGTACAGAGGATGCCAACCTCAGACAACACAAAAAGAATGATTCACATAAGGGACAGCTGGAATCCAGAAGAGAGGTAATATAGTTAATTATTGCCAGGCTCTGAGGTGCCACACTTTATTCTTACCCTCTGTACCAGGGCCGGAATGTAAGCTCCAGTGGGATGAGCACCTAGAACAGTGCCTTGCATCGAGATGCACTGAATATTTGTTAATGAAAAACACAGACATCTTGGTAATGAAACCTCTTGGTAATGACCTCTTATTTGCATTCACAAAGTGTTTTTATCAGGTCACTCTCTGGGTTTTCTACCCCACCTCCACAGCTCTATGGTTGGAGAAAAGGAGTGTGATCAGTATCAAGGGGGAGGATATTACTGGGGGAGTTTAGGGGAGTTTAAAGGCATTTACTTATTTATGCCATTGAGCCTGGCTTTTCTTTCTTGAATCCTTTCCCTCACATTTAGAATCTTGCTACCCAGGCCTCTGGAGGGGTATGAAGGGCTTGGGGCTACATTGCATGTGGGAGCTTCCTGTTCTGGGAAGGCCAAGCAATAACAGGGTAGGGCACAGGGAAGGATGACTCAGGCCAGCTGCTCTCAGCCCCAGGGAGGAAAGCTTTTATTCCTCTTGTTTTTTGGGCTCGTTCTTCCTGACTCTTTCAAGCTGTTAGACCTTAGGCCACCAGGTGAAAGTGTGAGCCTTAGGGAAGGGGCCAAGTTGACCACTGTACTGCTTTTGGTCTGGGTTGCTCAAGGCTTCTGGGCAAGAGAAGTCCTTTCTGTTTTCATGTCCAGCCCAGATCAGCAGATCAGCCAAGATCAGCTAAGGCTCAGGCCCAAGGTCCAGTTGGCAATGAGGAGTTTACATCATTCTGGAGTCTCCTAGTTTCATAGTTTTCTTAGGAGCTTGTAGAAAGAGTTGGTGGCTTGGAAAAGTGGGGATGTGGGGTTCTCAGGTATTGTCTTATATTTTGAAAAGTGCAACCAAAATCTTTGTAATACAGAGCACATCTACACAGAAACTGTTGACTCTGCCAGAATAGCATTACAAGGGGTGCTCCTTATTTGGTTTGCTAACTTTGAACTCCACAATCTTAGTAACAACAGGTCTTTCTGGTCCACATTATCTATCTATCTATCTATCTATCTCTCTATCCACCTACCCACCCATCCACCCACCCATCCATCCATCCATCCATCCATATACCTATGCTAGTTTTCTAGGTTGACCATAACAAAGTACCATAGACTGAGTGGCTTAAACAATAGAAATTTATTTTCTCACAGTTCTGGAAGCCAGAAGTCTGAGATCAAGATATCAATGGGGTTGATTTTTTTTTTTTTTTTTTTTTTTTTTTTTGGTCCTTGGCTTAGACATGGCCATCTTTGGTGTGTGTGTGTGTGTGTGTCCTAATTTCCTTTCCTTTTCTTTTGTTTTAAAATATTTATTTATTTTTGAGAGAGAGAAACAGAGCACGAGTGGGGGAGGGGCAGAGAGAGAGAGGAGACAAAGAATCTGAAGCAGGCTCCAAGTTCTGCACTGTCAGCACGGAGCCCGACATAGGGCTCGAACCCATGAACTGTGAGATCATGACCTGAGCCAAAGTCGGATGTTTAACCGACTGAGTCACCCAGGCGGCTTTTCTTATAATTTCTTTTTCTTATAAGGACACTAGTCCTATTAGATTAGGACTTACCCATATGACTTCCTTGTATCTTAATTACCTTGTTAAAGACCCAAACAAAACTACATTCTGAGCTCCTGGGGGTTAAGACATCAACAAATGGATTTTAAGGAGACATAGTTCAGCCCATAACATACCCACCCACCCATCATCTGCCTATCTGTCTGTCCATCCATCCATCCATCCATCCGTCTCTCACAATACCTAAAGGGGATTTTAGAAAATAATAAAAAGGATTGCAAATTACTGAACCCATTGAACAGTTGACAGATGAGAAAACTAAAGCTCGGAGAGGGCAAGCAGCTTTCCCAGTGCAGCACATCTAGTGTCTGGTGGAAACTGCACTCAGTGCTAAGTTTTTAGTCTTAAAATCCAGCATTTGTTTTCTACAATGTCATGACTCCTGGAAAAGCTATTAAACTTCCTCCCTCTTGCATCCCCAGTTAGGATCCCATAAGTGACCCTTATTAAGAAGAGTCTTCTAAATGTAATAATAAAGACCTCATGGGAGAGGGTGAATTATGAAGCTGGATCTGGAAAGAATTCTGTGGCGTGACTAGGCTGTTCATGCTGTTGTCAGCTATAATTCAACAAGAGCTCTTACAGAAGACTTTTTTAATTTATGAGACACAGAATTTCAAGTCCCCCCCCCCCACACACACACACCAAGTACTGTGTCTATAAATGGCCAAATGACTCGGGACCCTTTTCTTTTGTATGTTTATAGTTATCTTGTGCCAAAATACAACATTGAGGTACTTCTTTCAGAAAATACAATTAAGTATGCTATGGTAAACTAGTATTTGGAAGTAAAGTTGGTGGTGAATGGGTACTTCCCAGCCACAAGGGGACCACGTGGGGACCACGTGGGGCAGCAAGATCGGCCCTCTGACCTTCCCTTCAGAGGGAAGAATTCTAAGGAAGAGTGCACACACCTTACACAAGGTCATCATTTTCTCCATAGCTTTTTCAATATTGGGTGACAAACCACAGCTAGCGTCTGTTCCTAAGAGACTGTAAGGCATTTTTTTCGGTTTAATTTTAAACTACTTCTCAGAATTGAGAGAATTTCATGATTTTACAACCTGACCAGTGGTTTGGGCTTTCAATTATTTGGTGCATGGAAAATCTCATGAAGAAGTGTTTTCTTTATGTATTTACATATGTATGTATGTATGTATGTATGTATGTATTAGAGAGTGAGTGGGGGCAAGGGTCAGAAGGAGAGAGAGAGAGAGAGAGAGAGAGAGAGAGAGAGAGAGAGAATCTCAAGCAGGCTGCACACTCAGCGCAGAGCCCAATGCAGGGCTGGATCCCACGACTCTGGGATCATGACTTGAGCCAAAATCAGGAGTCAGAGGCTCAACCAACTGAGCCACCCATGCACCCCAAGACGTATTTTAGATAGAAGGTTCATGTTCATTTGTATTTCAACTGGATGGCTGCATACCAAAATCCAGTGGTGTGGTATCTTGCAATGAACAGATTCAGTTTGACATTGTGTAAAATAATATTCCCTGGGTTTCAAGTTTTCACGTTTCAAAGTGAAAAATAAGCCTTGTATTGAAATGGCTGATTCTAGAATCCAAAGGACCTTGAGATCCCACAAAGGTGAGAGATGGGGGGTGTTTTGGGTAAGGAGAGAGGGCGTTTGTGGGTAATAAAGACAGCGTCCAAGGGCTTTACTCCCTGTACCTCTCCCTCCGGGAGAATCTCCTATCCTGCATTGGTTTTGCAGACCTACCTTCTAGAGGGTCCTCTGATGAAGGGAAGGGGAAACCAGGCTTTGCAGCTAGAAGACCAGAGCTTCTTGAATGAGAAAATTGTTCACAGCTGTGTGTTTTCTAGGTTAAACAGCTCAACCTCTTCCAGCTTTGCATGTAATTATCTTGGCTGGATGAGCTAGAGACTTTGTCTACATTGCAGCATGACTCTTAAATTCACATGAGTGATTGCCTTACATGGAAATCCCAAGCATATTTTTATTCTGTCCTCCAATATTCTACTGAGCAGAGTGCAGAAGTGATGAACTCCTTCAGCTGTCCTGCTATTAGGTCACTGGCAATGGGGTGACCACTTCATCCCAGTTGGCCTGGGACTATCTTGGTTTGAAAACAGAAAATCCTGCGTCCTAGAAACCCCCGCAGTCCTGAGCACCCTACAAGCAGCACTAAGGCTGCTGGGTGGCAAAGAAAGGTGGAGGAGTAAAGCAGCAAAGTGGAGATGAAGAGTTAATCCTGATAGAAATGCAGCTCTGGGAGGAAACCAGGCAGCCAGGCAGTGCCATCAAGGAAGCTGTAAGCCCTGCTGTTCTCTCTCCAGGGTCCGTGCAAAGCTGTGTGCCCCTATCTTGAGGAGGGGGTATCTCTGGGGGCTTCTGCCTCACTGCTTAGCTGGAAAACTACCTACCTTTAGACTGTCTAGGAACTGTCACTCTATTTTTCTTATGAGACCTTGGCTGACTAAAACCTATAGCAACATAATATGCTCTACAAGGAAAATCAGTATGAATTCCTACCCTACAAAAACATCTTTCCTGGCTGTGTCACAAAATAGGCCCCAAGCCACAGTCGTTAAAGGCTGGGCACTTCTCTGCAACACACAGGCGAGAAGTTTGGACTGTCATTTCTAATATTATTCTGTTCTCAAAGCAATCAGGATTTCTTGGAAGTTGGTTGAGTCTGGTTGTAGGATAGGAAGAAAAAACACACAAAAAACAGCATCTTGTTGCTGTGGCCTGAAAACAAAGGGATTTCAAGAGTATCAGTACGGTGCTGGATGGAGTTTCTACTCGCCCGGCTGTGGACATATGAACATCAAATAATGAATACAATGATGGCAAATTGGTACAGGGTGAGCCAGTGAAAGGCGATGCGTTCATAATAATACGCTAGAGCGATAAGCATGTAAAAACCATAGTTTTAATACAAAAGAGAGGTGAATGTAATCGAACAGTTTATTAGTATATGTAAGTGTTCTTTTAAAAAATATTGAGTACATGTGTGTTTCAAAGTATTGATTTGTGGGGCACCTGGCTGTCAGAGTTGGTTGAGCCAACTGAGTCAGACTTTGACTCAGGTCATGATCGCTAAGGTCACGATCTCACATTTTGGGGGTTTGAGCCCCATGACAGGCTCTGTGCTGACAGCTGAGAGCCTGGAGCCTGCTTTGATTCTGTCTCCCTCTCTCTCTGCCTCTCCCCTGCTTGTTCTCTCTCTCTCTCTCTCTCTCTCTGTCTGTCTCAAAAATAAATAAACATTAAAACAATTATTGATTTGTGTTTGTTTTATCACAAGCAGGAGAGAAGCAGCACAGGGGGCTGTGAGTCAGCCACCCCGTCCCTGGAAAAGTAGGATCTGTTCCAAGAACAGAAGGAACCCAGTGGCATCTGCAGTCATATTTATTAATCAGGTGGGAAGGAGGGTTTAGTGAATACAAGAGAGCTGGCTCCGGAACGTGTTTCACACTGATGAATTATCTAGTATTCTTGAGAGGGGGAGGTAGTCTTTCACTTCTTAAGAGAAAAAAATCTCAAGATGGCCCCACCAATGGAAACAAACAACTGCTAAAGGAGGCAATGCTTTTTCTGGGGGGGGGTAGGGGTGGTGGTAGGGGGAGAAGGCAGAGCTCTTTCATTGGGCAGCTCGTGCTGTGGGCAGGCCGGCTGGGTGCGCGGCGTCAGCGGTAGAGGTAGTTGGCCTGGATGTGGCCATGATCACAGCCTCCCACCTGTCCCTGTTGTCGAGCATCTTCTTGTTGAACAGCAGCTCCTTGTGCGTCTCCGCAGAGAACTCGAAGTTGGGGCTCTTGACGATGGTGTCCGCAGGGCAGGCCTCCTGGCAGAAGCCGCAGTAGATGCGCTTGGCCGGGTGGATTATCATAGCGGGTGGTCCGAGGCTGGACCTCTCTGGTGATGACCTGGGCGGGGCAGACAGCCTCGCAAAGCTTGCAGGTGATGCTGCGCTCCGGTCTGGATGGATAGTGGCACAGTATACGCTCCCTGCAGATGCATGGGCTCGGCGGGCCCTTCTCAAGTGGGTAGTTACTTTTACAAAGGAAGTAGTCCTTTTACAAAGGAAGAAACAGAGACGAGAAAGATGTAGTAAATCAGACTATCTTCAACAAAGCTTCTTTCTTCCACCATTTCAAACGGGATCAACTAAGACCTCAAAGAGAAAAAAAAGAGTATGAAAGATAATGCGGATAAAAGAGCTAGTTAGGTAGATTTAAACCTGAGCTCTAAGTAGACTGAAAAAGATGAAGCTCTATTGATGATATGACCGGATTGCCTGCAGCCTGCCATGAGATTTGGTTACAAAAAATAGCACATGCTGGGCTGCAGATAGCAGGGTGTGGGGAAGGGGTTCAACCAGAGGCAGTAGTGACAGGACAGTAGTGCGGGACAAAGGAGGAGGAATGATCTGGTTCCCAAAGCTGGGGATGGAAATGTGGAGCTCTCTCCCCTTCTGTGCCATGTGGTGACAGTGCAGAGGAACCGAGCCACACAAAGTGAATGGCAAGATGGGAGCTGTGGGAACATGGTGCCTTGGCTCTGGTTAGTTCCTACTGGGTATTGAGTAACTTTGCGTGACAGGAGCAGAGAGGCTGGGAAGACAGATGAGGCCGGGGAGTAAGGGTCAGGGCATGTAGATTTCAGAGACGGGGGAGGCCATGGATAATTCTTTGGAGCATCACAGCTGCCTCTCTGGGGAGCAAACAGGCCATTTCAAGATGGGGAGAACCGCGTGTCTGGTGGCTTAGGGTTGCTGTTGTCAGCAGTTACTAGAAAATGTTTTTAAGCAAATATGCTCATGCAAACACACCCATGCACACTCATTCATTCCTAAATACAAGCTGGACTTTTTCCTGCAGAGGCAAAATGCCTACAGAAGGGTTTCTGCACTTTATTGACTAGGAGAGTAACACGTTAGGATTCCCTTCCTGCAAGAGCTGAGTGTTCGTTCTCCTTGGAATGCAGATCGGGTGGTCAAGCTAGACCCGTGCTGCCTTTTCCTTTTCTGAATGTTTGGCATCATCAAGTTTTACTTACAGGCAATCGTGTGGCTTCAAGACAATGTCCCTTGGGCCATTTCTTTACTCTGGTAATTCACAAGGTGGCTTGTGCTGCCCTGGGAAATGATGGGAGAAGGACCACTGGTGGCTGAAGAATGATTGAGGTCAGGAGCCAAGACAAACTTGGAAGGATGGCCAGCGTGCTAGGTACCAAATGAAAATAAACAAAAGAAAACCAGCCACAGAATCAACCTCACATGACCTGCATGGTGCCTCAGAGGCCGTAGAGTAGTGGCTCTGGCTTCCCCAAACAGAAACCCTTGGCCAAGCAAGAATTGTCCATGTCAGGGGCTGCAAGGTGCTCTTCCCAATCACAAAACGAGAATGTGAGGTCATTGTCAGAAGTCTGAGCCTGAGGCCAGAGTAAGCCCCTACCTCTCTGATACTGAGCTTGAGAGCTAAGCATGCTCCAACACCCAGGGGAACCCCCTCGGCTACACCTTGTTACCTCCCATCACTGAAGCTGTTCCCAACCACCATAGGCCCCTTAGGGAAATTAATGGTGATTGGAGATGAACCTAGATCTGCAGTTAAGTTGGAGGCATTCTAGGAGCCAAACGGGAGGAAATAGGGGAGGGTATAAATTAAAGAGACAAAAAGCGTTTTTGTTTTGTTTTGTTTTTTGGTTCTGGTGTCTGAAGCAGTACTGGGACCCAGACTGAAACTCTGTGGAGCCATGACCTATAGGGGATGGAGAACTCTGCCAATCTGAAAGCTTAACAGCCAGCACTGAATATGGCTCTGAATCAGCCACCTAGTGCTTCTCTTCCGTGTACATTGTCATGGGATCTATTTGGGAGAGAGAGACCATGGGGGTATCATACGGGCCAGGGAGCAAATGACCAATCAAACAGCAGAGAGGTTGAATCACAGGAAACTGTCATTATGTAGGTTAAAAGTTATTAAAAAGCCATTGAAAATGGCTGCTATTTTGACCATTTTTTGGGGGGGGGGTGCTGTAAAATGGCTGTTCCAGGCGGTTCTAATATTTTCTAGTTTTCTGTGCCTGTGTCATGCTGGGCACTGTGGAGGTACCAGAAATTTCAGAACCACCCTCATCCGTGGGAGTCAGCAAACTATGATCCACAGGCCAAATCCAGCCCAATGCCTGTTTCTGTGGTTTCACTGGAACACAGCCACTCCCATTTGCTTACTTATTGTCTGGGACTGCTTTCCAGCTACTGGAGTTGTGAGTTGAACAAAGACTGTACCATCCACAAAGCTTAACTATTCATTGTCTACCCCTTTATAGAAAAAGTTTGCTGACCCCTGCATTATATGGTATGAGCGACCAATGATCACTCGGAAACATTACCATTTTTCATCACGGTTTAGCTCCTCTCTTTTTCTGCTTTACCTTTCATCATCATTCTTTTTCCTCCTCTACTTGGCTGAATTTTCAGCCTCCCCTTTCCTTGGACTTCTTCACTGTTCTTCCTTGTTCCCAGTCTGCTCCTTTATGTCCGTGTCCTTTCCTGCTCTCCTCTGTTCATTTCTTCTCCCTCTGTTTCCCCGCTTCTGCTTCATCATTGTTCATCTCTGCCACCTCTTATGTCTGCTTCAACTTCTTTCCCTCCTTCTTTTCATCAGTGTCTTCTCCTTGGAACGGTTTGAATTAGGAGGGATGGGCTGGCTTCCCATTCCCCCATTTAGAGCAGCCTTCTCTTGCTCTAGCACAGCCTTGTGTTTGTTTCCCTCTTAGGTCTGCCCAGTCCATGGGTGAGGAAAGGTAGCATGTAAGATCAGTGACCATTGAGGTTGGTTGGCTGTCTGCCCTGATTGGTCAGCGTCAGATATTTTGAAAACCATTCCTTCTGTGAGATCATCTGCCTCAGCCAGCCAGCCAGCTCAAAATTTAGAAATGCTGTCCATATACCTTTCTCTTAGGAACTCCGTTAGTCACTGTTCGTGGGCTCAGCCTCCGGAGTTTTAATGAGACTCTTTTATTGTTTTTAATAGCATTGTGAGGCAGTGTCTAGAATCCAGAAATTAAGTCCATTCAAAATTAGGATGGGTCTGTGTGTTGGGTGGTGCCTTTCTTTCCACAAAGTAATATGTGTTTTGAATCTGAGACACTTGTGGTCAATGCTTCTCAGAAGCACGTACCACTGGTTGCTAAAGACTTTCTTATGCAATAGTGTAGGGAGAAAAATCAAAACCGGGAGTCATTTTTAAGTAATTTTCAAAGATACACCAAACCTTGTCACACCCCTCATCACTGATTCCAGAGTGACAAGTAGCCTCATATTGTAGAGCCATCAACCACCAGCCCAGCCCACAACTGAATCGGGGGGGAAAGTATGCAGAACACAGCAGCCTCAGAATTCACCTGGCTTTAGAGGATGCTCCTAAAATATGTTTCAGGGGCAAAGACTGGGTTGCATTTGTCCAGAATTTGAATCTATTCACTCTAGTCACTCTTCTTACCCTTTCAAAAGTTTTTGTTAAACACTTGCTCTCTTTTCTCAACACTATGGTGAGTACAGCAGTTCTGATTTCTGTATAATACATTTTTGAAACTTTTGGGCAAACCACTTAATCATATCTAACAGAAAAGTCATAAATAGAAACAAAGAGAAAAGGATTCAGCCAAACAATATATAATAGATATTTGGGTTAATCCTGCAGCTTCTATTTAGTTTTTGCCCATTAGCCCTCGTTTCAGTTTGGGGATCCATTTGTCTCTACAGAACCTGATTCTGGGGGTGGAGCATGTGACCCCGATCAGCATATTTGACTCCACGGTCATTGTGATTGGTTCTGGGTGGGCATGTGACTAAGCAGATCCAGTTAGGGTGAATTTCAAGATTCTTGCTTGGAATTCTGCTCAGTATCAGGGTCTATCAATTCTTTTTTATTTAAAAAATTTTTTTTTAATGTTTATATTTGAGTGAGAAAGAGACAGAGCATGAGCAGGGGAGGGGCAGAGAGAGAGAGAGACACAGAATCAGAAGCAGGCTCCAGGCTCTGAGCTATCTGCACAGAGCCCGATACTGGGCTTGAACTCATGAACTGTGAGATCATGACCTGAACCGAAGTCGGATGCTTGACTGACTGAGCCACCCGGGTGCCCCTATCACTTCTTCTTTTGAAGTGTCTCTTATTTTCTTCCCTTCCTTCCTGTTCTTCCCAGCATTATTCACTTCGAGGCCTTGAATTGCTCCCTACATCTCCCTACATTGTCTACTCCCTTGAATTCATCTTCCTCTCTCTTGCTGGACTCGTGTACCCAAAGAAACTTTTAAAACTTTACTGGATTTCCCATTAATGGAAAAACAAAGTGTACATAGCTCAGCATGGCATTCTGTGTGGTCCATTCATTGCAGCCATCTAGCTCTTTAACCTGGATTTCCTACAGTTTCAACTGAAGCACAGGAATAGAATGACGGTCTTTTTGAGGGCAAAAACTTTATCATGAGCTCTGTTCATAGTCCTTCCCAGGGACTTTTCTCAGGAAACACTGAAATCTGAGCCTAAGTCTGCAGCTAGATCCACACTGTAGGCATCTATGCTGGGGAGTACCAGTGCTAGCAGAGGCAGAGCTAACAACCCTGGGCTCTGTGAGCACCGCATCCTTTATAAACTCCTCAGAACAGTGTGTCCCAGCAAAATGTGTATCCCTTCCAGATGTTAAATAAACTTATTAAAGCAATATGTATCTTGCATGCGGTCAACTCTGAAATGATGGCCGTTTTAAACATTTGTGACTTTAACATAACTGAAACAGATATTGGCTAATGTCTAATTGTTCTGCCTTTTAGAACAGATGTCAATCCATCAAGGATGTACTTTGTTGGGACACTCTGTAACAGGAAGCCATGACAAAAGTGTCTGTTGACTTACTGTAACCTGGGAATTAGTGCTGTGTTGAGAGAAGTCTCTATTTGCTTTTTTAATAACAGAAACCCTGGCCCACGGTGGCCTGTGTGCTCTGAGAGAATGTGCCGAGCCCCAACCTTGTTTTTCTCTTGCTTTCTGTGACAGGGTGCTCCTCCCCACAAGCCTTTGCCAAGCCTTTATGCAATTTGAGTCAAAACATTCTGCATCTGAGCTCATCACATGTGAAAAAAGGGTTTCAACAACAGCTCAACATGTAAAAGTACTGGGGGCTTTTTCAGTCAGTGTTTTAATTCGAATTTACTGAAGCTTGGAAAACTGCATGCAGTTTGTTCAGTGTCTTAGCATTCCCCACTCTGGGCCAAAGTGAAGCAGTTGGCTTCCTGCTGTCGACTAAACAAATGAATAAAGATTCACTTGAAGGAGGTATGTAGACAGTGTATCCATGGCTCTAAGTATTGTCCATTTCACTGGGTGACTTGGGGGTGTTTTTACATATCCAGTGGCCCATTCTGTGCTGATTCTGTGCTCAAAGTAAGAATCAACATTCGTGAAGACCATCTCATCTGGCCAATGTGGATTTCAGCTAGAAGGCCCTCTAACTTCTAAAAGGAGAAGTAGATCCAGTTTGTATCGATTCTTTACTTTCATGGAGGGAGATCTAGAAGTGAAATTAGGCTTCTTTTAGGACTCAGGGTCAGGAAGAACCAGGTGAGAATATATGAAGAAGACAAGAATGGCTTGAGGAGGGAGAATGGGGGATGAATGGATGAAAGTCACATCTACTCTTCACTGCTTTGTCAAGTCATATAGGGACACCAGCACCTACCTGGTGCTCCCTTATTCTTCTCTCTGAGGATTTCTTAGCCCAAGACCTAATGACCACCTCCATCAGAAGGTCATCATATAGTCACGTATTTGTGCTCCAATAACTGAATTTGATTTTTTAAAGCTGCCCTAACCTGCATCCCTGACTTACTGATGGTGAGACTGTATGACCCATACTCCCAAGAATGGTGAAGAGGATGGATGAAAATCAGAGGAGATGATTCATTGACCAAAGATATATAAACCATATTAAGTTTAATCGTAGATAATACAGAGAGGAAAATTTCTCCCTTGGAATCATGCATGTTTATCAGTTTTATGTAGATATTGACTGCCTTTGCCATATGTAAAATTTTATGCTTTTATGGGACTTTTCTTAAAAATGTCTCTTGGTCAAAGTTGAACAAGTTACTGACTTGAATTTGGGGTAGAGTGGTCAGCCCATCAGAAGGTAGATATGAGCTCAGTGGAAAGTAGATTCACAGATGAAAAGGCTCTAAAAATGTGGGATTCCTGGAATATCGTATATGTCTTTCTTTTTCTCTTTGCTGCCTGTCAAGTTTTCAAAGGAAAAAAAAAAAAGCCTGTCTTCTTTTGATGACTCTGAAGAAATGCTTACCATCAATGGTGGAGGCGAGAAGTGTATCTCTCCTATGTAACCTGGGGTTCTCTCAAAACACCCAAGGTGCAGGGCTCTTTGGGAGCCCAATGTGGCAAAATGGTGCCTTTCCAGATGCATGCTGGTGAGTAGAGCTTCTCCCCAGTTCATGGGCTACAGCCTGAAAGGGACTTTAAATTTCCTGCTGGTTATACCCAGCTTGGTATGGAACTGGAAGAGAATTGGAACCCATGTTCTAAGAGAAGAGGCTTCCCACATTGAGTCGGGCTTTCCAACTTCTTGGATCTCTTCTCCTCTTCTAAATCAATTTGCAATCCTCACTGACCTCAGAGACCCTTGCCTTTTTATCTTTCATCCAGCCCTAAGTCATCTCGCAGGACAGAATTTTGATTTTGGGGAAGTGGGGTGGGGAGGGTCCTTTCCAGATTAAACAAGGAGAAAGAAACAGTCAGTATTAGAGGAACACACTGCTCCCTGCCTTGTTGCATAGTTTTGTAGGTAACGATAAAACCTTGCTTGGAATGACTGAAGGGCAGACCAGGTTAGCGAATGATCTGAAATATTGAGAACTATGGAAAGGATGCATGGTTATAACTAACATGTATATGTAATGTACATGAACTAGTGGCTAAGAAAGGGTCCTCAGCACTCCCAGGGTGAGGCCCCGCTGGTTTGCTTTAATGAATTGAGAAATGCTGTTGGTATTTAGCATGTTTCTCACTGGCAAGCAACTACATATGGAAATATTTGAAAACGGCTTATGCTCCTGAGTAGCTTAGACTTTCTCTTATTTACCTTGTTGCTGACATAAAATCTTTCGCTGGTGCACACTTTAGACCACTTTGTGTCCCACTGGCGATTAGCGCATCATGGACAACAGACTGAATCAGACTTTAGCACGTGTTCTGCACTAGGAACTTGATAAACTCCGCTGAGGAAGCAAAGCAGACTCATGCCATTCAACAAATGTTTGTTGAGTCTTTCTCTTTCCTGCCCAAACAGTTCTTGATGTGGTAAACTGGGGCAATATGAGTAGAGCAGCTAAACACAAAAATAAACAAACAGCACCCACACAGTCTAGGAACCACACTCTGGCCACAGACACCTCTTTCCCCCTCACATCTCTCAGCCAAAAGGCCAAGAACAGAGGCCAAACACAGATTTGAATTTCACTTCCTCTCCCTTCTTCTACCCAAACTCTGGGGATTAGGGACTAGACAGTAGGAGGTGGAAAGAAGAGAAACAAAATCTGAATAACCACAAAAGCAAATGGCCTTGGGGTAGATTCTAAAGCTGACCACAGGAAAAGGAAATCACTAAATATTTTGGTTTTATCTGTGTGTGTGTGGACTTTTATTTGAGTCCCACTGCTTAAAATACCGTCTAGTCTCTCTTTGCGTGTATCTCTCTGCTCCTAATTTCCTCCACATCTTTAATGTGCCCTGTGTTCATCTCTGAACATTATTTTCACTTGAAGTTCATGCTTTTTCCTCACTTTAGCTAAAATAGAGACCATTTATGAATTTCTTTACATTCTCTACTCTGGCTTCAAGTGTTCTGCCAGCTTTTGAGAAGTCAGTCATAACTTACAACTTCTGAGTTCCATTTTTTTCTTACTTCTCCAATTGCTTTTTCTCATAGTTCAATATTTGGCCTATCGCTCTGACCTATTCCTTTCCTCTGTGCACACAGAGGCTTTATTTATTTTTGGTCATCCCTTTCTGAAAAGTCCTCTGACCCAGAGGCTACGCTGCATTTATATGAAACCAATGAAGTTAAGAGGGCAGAGGGCAAAGTGCCATTCGACATGGTGTCATTTGGGGTGAGGACTAGAGATCCTGACTCGTACACAGCACATCAACATCCAACCCAAATCCAGAGTCTGTCTGGCATCAGCAGTTTTCAGCATAAAGAGCTTGAGGATAGGGAAAGTCAGGGAGGTAAGACCTTCCCACCAGCCTCCCTCTACCTCACCCTTGCTCCCCTCCCCCACATCTCAGGGTCTCTGAGGGTTCTGATGGACACAGCTGTTATTTCTGTTTTGAGAATACAGCACATCCCCTTGTTAAGCTTGGTATCAGCGTCAAGGGTATTGCCCGAAAGGATTCCTGCTTTCCTAGGAACTACTTTCTCCAGAGGAGGAACTACCTCCTGGGAACTACTGCCACCGCCACCATAGTGGTGATGCCAACAGGTGGCTCGGTGGGGGTACACGGGCCCGCATCTCTAACAGCTTTTCTTCAAACCACTAGCAGTCAGCATGCGGCAGAGCATGTGGCCAAAACTATCATATGAACAAGTATATAAAGCCGTTGAGAAAGCATGTGGTTAAAATTATTATGTGCAACAACATTTGAAAAACAATTGGCAAAGCCTGTGTTGAAAATGTATCCCATCATGATTTGTAGAAGGAAGACACTAAGAAAGTGCTGTACTTTGCCACTGGAAAAATGGATAGTTTAAAGGGGAAAATAGCCTAGATTTTGATCCTGTCAAGTCCATTTAAGAAACCCTGTAGGCGGATTGGGAGCTGCTGGTGGCGGCTGGTGAGTGGGGCAGCTAGCAAGCACGTCCCCCACGTAAGCTCAGTTCCAACTCATTCTCCCGGCGGCTGGCCCAGTCTCCATCATCTCCCAGCCCCTCCTATTGAACAGTTCTAGAGCTTCTCCTGGCTGCGGGTGAGGAGCACGGGTGCAGGGATCAGGACTGTGGGACCATGTAGGGCAGAAAGAGACACTGTGATGGGTGGAGTTTGAAAACTCAGGAGTCCACTTTCATTTCTCCTCACGGTGCTGCCGTTCACTGACATTTATTTGTTATTTTGCAAGTGCCAGGAACTTCATCTGTTTTATCTGTAGTCCTTCCAACAACCGTGAACGGGAGATTTTTTTCTCTCCGTTTTCTTGAATGAAACCCATTGGTTTGCTAAGTTAGAACACACACAGCTACAAAAGGCAAAGATCCCACGAAGGTGTCTGACCGTAAACCTGACCTCCTTCCTGTACCCATGTCTCTGCAAGGATCGTGGACTGACCTACAGAATACAGAAACCCCTGCAGTTGAGAAATGGCTTATGGCAAATTTTAGCCTGATTTTATAGACAATTCCATTTTATCATTCAGAGATAAACAAATTTCCCTTTGCAGGCACAAAAGGCCATCTGTGCAGCCTAAAACAACATTCTAACCTCCTATCCAATTTCCTGTCTGCGTATCTTTTTAGAGTAATTATGGCTCATCTCTCTAGGTTTTCCATTGATATCTATGTTCTGTTGATTTTTCTCCAGAGGCATTGGGGGGCACATGTCCAAATTAAATATCATTGATTTCCTGCCTCTTATTTTTAAGTTTCCTCTGTCCTTTACTCTCTGTGGGGTTTGTGTTATATTCCCATTAGTATCTTACAAACCTGGGCTGTAGGCTGTTAACTACACATCCGTGACACGAGACAACGAGCTCAAGGCATTCACGTCTACCTGTTATTTAATCTTGAACTCCTCAAGATTAGACCTTGATCATAGGTAATGCTTGGCATCAACCACTAAAGAACACATCTGACTTTCAGCTTAAACACTCAATTTGCCCTCCTCATCCTCACCTGCCCCCCAAGCCATTAGGCAGGGTGTAATTGTCTATAGCTCATAAATAAAAGTCAAGGCCAGCAGGATTGCAAGGCTTGCCCAGGCTTATGCAATGATAGAACCGTGAACAGGACTAAAAGCTTTTATTGTCATGACTATAAAAGATTAAAACCATTCATGCTTTACGTGCGTTTTATAAAAAAATAATTGACAAGTATTTATTAAATTGCTCTTTATTTGTTGGCGTGAAAAACAACTTTCAGGTTTTTATTTCAAGTGAGCTCTGCTCACCTTGGAGCGACTTTGGGCGAAATGCTGACATCAGTGGAGCATGTTTTCAGCCTTGGGGGCTTCCACTTTTAGTTCCTCATCTCAGGTTTGGTTCCCACCACCTCATTCCTCTGGTGTGCCTAGAGCCTCCTAATCCAACTTCATCTTCCTGGTCTCAACTTTGAAGCTCTGGCCTCTTGGTGCTTCTCAAATCACAGCCTGATGAGGTCCTTTGCCCTTCGACTCAAAGGTCCAGCTTTTGATGGACTCTCAGTCTGGGACATCTAAGCTCAAAGTTCCTTTAACAGAGAGCTTTTCATTCCTCAGTCTTTAAGAGACACACATGTGCTTAAGAGAGGCGATACTTTGGGGCGCCTGGGTGGCTCAGTCGGCTGAGCGTCCGACTTCGGCTCGGGTCATGATCTCGCAGTTGATGAGTTCGAGCCCCGCGTCGGGCTCTGTGCTGACAGCTCAGAGCCTGGAGCCTGCTTCTGATTCTGTGTCACCCTCTCTCTCTGCCCCTCCCCCGCTCATGCTCTGTCTCTCTCTGTCTCAAAAATAAAGATAAACATTAAAAAAAAAATTAAAAAAAAAAAAAGAGAGGCGATACTTTGATTTAGAGCCACATGAATAGGTAAGGGACTGATGTCATAGCTGCCCCTGTGCTGGCTTTAACGAGCATGAGAAGGGAGGGTGAGGGCATGAGAACCCGACCCAGCTGTCGCAGAAGGGAAGCCCCGAGAGAGTGGATGAGGCATGTGGGAAGCAGCCTGGGAACGTACGTTTCAGAACCAGTAGCAATGAGTATGTTTCACAAGGGCACTTACTCCTCTGTGGGCCATTGCTTCTCATACTGATCGCTCCTCTCAAGAATTCTTGGTTTGGGGCACCTGGGTGCCTCAGTCAGTTGAGCCTCTGACTCTTGATTTCAGCTCTGGTCATGAGCTCACGGTTGTGAGATGAAGCCCTGCGTCAGGCTCTGCACTGGGCATGGAACCTGCTTGGGATTCTCTCTCTCCCTCTCCCTTTGCCCCTCTCCCCCCTCTTCTCCCCACCCTCGCAAAAAAAAAAAAAAAAAAAAGAATTCTTGGTTTTGACCACAAGAAAAAATCCATTTAATTATTCATCTCTGGAGAGGGTGTGGAGAAATAGAAAGTGGATGTTAGTGCATCCCGTTGAAAAAAATTGTACTTTTGGCCAAGAGTCATAAAAATGTTCGTGTCCTTTGAATCAGTAATCCTTTTTCCGGGAATATAGCCTCAGGAAAGAATCCTGCATGTAACATGCAAGCCTGAGCCACAGTGTGAAGGTGCAAATATCCATTTTATAGTTAGGGGCTTAAACTTCCAATGCTCTATTAGCAGGAAGTCGAATGTTGACTTTTTGAGGCTTCCTACAGTCTGCTTTATTGGTCAGGAATACTAGGCACTTTTGTCAATCCAAAGAGGGTCAGAAAAGAAGAGAAATGGACGAGACCACAGCAGAGCCTCCAGCTTCAGTTACTCTGGCTTCTGTCATTACCACCTGCTCTCCTATTGAAAGTGGTCCAGGGCATCCACGTCCAAGGTCAGACTGAGGTCCCTGTTAGCCTCTGCACTTGCCACAGGAGCTGTCTTTGAAATGTAATCCCACACCCCAACGCTGAGCTTTTTAATAGTCTCAACATTTTGGCGCCCAAGGTTCCAGCTCAAATGCTTGTGTTGTCATTGTTCATTCATCCTTCCCAGAATGACAGCATCTTTCCAGAACAGGGTGGCTGGGCCCAGAGGTGCTTCAGTCTCAGCTACATGAGGAACGCAAGCATCCATCATGTTACAGCTGGACCACTAGCCTGAGCTTCCCTTTCCCCACGGCCTGTGCCTCAGTGGTCTCCTTGCCTTTCTTGGCCACAGGACCTTGGGAGGTCACACCGGTTCCTCCACTCTTGGTTTCTCTAATTTTGAATTGTGAGGAACAGGGTTTAGATATTAGTTCCTTCTCTGCTAAGGCAACCACTCAGTGATCTTATATTGAACTAAAATATCAGCTTCTCTATTTTAAAAACAAAAACACGACACCTGTATGTGCATGCAGGTATTTGCTGCACAATTGTTCACGAAAGTCAAATATGAGAAGAAGTGAAGATGTGACATCAGAGGCCTGTGAAGGAAATCAGGATGCGTCCACTCAGTGAGACATCACACAGCTATTAAAATGGTGATTATGAAGAATATGAGAAAACCTGGGTGTTTCCCTCCATCTTCCCAACTTTCTTTTAATTGGTCAAACGAAAAGCAATACAAGACTTATAATTAACTGTTGATATGAAGCTGTTGCCAACAGAACTTGCTGGTGATTCACTTGGGAAAATGAGGGACAGATAACTTAAAGATAATTTTTAAATGTTTGCCTTAAACAAGAGGGTGCGTATTCCTGCTGTTTATTGAGAGCGGGAGGCAAAGCTGGGGATGGGGAAACCAAGAGCTTTGTTTGTCTACACCAGGTTTGAAATGCTTCTTAGACATTGGGGATCCAGAGCAGACAGTAGGATGTAGGGGCTTGAGCTCGGGGGAAGGGTCATTGGTATCAAGATGGGATATTTTAAATTTGAATATCATCAGTATGTAGACGGTATTTAAAAACATGAGATCAGAGGTGCCTGGGTGGCTAGGTAGGTTAAGCATCCGACTCTTGATTTCGGCTCAGCTCATGATCTCATGGTTTGTGAGATTGAGCCCCATGTCCATCTCTGAGCTGACAGTGCAGAGCCTGCTTGGGGTTCTCTTTCTCTTCCTCTTTCTCTGCCTCTCTCCCTCTCTCAAAATAAGTAAATAAACTTAAAACAACCAAAAAAAAATCCCCATGAGATAGAATTAGCTCGCTTAGGAAAAGGGTATATAGATGGACAGGATAAGAAGATCCAGACCAAGTCTTTTGTCATTCCAACACATAGTGATTAGACAGAGAAAGGGAAATCAGCAAAAAGTCAGAGGTGGTGCAGCAGGTTAGGAAGGAGGAAAAGAGAAATGGCATCGTGGAAACTGGGAGAGAAGATTTTAAGGAGGGAGTGGTCAAGTGATCAAGCGCTACTGAGAAGTTAGTAAGATGAAGACGGAGGTGATGATGTCCTTTGGATGGCCAAAGGAGGTCATTCATGACCTTGAAGTCAGCAGATTCAGTGGCAGGGAGAGGAGGAAAGTCTGCTGGAGTTGGCTGAGCTGAAACTGGGAGATGAGGAAGAGAGGCTATGACCATAGATAATTCTTTCAGGAAGTTGTGTTGTGAAAGAGCTAAGGAATGGAAGTGTGCCCGGAGGGAGAAATGGCTGCTCGTGGAAATGATCCAGGGGAGAGGGAGTGACTGCTTACGTACAGAGAGAGGTTCGTGTTCACTGCAGGAGGAGAGGCCTCGGGAAGGATGAAAGGATGGTATCCAGAGCACAGATAGAGAAGTTGGCCTTTAATGAAGAAGGTATGCACATGGAGTCCCTCGCACAGTACCCGGTACAGACAGTAAGTGCTCAGTGAGTACTTGCCATGGTGATTACAAGCGTCTGGGTTGAATAACCAAAGGGAACAATTACTGGCTGGCCCAACTCATTGCTCGAAAATCAGGCCGTGAATGATGGCCTCCACAATTGATATGGCCTGGCCAGAGAGGAAAATGAGGAAAAGGCAGAGTGGGCTATTCTTTTCTCCTACAGCCCTGCTCAGACAGGGTGGACTCCCACATTAAGGGGCATTCTTGTGTGCGTGGAAAATGAGAAGATCCCACTGATGGATGAATAACTGGTAATGACTGTCCTTTCATTGAGTCTGTCGTTTTCTTCTTCACTGGATTGTGTTACCCTATTAATAATGCTCTTCAGAGTTCCCAAGAGCAGCTGCTGGGGCCAGGGGGGATGTGAAGAAAACCAAAACCACAATCTCAAAACCTCTCCTATTGCACAATCAAGATGGAAACCACTATAACTGCCGAGGCACATACCCAGAAGTGGCCATTTCAATGGCCCCTGCAAAGACAGCCTTCTAACCAATTTGTGTGGCAACCAAAGAGACCCCAAGTTATAGCTACTATTCCAGAAATTACTGTATTTAAGCCAGGAACTCAGTTTTAACTATGAAGAATGTTACTGTTGATCCCTTGACCTCACTGTTGAGACAGAGTGGGCTGTGTTCCTTGCCAAATAGCTGAGGAAGAAGAAGTCCATGTCTTCATAGCATTGTTAAAAAGAAAGAATTTCTACAGAAATTCTACAGAAAATCTTCAGTCACTTTCCCACTCAATAGCAATCTACAATTAAGACAAAAATGTGTCAGTCAGGATTCATAGCTGCAAACATTAGAAACTAGCTCTAACAGCTTTAAACAGAAAAAGAATTTATCAGGAGAATAGGGGGCACCTGGGTGGCTCAGTTGGTTGAGCATCCAACTCTTGATTTCGGCTCAGGTCGTGATTTCATCTGTGAGTTCAAGCCCTACGTCGAGCTCCAAGCTGACAGTGCAGAGCCTGCTTGGGATTCTCTCTCTCCCTCTCTCTCTGTCCTTTCCCTGTGCTCTCTCTCTAAAAATAAATAAATAAACTTACAAAAAAAGAATAATGGAAATGACCTGTCCATTTAAATGGAACGGATAAATGTATCATAATATACTCAAACAATGAAATTTACCATGAAGAAAAAAAAGAACCAACTACTGATACATACAACAATATGAATGTATTACATAGACATAATATTGAGTGAAAGAAGCCAGACAGTATGTATTTCCATTTATATTAAGTTCAGAAACAGGCTAAACAAATCTATGGTGTTAGCATCAGTATGTAGTTGACCTGTGGTGGACAAAGAGCTGAAAGGGAGCATGAGAGGGGTTCAGGGTGCTGGTTAGACAGGTATGCTCAGTTTGGAAAATTTATCGAGCCTCGTACTCTTGATATGTATTCCTTTCTCTGTGTGTGTCTTCATGAAATTCACACAGAAGGAAATCAACAGAAGGGCTATTAGTAGGTCAAAATATCACCAGGAAGTGCTGGAGACCCAGGTTTGGGGCTGTAGGTCCGAGCGTGCCTCCGAAATCTGCCACAAAACTCGAATGGGCACATCTTGCTGTGGCCACTAAGCACCAGCCACTGTCATTTGCTCTGCAGATCCTCCACCTGGGACACACAAATCACTACCTGACATTTGGTTATAGGTGCATTTGTTTATTTTCTGTCTCCTCCAATAGAATGTGAGCTCACTGCTGGCTCATAGTCGGTACTCAGGAAAATTTACCAAGTGCAATTGCCTTGTTCATAGCTGAGCAGGGTTCTCCTTCTCATGGATGCCTTTTTTCTTCAGATATCTTATCAGTCAGAATCCAGTCAAGTCTTGCTGTTCCAGGAACACATTTGTTCTTTCGGGCGGTCTCCCTCCTGTATTTCTTCCCTGATTCATCAGCATTGACTTTCAAGTTTTGGTCTTATTCAGTAATCTGATTTCCTGTCATTTCAAGTTCATGGTGGGAGAGTTGTCCTACCGTGACCCCTGTGTGCTCACAACGGAAACATGTGACATCCTGAGGCAAGTGGCGAGGGAGAGGGTGGATGGAGATGAGAACATGTCTATCAGTGAAAGAGTGACGAGGCGATAGCCCTGGTCCCTGACCGAAGGAGACTGCACAAACTCCTTCCGTGCTTATTTCACTTTCACGCCCACTGACACTCTGTCATTCATTTGTGGAACCTGCTGGGGAATCCAACAGTGGAATCTTGCCCTTCCGCCACGCTCTCTATCATTTAGAATATTTTCAGAAAAAATCTCAGGGGTGCTATGCATCGCCTACAAGCTTTGAGCCTCACCTTTCCCCCACCCCCAAACAGGGCACATGTCCTCCCTGACCTGTGTTAGCCCCTCAATGCCTGTGCTGGGCAGCGTGCATGGTGGCTCCTGGGGACGGTGACCAGGACTTGAGGTCTAAAGACGGATGCCCTTGGCTTATCTTGGTGGAGGGCAAGGTAGAGAAAGTGGGTTGCCCCTTATCATTTTACTTAGAATTCTCACACTTCTACTGAAGCCACCTCAACTCTACCCAACAACAGAAGGGCAGAGAATTATTCCGTGTGTCCACGTGTAAAATTTTGTCCTACATTTCTGCATTTCATTCCTGAATTGGGGTAGATGGTTTGGGGGTGGTGGTGGCTGACAAAGCTCAAAAGGCATCTATACCGTTGAGTTGAGAGAAAAGAAACAGAAAACCCGGCTGGTTTCCTTCCACTGCCCTCCCTTGCCTGTCTACTGCTTTACAAGTTGCCCGCAATGCCTCAGATTTTCTTTCTACCTCCATCTCCTCCCTTCAGCAGACAAACTGTTTCTCACTGCCTGATGGACATTTTCACTGGAAGTTTCTAATGGTATCTCAAACTCAGCATAGCTAAAAGCAGATTAATAATGTTTTGTCCCACACCAGGTTTTTCTTCTGGTATCTTTATTTAGCTTAGCCACAGTACCATTTCTCCTTCTACCCAGGCTCCACATCAAGGCCCTCCATAGGCAATTGTTTGCTAAGTCTTTCAGTTCTTCTTCTCGAGAGTTTGAGCTCTTTGGGTTCCTGGGTGGCTCAGTCGGTAAAGCATCCTACTTCAGCACAGGTCACAATCTCATGTTCGTGGGTTCAAGCCCCTCATCAGGCTCTCTGCTGTCAGCACAGAGTCTGCTTTGGATCTTCTGTCCACATCCCTCACCCCGCCCCCCCCCCCCCCCCGCCCCCCCCCTCCCAAAAATAAACATTTAAAAAAAAAAAAATTTGATCTCCCTTTTTCATCATTGTTGCCGCCTTCCTAGTTCGGACCCTCATCATTTCCTACCCCTTCTGGCCTCCTTAAGAAGGAGTCCAGGGATTTAGAGGAGGTAAGCATATTGCCTCCACTGCTTATCAACTGCACGACTTTGGGCAAGTTGCTTAATTTCCTCATCTATAAATTGGGATAATACCTCTTGCTGTGAGAATTCAATCAGATTATATATACAAAGTAGCACCAGAGAAAAACTCAGTAACAGGGGTGATTATTACCATTTGTCTTCTGATGACTCCAATTCATTTTCCTCACCACGGCTGGATTTACCTTCAAGGCAGCTCCCATCATGTCTAACAAACACCCAGTGCCCCACCCAGGAGCTACCTAACACCTAATATTCCCATCCCCGCATTCCAGATTTTCCATAAAGTACTTGTCTAAACTTCTGATCTTTCTCCCTTCGATTTACCCTGTGTATAGTCAGATGGACCTCTGCACTCTTTCCCACACCCTCTCTATCTATACCACGGCCTGTGTGAGCTGGCTTATGCCATAACTACTGTTTGATTCACCCTCCCTGTCCTTCAAGGTCTAACTCAGATAGTTTCTTTTTCTCTCCTTCTAAAGTCTCAGCCCATAACCACACCTTTCTGCAGGATGCCTCCCTTTCTTCTGGGTCCTAAAGCTGCCTGTGTGTTCATCTTACCTCTGCAGCTGGAAGAATCCTCATTCGCCCAAGTTCACATCTCCATGTCAGGGTGAAAACTGAAACATTCAAGTGTTCCTTTTCCCCTTCAGCTAACAAGATGCAAAATAACCAATTTGAGCTAACTCTCCGCTAAATCAGTTGGCTAGATCAAGATATCGGTCTTGCTCAAATAAGAGCCTAAGCTGGAAAAATATCTGTGACCCTGAGAAACAGAAAAAAATCTGAGTGTTCTGGCTCAAGCAACGTTCTGCTCACCCAGCCTGTTTCCCGGTGGCCTCCCTGCTTCTGAGCTGTCTGCTTCCATGGGACAAGGGACGCAAGACTGCACAGTGGCCTTGTCTCGTACAAGATGGGGTAGTCGATTCCAACTGATTGAATGTTCTCAAATGAAACTTGGTCTTTTAAGCAGCAGTTAGATGTAAATGTCAGCTGTCTTTAAACTATTTGAGGACCCCAAAAAAGTCCCCCCCCCCCATGGCTGCTTCTTCCAGAATCCATGCCAGTTTCTTAAAACCCCACTTATGAGTAGCAATGCTTTCCTCCAGATGCTAGCCACAGCCCGGAGGGCTTGGGAGGAAAACAATGAATCCTGCCAGAAAGCTACGCTTTAAATATATGAGGTTAAATTCCGTTTTGAAAAGTTTTAACTCAATTTCCCTTCTCTTCAGAGCCCTACCTCACTTCATACTGTTTTTGACTTGATTTGAATGTTTTTGAAAAGTCTTTCTTTAAAAATCTAAGTAAAGAATTCAATGGTATATTGCTAATTTTAAAAGGAATATGCATTTAGTAAATATTTTATGAGTGAGGCTAGGCCAGTCAGACTGAAAAAGAATGATAAAGGCTTAAGATGTTTGTGCACATGATCCTGTTTTTATAATTTTGGGGTTTTGTATTGAAATATATCACACAGTGCCCTGTTGACCCATGATTTCATAAATGGTCCTCAAATACATCAGGTTTGTTTGATGAACTTATCTATCTGTAAAATATCTCTTTTTATTGTTGTTTGAATAAAGATTTATCTGACTTAAAAAAATTTTTTTTTACTGTTTATTTTTGAGAGAGAGAGAGAGAGTGTGAGCATGGGAGGGGCAGAGAGAGGGGGAGGCCCATAATCCCAAGCAGGCTCCAGGGTCTGAGCTGTCAGCACAGAGCCAATGAGGGGCTCGAACTCATGAAACATGAGATCATGCCCGGAGCCAAAGTTGGACACTTAACTGACTGAGCCACCCAAGCGCCCCTTATCTGACTTATTTTTGCCTGTGCTTATCATGTTCTGAGAATATTTGTATTTGCTTTCTTCTTTCTCTTTTTGTAAAAGAATTGTCTTGGGAAAAATTTCAAGCATATACGAAATTAGAGAAAATAGTATAATGAACTTCAAATATCAGTTACCCAAATTCTACAATTGTCAGTATGTTCCCTCTTTGGCATCATTTCTACTTTTTTCCTTCCTTCCCATTTCTTTTGGCTGAAGTGTATTAAAGCAAATCTCATAATTGTGTCATTTCACCTATGTATTTAAGTGTGCATTACTACAGAGGCTCCTGGAAGGCTCAGTCAGTTAAGCGTCCTACTCTTGGTTTCGGCTGAGGTCATATCTCACAGTTTCATGAGTTCAAGTCCCGCCCACCCCGCCCCTGTAGGGTTTGCACTGGCAGTGTGGAGCCTGTGTGATAGTTTCTCTCTCTCTCTCTCTCTCTCTCTCTCTCTCCCTCTCCCTCTCCCTCTCCCTCTCCCTTAATCTCTGCCCCTCCCCCACTCACACTGTTTCTATCTCTCTCCAAATAAATAAACTTAAAAAAAAGATGTGCATTACTACAAATATGGGCATTTTCTGACATAACCACCATATCTATCAAAACTAAAAATAGTTTATTGGTATCATATTGTACACCATCCAAATGAAACTTGCCCTCATTGTCTTTCTACTGTTGCATTAAGTTGGTTTGCTCAAATCAGGATATAAGCAAGGGCCACACATGTTACTGAGTGTTTGGGGCTGGAAAAGAGTTTTAAAGTTTGGTAATGGAGAGCATGTGAAGCACTGTGAGCTAGAGGAGAGGCTCTGGACAAGTGTTACTGAATAATGTGTCTTCAAGACTAGAATGGTTTAGCTGCCAGGCCATACTTCCTTCTGCGTAACTTCCTGTATGGATGGAAATTTGAGGGACTCCAGGATTTGTTCCGTTTGTAGATGTGACTTCTAGAGGAACTATTCCACCTCCTCCATCCCTTCCTTTCCAGTAAATATCACAGAATACCCTTCCCAGGCAGAAAAGAAAGGTAGAGACTTCTACAGTAGCCATTGTCACAGCTTTTGCTGGAAATGCCTTACAAAATTAGCTGTCTCTATCTGCAGAGATGAATTGCATGCAATCTCAGTCTGTCCCTTTATCTACTACTCCATTTTTGCTAAAGTAGACATTGTGTCCGATAGTCCTGAACTTGCTCTGTGCTGATATCAATGACTTCTGGGTCGGCTAACTATACTGGAATATATGTCAGCACCTCTGGTGTTAATAACTTAGTCTGTAAAAACCTATCTAAAATAGTCTGGAAGTATTGCGCAACCCACCTGTTCATTAATATTTTACCATCTGTGGATCCTAGTGAAAAATGGGTCTAATTCAAAGAGTTCACTTCAAATATATTTTCTTTGGCTCTGGAGACCAAATGAATTGGCAATAAGCAGTGGTGGGGCAGCTTCTGTCAACGCACAGTGGGAGTCAGGGAAGAACCCCCCAACTCCCTCCTACAGCTCTTCCCAGCAGACTTCAAACACATTTTCTCGTCGAAAAGAGAGCCCTCCAGGCTCCTAATCACCAACCCAGTGGGATCCTATGTGGCTGGGAATTTCATAAAGCAAAATTCCCCAGGGAGTTTCAACAGAGGTGCTCACGAAGCCAAAACCCCATTAGCTCTTTGGCCCAACACAAAAGCTGAGCTGCAGACTAGCTTCCCACACTCTATGCTCCCAGTCATTCTCTTCAGCAGCTTATTGTTCTCCTCAGTGTCAGTTCTTGTCCATTGCGGGGTAACTCCTGGAAGTCTTGAGTAGTTGGAGGTGGGGGTGGGGAGAAAACATCATCACCACACCCATCATCATCATCATGCCATACATTTCTCTAGCACTCCATGGTTGCCAGTTATGGTCATGAACATGGTACTCTTGATCCTAGTGACCCTGTAAGGTAGGGAATGTAAGATATCTTCAAACCTGTTTTATGTGTAAGCAGAGTAAGTTTCACTGAGACTAAGGGCCTTGTCCAATGTCCTGCACTTGGCAGAGCTAGAACCAAAGTGCCAGTCTTTGCCCTCTACTTCAGTGCCTTGTCCTCTTCTCCATGTGACCTCAGTGTGGGCTTACCCCTGCAGAGAGTCTTTGACTCACTTTCCTAACTGGTGGACCCAGCTTACTTGTGTGGAAAAGAGGTATTCCTGTCTTTGGGATCTGGGTGGACCTGGGGTGGCCCAGGATAGCAATCTCTTCCTCAAATGACTGAGTCCTTTTACATTATGCCATAAAATTATTGTCATTTTCTGTGTGCACAATGACATGAAAAATGTGGCAGACTACCTTCCTTAAAGGAAGGCTTAAATGTTTCATCTTCCCACTGACCTTAATATCTGAATGCCAATTTATAGGCGCTGGTCCTGAAAAGTCAAGTGCATCAATCATAAAAAGGAAATTAAAAATTTAATTGACTGTTTTTCAGTGAATTTTAAAAATCAACAACATTTTGCCCAATAAGCTTCTCATAACTTGCATTATGGGTTGAAGTGCTATTTGAATACTTCTTTTTAAAAGCTTTATGGTCGTTTGCCATGGAAGAACTTCTTGTTCCTTTTCCCTGTCTCCTCTAGCAGAGTAATTAATCTCCATCTCTCCCATCCTCTAGTGTATTTAGGCCAGGTTCCCTGACCTACAGTCTACTTCATGGTATTTAGTTCTGAAACAAAATGAAGCAGTCCCATTGCATGGAGTAATTTCTTTGTTTAAACTTCAAGTTGGATTAGCTCATGTCATTACTTTCACTTGGGCTATTATGAAAAATTTTCTCTCCATGGGTTTTGTTTTTATTAAGTTTTCAATTCTGCTACTCTTGATTCAGGTCCAAAAGCCAGTTAATGGAAACATGGCCTCAGGCAAAATTAAGATGTTCATTTTTAATACATATTGATTCTTTCTGTCTTTTCCAAATCTAGCCTCTTCCCTTAACACCCCATTCTAGCATACCCTGGGAATCAGCACCCAGAGCCTTATATGTTTTCTATGCTTCCTCAGTTAACTCTCATACTGAGAAAGTCAAATGCACACTAAAGTATATGAATATTACTTCATCAGTACTTGGTTTACTATTTACAAAGCCATTTCTCATGTGTCTACAAGATTCTGGACATAAGGGTGTATATTATCAGAGAGATGTTTTTGTACCAGTCTATCCCAGAACAGCATCTGGATTATTCTTTTGCATGAGGAATCATTCAATGACCCATGAGAAGAATATTGTATTGTGAACCTTTTCACTTAGGTAACAGAGAACCAACCCAACCAGCTTAAACAAAAAGATAATTTATTTTCTTATGTAGCTGAAGAGTCTATGGGTATGCTTGAGTCATGGCTGGGTTCAAAGCCTCAGACAATGTCATAGGGACCCAGTCACTCTCCAATTCTTGGCTCTGCTTTCTTCTTTTTTCACATAGACTGTCTACTCTTTGTGGACCAGTGGCTGCCAGCAACTTCAGCTTATATCCTCATGACTACAAGTCCAGAAGTAAAGAGTTGGAATCTCTTCCAGTTGCTTGAAGACTAGTCTAGATTTAATTCTTATTGGCTTTATTTGTCTACATCATTGAGCCAATCCTTTGGCCAATGAGAAATCATATTCTGAGTGGGAAGGTCTGGATCACATGTCCACCCCAAGGTCATAGATTGATTGTATATAGACTAAAAGGCAAGGATGATTCCCTAAATCATAATCAGGGTACTGGGAAGGTACAAAACACTATAGTGCACAATTGTGCAATGCAATTAGTAGTGAAAACATTTAGATGGTTAGTCTAAGAAGAGTATGGACAGACAAGTAACTCACCTTGAAGTGGGAGAGAATAAAGGTGTTTGGCAGACCTACTACTTCCTAATGTTCTTGGTGCCAAAAAAGTGCTTCTGACCCAACCTCTGGAGAACTGGTTCTAAGTTTGTGGTTGGGAAAACAAGTGCAGGGAAGCAGAGGGAAGAGAAAAGGGGGTACCTGTAACAAACCTGGAATATTAGCTTCTAGATGTTTATAGTACCAGGGCACTGGTAAAAGGAATAGAACACAAAGATGCCATGGCTGGGATCCAGTTAAAGAACCATGAGACTGGTTGATAAAGACCTCTTCCATCTCAGCGAGAACTAAACCAAGACTGTAAGAGTGGGGAGGTCAACAAATGTGATGACAGAAACTATGATAAAAGCACAGAAAAATGGCAAGACCATGCCACACATCCAGCCATATGGAAGTTGAGAGATAGATGAGTGTTTAAAGAGGGTCACAGGAAGAAAGCAAAGGACATGTGACACATACTGGAATGATAGGCAGAAAGCAAGGTTGGCTAGTACTGGCAGTCAGAGTAGCAGGCTGAGCCAATGCATAAAGCACAGCAGTTAATGGTGTGTATTTCCAGATCCAGGCACACCTTGACTCAGATTCTCACACTTCCTGGCTGAGTAAACTTGGGCACATTTCATCCTCTTAAGTGGGGATAGTGATGTCATGCCTCCCTCCTTGGGTCATGTGAAGATTAAGATCTCATATGTAAAGGGCTTAGTACAATGCTCAATAAATAGTAAGTGGTGGGAACTACGTGTTAAGTTGTAACCACCATGTTAAGTTGTAAGAGGCCATTTGGGGTAGAAAATGCCTGGAATTCTGGGAAGAATCACTTGAGTGATCCCTTTTGGGGTTTGCAGTTTTCAGGCAAGTATTGACCTGTTGGAGGACATTTTTGATTTAGATTTAGATCCTGTTGTTATGTGTTGTCATCCTGTGCTCTTCCCTCCCTACCCTCACCTTTGTTTGCTGATGTAAGTTTACGCAAGGAGAAGGGTTTCTCCTGGAGGAGGAAGGATTTGCAGTTCAGATTTGCTAAACTATCTGATGATCAGAGTTGGTCCTAAGTGAGACCATGTGGCAGGGAAGGACTACTGAGTAAGAGGAAAGAAGAGTGGAGACCAGTGATTCCCAACTCAACACCAGGATCCACCAGCGCAATGCAAATGATATGTCTTAGAGAGAACGTGTGTGTGTGTGTGTGTGTGTGTGTGTGCGCGTGCACTGCGTGTGCACACACACACATGCATGTGTATGCGTATTGAAAGAATCTAACCCTAGGAGCCAGAACACTCCAGACTTAGTTTTATTCTGAGCACTAGGGGCCTAGCCTAGCATAGAAAGAACAATCTTCTCTTACATCTCAAGGCAGCAGCAGCAACAAATTGGGCTGGAGTTGGCAAAATGAGGGGTACAGGCAGCCCCTGTTTTGACATGACTATAAAACATGTCAAAGAGGAGGCATCTCTGTCTCTATGCTCATGTTACTCTTCTGCCTTTAGCAATGAGGTCAGATTTAGCATTTCTTTAAAGGGGGGGGCACATGGGACCTTCCAATCCACCCAAAGGCAGATTTGGGGGTCATTACCCAAATAGACATAGGATGGAAGTCTTTTATGAGTCCTAACTGCAGCGGTGACATATTAATAATCCTTCTTAGTTATGAAAGCAGTCATGTTACCAGTGACAGTAATTAACATTCCAGGTGCTTGTGCTGGCTCTGTTACTGCTAAAGTAATTTCAGCCATTGTGACTTCTGCTAATTAGAAGAGAATGGCTTCCAACTTTCCATTGCTTCTTTGACCTGTTTGTGCCACATAAATGAAATGTTGGGGAGGAATAAAAGCTGAAATCTTTATCTTACAATGATATTTAGAAACCTCTGGGAAGAACAGAGATTAAAATAAAAAAAAAAAACAAGCTTGGTGCTTGTTCAAGAATCTTCCTCTTGGAAATATATAACAGTAAATCTGGAGGGTTCTCCACTGTCCTTTACTCCCAGAGTGCTAGATAAGTGATGGCCAGGAATTCAGTGGAAAGAAGAACAGGCCAAATCTTGCTCTTTATCCCCTCACCAGTCTCATCTAACCCCCACTCCACAAGTTCTCTCAGACATTGGAAGCCCAGAGGTTGGAGGAGAGATAGAAGAAGCCAAGAGCAGAAGATTATGGGAGAATATAGTTAAATATTCTGAATCAGTGGTTCTCAAACTTGGCTGCACATTAGAGGCACCTGCCAACCCTTAAACATACTGATGCCTGAGTCCTATCCCCCAAAATTCCTACTTCAATGGTATGTGGTATGGTTCGGACATTAGGATTTTATAAAGCTTCTTGGGGGATGCAACCAAGGTTGAGAAGTTGTTGAGTCTTAAGTTATTTGTATCTAATTCAGAAGAAAGAAGGGGAAAATGAGTTTGTGGTCACATCTTATTTTGCAGTACTCCTTAGTAATAGTGTTTCTTAATCCCAGATGAATATCAGAATCATCTTGGGAGCTTTTAAAACATCTCATGCCAGGGCCCCAATGTAGTCAAATTAACTCAGGATCCCTAAGAGTGGCATATAAGCAGTGTTGTTTTTAAACATTGATTCTTCTTGGAGGCAAGGTTCAGAGCTAGTGCTAAGACATGCTTCTCAAACCTTTTAGTGTACATAGGAATCACCTGGTGAAACTGCTCAACATATATATTCTTGCATTCTATCCCCTGAGGTGGGAATCTTATTTTTAGCAGACTCCACAGGTCATTTTGATGAAGATGGTTATTAAGACCACTCTAGTCTACTATTCTGATTGCTTTCTTGTCCCAACCAAGATGTACTTTGCTCAATAAAAATGCGACTCTGCCATCTGGTCACTGATGGTTTCTGATTGAAAGGTCAGGGAGGAGAAGCAGTACCATATTCCTAGGGGGTATTTGGAAATGTTTAGGCTTCTCTTCTAATGATCATGGTTGGAGATACAACAGACATTTGGGGATGCCAAACAGTCCTGAAACAAAGAATTGTCCTGCCCAGAATATCATTGCTGCTTCCAATGAGAGACACTGGCAGGTGGAAAGGTTTGGATTGTGTGTGATCTGAAGTGTCAGGGTATAGACTTTAGCACCAGGCTGACATCAAATTCAGTAGCATGAGTTTTGAGGAAAGGTCTGGAAGTTCAGAAAACCAAGATATATTATAAAGTTTCTTTCCCAGCTCTCTATATTTTTCTCTTGTTCTTATCTCTCCAAAGGGGCAAATCTAACCCCCCCCCCCACCCTTTTCACCTCCTCACCCTGGTCCCAGTCTCTATTAGAGACTCATAGATGGGCCCTACAGTCTTATATTTATTTTTGGTGAAGTCACAACACAGGCCATTCTTCCACTGGCTCCCAGACTCCCATCATTCCTAGCAAGGTGACCTTGAGTGAGTCACTTTATCAAGCAGGACCTAGAATCCCCACTTATAAAATTGGTAGGTTGAACTGGGTGGTTTCTACAACCCCTTTTATTTCTGACATTCTTTGATTCTATTCCAGGTTAAGAATTCTTAGTAGAGAACTGTCCCAAGATACCATTCTTGTTTGTTCAGTTGATTCCTGAAATACCTTTCCTGGAGCTGAACTTTCAGAACACAATGGGAGATCAGGCTTAAACTAAATCATCATGAAAGAAGGAGTACATTCATTTGAATTCCTTCTCTCAACCTAATAGCTATCACATGGACCTTGCTTGAGAGCAGAGTTTGATTCAGTGACATATATTCACATTTTTTTTTTCCCATTAAGCAGCATTAAGTATGTACGCTTTGTTCTAGATCAAGGTTTCTATGGACATTTTGAGGCCTGATAACTTCTTGTTGTGGGAGACTGCCCTGTGCATTGGTAGGTGTTTAGCAGTACCCCTGACCACTACTCACTAGGTATTAGTAGCACCGCCCACCCAGTTATGACAACCAAAAATGTCTCCAGACATTGCCAAATATCCCCTGGGGAGAAAAAAATACCTCTCAGTTGAGAAGCACTGGCCTAGATGTTGGGGTTGCAATGAATGAGATCCATTCGCTGCTGTCAAGAAATGAGGAGAGACTCATTGAACAGTTCGTAATGATACCTCACGGGGGTGTTGTGATGAAAGCATACAAGGTACTTAGGGAGGAGAAGGGGCCTCGGCCGAGGGACAGTCTCCTGGGCTGAGTCTTCATTGACCCATAGCGGTTGGCCAAGGGAGGCACAGAAGTGGCCCTGGAGCACAGGTGACAGCAGAAGCAGAGTCAGAGAAATAGCTTGGTGTCAGTAAGGGACATCTTGCTCATCTGAAGGGCAGCAGGAGGGTGACAGGTGGCACTGAAGAGTCAGGCAGGGGTTTGCAGGCCTCACCAGATGTTCTTTTCTAGGAAACATGGGGGCAGAAGGAGGCCTGAGGTGGGAGAGAAACGTGGTCAGATTTGCATTGTAAATAGGTACACTGCACCACCTTGAAATGATGGGATTGTAGCAGACAAATGTGGAGGCTGTTGAGTAGGTAATCCAAATAAGAGAAAAAGGGAGCCAGAACCCAGGTGGGGGTTGGGGGTGGTGGTGAGGAACTGGAGAGGAGGGAGGAGCAGGGCACTGAGGGGCTGCCATCCCGGGAGCAGCAATTAACCTATTTTTGTAACGAACCTAATTAACCAGGCAAGCTTTGGACCAGTTTATAATACGTCAAGAAAAGCCCGCCTTCCTCAGTTTACAGGTCTACAGCAAATGAGTGGTGTTTTCTGATAGCAGACTGTTCTCAGTAAGAGAGCATGCCTTTACATTTCCACATCCTTAGCACATCCAAATTGTAGCAGCCCCCCCGGGGAATATCTGGAACCAGAAGGCCCTCAACCATGCTGCCATACGTTTAGACCAGTGGAAGTTGAAAGATAGATGCACGTATAAAGAAGATCACCAGAAGAAAGCAAAGGGCACGTGACCCATACGGGAATGATAAGCGGTTTGGCACAAAGGTGTGGAAGCTGTTGGGCAGTAGAGTGTTTTCCCAGAGCCCCCCAAATCATTCCATGTTGGTAACTAGATTGTGCCACAAGTTAGTTTCAAGTTCAAGGCAGCACAAACTTTTCCTCAGCTTGAGTAATGTTCCCAGGAGGGAAGCAGGAGTGACGAAAGAAATGTCTCCAGGTGGAGACAAGCCAAGCCTCAGAAACTGGCTGACGAGAGGGTATTTTGACACGCAGGGCTGACCCAAGAATTAGCCAGGCTCTGTCTCTCTCTACCTCTGTTCTCACGCCATCCCCACGCTTCCCAGGGCTCCTCACTTAGGCTGTTAGGTTGGACCATGCCACATGACACTCTGGTTCTAGACCTTTCCTTCAACCCTCCACCCCATGCAAACTCAGCTCCTCTGTGACTTATGCTAGTGGGGTCTGCTCTCTGATCATGAGGAGAGTAGTTCATGAGATATTAAATAACAGAGGCCCTCTGCATTCTGTGTCTGAAAGGTTTTCTTCTGCTTGGCTAACCCATACCGTCTCTATAAGGGTACGGATTTCCTGTTGTGAAACTGGGTTGGTGAGAAGAGGATGGATGGGGTTTGAACTGGTCACACTGATTTCCAATGATGGGCAAGAAGCAAGTTTGCTGTCTCATCAAATGTGTCCTCAGACACATTTAAATCAATTTTAATTGATTTAAAACAACAGGGGAACTGTTCAGTGAATGCTTTTGACTCTACCACATCCTCTTTGTGTCCACAAGAGAATACTTTGGGTTCAAAACCATGGACTAACAAGGAATCTTATTTACCTTTCACCTCATCCCTCTGGCCAACTTAATTTTAGTACAAATAGCTGGGAGGTGATGGGCGGTTCCAGGTCAGGCTTAGGGAGTGGTGACCTTCTGCCCAAAGAACGTTAATTTTTTTTTTTTAATTTTAAATTTAATATTTTAAAATATATTTTTTACTGTTTATTTGTTTATTTGGAGAGAGAGAGAGAGTGAGCACATGCAAACAGAGGAGGGGCAGAGAGAGAGGGAGAGAATCCTAAGCAGCCTCCAAACTGTCAGTGCAGAGCCTGATGTGAGGCTCAAACTCATGAACTGCGAGATCGTGACCTGAGCTGAAATCGAGTGGGATGCTTAACCAACTGAGACATCCAGGCACCCTTGCCCAAAGAATATTCAACAACAACAACAACAACAACAACAACAACAACGTCGTACTATACCTTCTCCCCTCATCTGTTTCATTTTCTTTTTCTTTTTAAAATTTTTTTTAATGTTTTTTTTTACTTTTGAGAGAGAGAGCGAAGGGGAGAAGGGCAGAAACAGAGAGGGAGACACAGAATCCAAAGCAGGCTCCAGGCTCCGAGCTGTCAGCACAGAGCCCGACATGGGGCTCGAACTCATGAGCCATGAGATCATGACCCTGAGCCAAAGTTAGAAGCTCAACCGACTAAGCCACCCAGGTCCCCCTGGTGGTTCATTTTCTGCATCAAGTGGAATGCTTGGGACCCAGCCCCGTCCTGAATTGCATGACTACCTGACTTGGCCAAAGTCACAGCTAGAGTTTCTCTTTTGCTCACAGTGTTCTTCAGAGACAGACCACTTAGCAAAACACAGGATTTTTTTTTTTCAACAAGGGTCACTTCTAAGAAAGGGCTAGCAATTATTTCACTTACTTTCACTGCCAACAAAACAGATCAGAGTGAGCAGCATTTGGCAGCCTCTCCACGGTCCAATTAGCTTTATTAGAAAAGTCTCTCTTCATTTGCAGCCTTCCTGAAATATTTATTTGTTTGGCTTCCTCTCCAGAATGATTTTTTGGTCTGCCCACCATCCTCTGAGAAGAGTTACCAAAAGTAAACAAAGTTGGCGTGACCACCAACTCCAATCCCCATTCTCAGCCTCTGCCCCACACACTAGACTTCTCCAGGGTCTGGTCTGCCCCTTTAGACCATGAAGCTCCAATATCACAGCAGTCATGTTTGTCCCGGGGCCTTCTAACCCCTTGCTGGAGTTAATACAATAGAAAGCATTGCTGGATTTTATAGCTTGCATTTGGCTTGGTCAGTGCAATCATTCTCTGCCAAGGGAAATATCAGCAGGGGATAGAGACGAGTAAGAAAACCAAAGGAGCCGAAGTTTACTCCTCGCTAAACCTGAAAGCAAAACTGCCATCTGTGTCCACATATCCACTTCCAGGAGGCTCGGAAGCCAGTTCCCTTGACTTTGACTTGGAAATTCCATACGCTTGGCAGAGATCCCTGCAGCTTCCTTTGTAAGAAGTGCTCTGAAACCTTGCAGCGTTCGAAGTTACCCTTTGAATAACCTATGCGCGGCCTCCAACTCTCAGTGTTTTAGGAGGAATTCGTTGTAATTAATTCCCTGTTCCCTTTTTTCTTCCTGCAAAACTTTGCTATGTGACTGGCTCAGCTCCACTCACTAATATCCCCTTCAGTTCTGTCATTCGTTCCTGGGGCCAGCTGTTGTCGCTGAGGCTTTTATGTCAACTTTCCTCCCACTCCTGAACTTTGCTCCACTTGGCGTCATTTTCTTAATACATATTTATTTGGGACGGAATGCAAGAGCTCAGAGGGTAAAAACTGGTCTCCCAAAGCTGTGCCCACTCCTGAAAGATGAACTGGGAAACCGGCCGATCAGCTGAGTCCCTTAGGCCTAAAAACAACTTTTATCCCCAAACCATGAAAAGCTGAGCAAAATATAGGACTCCAAGGGGACTGAACTAAACAAATAATTATCCCATTTGCCATTTTCTTCCTGCTTATAATGACAAAGACTCTTCCAGTGGGTTCTCCACCTGAACTCCTTCACATGGAACTTTTGTTCAGAATATGGGTAGGGGGGTAAGGAGACCTAAGGGAAGATCTCTGAGCTGCCAGATTCCCGTGAAGTCTTTAGTCTGCTATGGTGTCCGTGACCTCCATCTGGAGAAGGAAGAGCTCCACGGAGCTCTCAATGTTAAAAACTCTGCTCTCTTTCGGGAGCGTCATTACCCAGAAGCTGAGGGGTGTGGTAACATTTTTCTTCCCTCTGCTCACTCACGACAATACATGTTCCCTTCCTCCGAGAGTCAGCCTTCTTCCCTGAAGATGGCTCTATTACATGGATCTATTTATCTTTGCAGCTCTGCTAGCCGTCTAATGGAGTGTATTGCTCTTAGCAGGTCCTTAGTAAGTGGCTTTAAATGGAATTCATCAAATGACCACTTTTGGTCCCTGAACAGCCAACACAAAAATATAAGGACACGAGCATGATTTATTCTTATTCTTTATCACCTCCATTGTAGTCCTCTCTCCATTTGTTGCTAATATTCCCAAGCACCCAGGACTCCCAGGTAGTTTCTTGTTGGGTCTTTCTCTCCTCTCTCACTCTACATTAAATCACCAGAGAACTGCTTCCCACAGAACTGATGTGTTAATGGCTCATGATGGTTTAATTCTGTTAAAGCAGTGAATTTTGTCTGATGCCTACATGTGAAGACAGAACTAGGGGGAAGGGGTAGGCACCACCAGGGGCCACTGGGGAGGTTACTTTACAGCTTTGAAGCGAACAGCGTAGTCCATGATGAGCAGGTCAGGATCAGAACTTGTTACGGGCAGCAGGGCAGGGATCATTCCTTCTTCCTGGGCATGCTGTTTTCACTCGGCTTCAGGGACCATACTTCTTAATCTTCTTTTTTTCCTCTCCTTTTCTCTCATGTTTCTGTGAGAAATGCTGTCATCCTAACAATCTGTGTTCATTTCCTAGGGCTGTCATAACAAATTACCGCAGCTTACATCAACAAAATTTCTGGAGACCAGAAGTACAAAATCAAGGGCCTGGCAGGGTTGGTCCCTTTTGGAGGTTCTGAGAAAGAATCTATTCCACACCTCTCTCCTGGCTTCTGGTGGCTGCCGGCAGTCCTTGGTGTTCCTTGTCTTGGGGCTGTGTAACTCCACTCTGCACTTTTTGTGGGCTTAGGGGATGTGCCTTACACTTTTTCATTGTTGGAATGCTCTCTCTTTTAAAGGTTAGCATGAGTCTAGGCTTCAGGGACCATGATATCCTGCTCTGGGTCCCAGTACTTCCAGTGAGGTCCTTTAGCTGTCCTCACTAAATGATCGTTGATTGATAAGACAAATGTTGGCTGGCTCTGTCTAGGTGATGCAGTTCAGCCATGCCAAGTACACTTGACCAGGCAGTTCCCCCTTGGAAGCCAAAGCCAAAGCCTTCGGAGGCAGTGAATACCATTAGCATTCAGAGGTGTGCCAGTGCCAGCTGGTACTGCCTCTTTAGAGTCAATTGTGCACATCTCTTCTAAAAGCTGCATTCAGTGACCTCACATTAACAGCTTGAAATCAGCCATGGTAGGAGTATTTTCAATATGGAAACTGACCAACTACAGATTAGGGATTTCTGTCCCTCCTAAGAGCCTGTTGTGAAGCATTTAACCAGCATATCACTGTTATGTTGCTAGTCCAATGGTCACTCCTCAGTCCTCATTCTATCTGACTTCTGGACGTGATGGCACCATTTATCACTCTCTGTTTTGGGTAGCACTGTCTCCAGTCAGCTTCTAGGAGACCTTGCTTCTCAAACTTCTCTGCTCATTCCTTGTCTCTCTGATCTCTTAAAATGGAGTGACCTGGGATTGCAATCGAGGACCCTTTCTCTTTTCTTCCCAACCTGCAGTCATTCTTTGGTGGTCTCATTTGTTTCATGTCTCTAAATCCTATCCATACACTGAGGACTTCAAAAGGTATATTACCAGTGTGGGTTTCTCTGATTCTAGCCCTGAACACCCAGTTATCTATGCTATATCTCTTCTTGGAAATCTAATTGGACACCTCAACTTAAAATAGGTACACTCGAAACCCTGATATTCTCTCTCACACCTGTTTCATCTACAGTTTTGTTTTTTTCCTTCTCAGTTAATGGCAACATCATCCTTGCAACTTCTCAGGCCAAAAACCTTGGAGTTATGTTTGATGTCACTATTTCTTTCCCAACCTCACATCTAATGCAGTGGCAAATCTTGTTGGCTCTGCCTTCAGAATATATCTGGATTCTGATCACTTTTCCTAACTGACCATAACCATCCTTCAAGTCTAGATCTTTGCAACATTCTTCTGATCATGCTCTTATTTCAACCAAGGCTACTGACAGTTTCTCACTCAGATTGAAAACTCCAATCATTACAATGGGCTAGAAGGCCCCGTTGAGCTGAACTTTCTTACCTGTGTGACCTCATCTCCTACTTGCTCCATTCCAGGCACATGAGCCCCATTCTGGTTTGGACATGTCAGGTATATTACCGCCCTGGGTACTGTCTGTTCCTTCTACTTTCCTCCCAGAGGTTGCTTAACCTGCTTCCTCATACCTCTTTCGTGTGCTCAAATGTCATCTGAATCTTCTTCAGGTCTACCTTCATCATTCTGTTTTGAAAAAACAAAACAAAATGAAACAGAAAACAACAGTGTCAACAACAAAAAAAACAAGTCCACCCTGGAAGCTCCCCATCTCCCATCCCTTGCTTTATTTTTTCCTTAATGGTTATCACCTTCTAACATATTGTATCATTTTTTCCTTTATGTCTTCTTCTCTCCTCTAGAATGTAAATTCCATTTTTGTGTTTTTTTTGTTCACTATTTCATCTCTAGGGCTTACAACAGTCCTGATATATATTATAGTTGATTCTCATTACTCATTGTAGTTATGGTACATAAAGTCTCTGCAAACACTGAATTAGCAGATACAAAACAATTGCTCTTAGGAGAAACACAAAATTAGGTTCCTAAGAGCCTCTGGTCTCAACATTTTTGTCAAATGACCTTGTTTTACGTGTGTACATAACCTTGTTTTACATGTGTAAAAGACACATATTAAAAATACCTTAATTAGGATACATCATGGATTCATCAGTATTGAGCTTACAGCCAGCAGCATTCTAACTCATGCCTGAATAAAGCTGCCTGACACATGTATTTTCAATGTAAGGCACATTACAGCCTTAGTGTGCTTAGGACCAATTAACCATGCGTCAGCACTACACTCCCAGTGTGAAAGACATGGTACTACACTGACCACAAAAGGTCACTTGTGTACAGTGTGGGAGAATGCAAACACTGAAGGAGGCAAAGCAGTGTCTGGTGTGACCCAGCTGTTAATGAGCCCATGGGGCAACTCAAATTTCTTGTTGCTCTGCACATGTCTGTAGATGACTGTGAAAGTATTGTGAATATTAATTTAGGGGTTACAAATAAATTGTAGTGAGTAGGCAAATTTGCAAAGGTAGAACCCATGAGTAATGAGGATCAGGTGTATATGCTTAACATGTATGTGTGAAGAATATAAACCTGACCCTTTGATATCAGCAGACATGTGGCCTCTGGAAATCTTGGAGTTCAAGATCTGTAGGGCCTCTACCTGGTGTAAGGGTAAGATCTAAGGGCATCTACCTTAGAGCTACAAGTCTTTTCCCTTACTTCCTCTAGCGTGGTTTGAAAAGCCCACCAGGGGATTCACTCTTTTGGGATGCAAAATATTCTCGGTATGTTGACCACATGTTATAAATAATTAGGACTAGGAACGCAGGAAGGTAGGGTGAGCTAAGGAAGGGAGTAGAGCAGACAGCACTTCTTCATCTGTACTTTAACATGTGACAGGTGGTAGATGGTATTTGCCAAAGATGGCCAATGTCTCCCATCTCACATTCTCTTCCACAGGGTGCCCTTGTCCCTTAATCCTCAAGAGAGTCTACTTTCCTTTCCTTTGAATTTGAGTGAGCTTGTGATTGTTTAAACAGCAGAGTAGGGTGAAAGTGACACTACACTATTTGACCTAGGAAGCTGGATCATAAAAAGTGATAAGCCCTCCTCTCTTTGTTTGCTGGAACATTAGCTCTTGGACCTCTGAGGCCATGATGCTGTGACTAAGCCAAGCCATGTAGACAGGCCATGAGAAGGTATTTAGTCACCAGTCTGATCTTTGAGTTCTTTCAGCTTAGCAACCAGACATGTGAGCAAAGGAGCTACCTGATGGTTTAAATTCCCAGCTATCAGGTAGCTGTCAGCCTCTGAATCTTTCCAGCTGAAGTTCCAGCATTGTGCAGCAGAGATAAGGCACCGCTACTGTGTCCTGATTAAATATACCTGACCCACAAGATATCTGAACATAATAACATGGATGATTGTCATCTTAAGCCGTTATGTTGAGAGGGTAGTTTGTTTCATGGTAAGTGACCAGAACAAATAGTTATTAAATTCACCGGTATTGCTAAGTCAGACCTTGAGAGAAAGGAAAACAGGACAAGCATATTTTTTTAAAAGTTTATTTATTTTTGAGAGAGAGAAAGAGAGTGAGAGAGAGAGAGTGAGCAGGGGAGGGGCAGAGAGAGAGGGAGACACAGAACTTGAAGGGGGCTCCAGGCTCCGTGCTGTCAGCACAGAGCCCAATGTGGGGCTCAAATTCACGATTCATGTGATCATGACCTGAGCCAAAGTTGGAGGCTTAACTGACTGAACCACCCAGGCACCCCAGGAAAAGCATATTTTGATTGAGGAGATAGTTTGGCATACTTCCTTCTTCAAAAGTCAAACAACTACTGGAACCATTCAAGTTGATGCAAGATGGCTCTTTTTCTGACTTCCAGCATCCATCAACATTTGTTTAATACATTTTTATTGCATACCTACTGCAGGACACTTTTAAGGGACAGGATTTAGAGTAATGACAAAATGAGTAACAGTTTTATGGAAAAAGAAGATTATAAACAAGTGAGCTAAAAAACAAACAGACCTTGTCATGTTTAAGACCATTGAAACTGGCAGAAGGGAATGCGGGCATGAGACAAGGCAAAAGATAAACAAAAGCAACATCTTGGAGTCTTTAGGCCACAGGAAGAAGACTAGACTCTCCTGAATTCAGTGGGAATATACTGAAAGAGAATGACACAATCATCCATCTTTTGATGGATGAAGTAACTCTGGACGAATTTGAAGGAGCAAGAGTGGATATAGGGAGACTGGTTATTAGTTTGGGCAAAAGATGATGGTGACTTGTACTAGGAAAGTGCCAGCGAGGATGGGATGAAATGGATAATTTTGAGACCTATTTTGGAAGTAGAATTGACCGAACTTGGGTTGAATGTGATCCCATTTCTGGGTTGAGAAATGGATGAGTGGGCATGCCATTTATTGAGCTGGGGCATATAGGAAGAGGACAAAGATATTTTACAAGGAAGCAAGTGAAAGATTTGTGCATTTCATGTTAACAGTGTCCATGGGACATCCAAGTGGTGATGGATAGTGGATACTGGAACCAATGATTCTGGAGCTCAGACCTGAGGCTTGAGATTTGAGATGCTATTTAAAGCCATCAGAATGATCTAGATAGGAAGGGTAGAAAGAGAAGAGATAAAAAGAGAAGCCAAACCCAAGAATTCTAACACTTAGGAGGAGTCTGCCAAGGGTACTATAAAGGACAGCTCTACCAAACAAAGCATGTCTATACAGCAGATTGTCCAGAAGGAGGGCGGAGGGAACCAACCCCCATACTTGGATCAGAATTATAACTTTGCTGTATCACTAGTTCAGACCTGACAATCTATGTTAGGATGTCATTGATGTGTTTGGTCTGACAGCCACTGCCCACCATTCTTTCCTGATTTGTCTGTGTCTTATGATATCAACTCATCTTTTTGTTTAGAATTTTGTACCTGTCTGTTACTTTCAGTTTTGCTGGATTCTTTAGAATCCAATGGTTAAGAAGGCCTTTTTCTGGCCAGGTCATACATTTGTCCCCAAAGCAGTAGTTTTTTAAGAAAGATTTTTAATTTTTATTTTATTTTTGAGAGAGTGAGAGAGAGAGAGAGAGAGAGAGAGAGCAAGGGAGACACAGAATCCAAAACAGGCTCCAGGCTTTGAGCTGTCAATACAGAGCCTGACGTAAGGCTCTAACTCATGAACTGCGAGATCATGACCTGAGCTGAAGTTGGTGCTTAACCAACGGAGCCACCCAGGCACCCCAGAAAGCAGTTGTTTTTTTTTAAACTACATCTTTTTGTCTGTAGTATGTCTTGAGAACTGCTGAACTTCCTGACTGGTTCAACTCCTCGGTCTCTCCTAGGTGGGCCATAGAAAAGGAAAGTGAAAAATTGAGGGCAACCATTTGCTCACCTGAAGCCTTTCTTGGAAGTGAGTCTGGGTGTCTAATCTATAACAAAGTAGACAATGTTCTATCGTATTTAATAATCACCCAGGAAACTATGAAAATATGGCTTCTCTCAGTTGTTCAATCTGCTTATCCAGTTTTTAATAATTCGGAATTTGGGTAGTTTGTTTCCACTTGCTCTGCATACTGTGGTTAGGAAACCACAGATCAGGAGCAAGAATGGGAGATGAAGCTCAAACAACTATTTCAACAACTATTTATTGTTCAGTTTGTCTACTTTGCAACTTAAAAGCCAATTTTTGTTGTTGTCTTCTTGAACAAGAAGACCCAATTCAGGGACTTTTGGATGATTGGACCTTTCATTCATCAATTCCATTGCTAACAAGGATGACAAACTATCTGTGTTCCATTTTATTTCCTGAATTTCAGTTTGCATGATTATAGTACTGTGTGGGCAGCCTTCAAGAAAAACAGCCTGGCTGCAGCTTGTGACATCACCCTTCATCCATCAACTTTCTCCCACAAACAATCTCACTGCATTGAGAGATGGCTGTGGAAGGACAATGACTTTCTGGGAAACTCCCAGGATAGTGAGTCTAGCTGAGAAAAACTCCAGGCCGAAGCCACCTGGCACTGGTTCTAGGTCAATGTTGGGGGTTTGTGTCAGGGACAAGGGCCTGCACAGATCAGGGAGAACTTGCTGGTCATGCAGGACCTCCAAAAAGCCAAGGCCAGCCATGGCTTACCTAGGGGAGCCCAGGTTTTTTTTGGCATCTCAGAGGGAATCACCATTTGCTGCCTTAGCTTAGACCTGTATACTGATCCATTGGGTCAACTCTGGATTTGACAGGCCCTTCTAATTAAAGGGCAGGAAGTAATTAGAACCCCATCCAGGCCCATATCTCCGCAGATGAGTCCACTTCAGGGAGGTAAGTCGGGAAATTTTACTTTTTTGGTCATTTGCCTTGATGTGACATGTTATTATTAGGCCAAAGACCTTCTGATATATACATATATATGATACATATGTATATATCCACATATGCCATCTCACTTTTTAATTGTTTTCTTTTTAAATTCTCTTTTCTATAACTTTTAATGATGTCTTGGGTACAGAGAAAGATGGTCTACTCTGCAATAACCAAAGGTGGGCAAGAGAAGAGGTTTGGAATCCAGCACAAGACTGAAAATCACTGTGGCAGCTGGGGTTGGCTCTGTTTGTGTAGCAGACAGGAGTCAGGGGGGTTCCCATCAACTGACATTGGGAAAGTGTTTCAGGTAGCACAGGCTGCTGCTAGACTGGGATGGGGACAACGGAGGAGGGCAGACTTCTGTAAGGCAAGGCAGAAGGGTCTCCAGCCATCAGACTGAGGATCAGGGCAGGGCTACCTTTCTGAAAGGGCTTGGGACTAGTTAGGGTTAACACGGCAGAACAAAAGAATAGGCACTAACGCAGAGGCTAACGTGGGTTTGGGGGATGGAAGACAATAACATGACCAATAGTTCATTTAACATGAAGTCAAGATATTTCTTTACCACTCAGAATGGATTATCCCAGGCACAGGGAATGGATGAAGTAGGAATGTTTCTTTGGGTGCCTCCCATGTCTACTTTCAGAGACCCCATTTAGCTCTCTGTTCACCTCTCATCTCATCCCCTTCTTCCTCCTCTCTCCCAACTCCCTCCATTCTTCTGTTTTCCCCCTTCCATCCCTCCCTACAATCCTCCCTCCCTCCCTCCTTTCTTTCTTTCTTTCTTTCTTTCTTTCTTTCCTTCCTTCCTTCGTTCCTTCCTTCGTTCCTTCCTTCCTCAAATATTTACTGAGCACCCACTGTGTGCTGTGGGTATAGCAGGAAGGTCTCTTCTCTATGGATCTTATATTCTAGTCAAGTGAGCTGTATTACAAACAAACATGACCATAAAATGCATCAAGTGGTAAAAAATAGTGCTACGAAAGAAAATAAAATAGAATAAGGGTATGAGCAGGATGGCCAGGAAAGATGTGTCTGCCAGAATGACATTTGAGCAGAGCCCTGGATGAAGCGAGAGAGCAGGCCATACAGATCTGTGGGAGCATGACCAGGGTGGGCAGAGGCCGTGAGTGAGGAGCATGTTTAGCTGTTTGACAATCAGCAAGGAGGCCTGAGTGGCTGCAGGCCAGTCCAGCATAGAGGGGAGTGGGAAGACACAAAGTCAGAGGTAACTAACGGCCAGATCATGCGGTAACAGCTATCTGTGTCTAACTCAGCTTCAGGAATTTTTCTTCCCAGGGTAAATTTTCTTAGTGGCTTCTTACATACTGAGAAAGATCAGAACTAAGATGAGTGACTCTGAAGTGTCCTTTCAAGTCTAGAGGAGAAATCCTTGAACAAGGGGCCCCTCTCTTCAAACTCCACCAGGGATATTTGCCTTTTTCAGCTTTGCTCCCCTTCTCCTCTATAAAAGTTGTTTGCAGGGCTGAGGATGTGGGGGTGGCAGGGGAAGGGGGACTTCCTGGATCAGGAATGGAAAACATCAGACTGTGTTCTCTGGCAACAGACTTCCCACCCAGTGGATATCTCTGGGGAGAGCTGCAAGGCAGGAGGGGGGTGGGATGCGGGTGACATGCCAACTGTGGCCTGGGCCCAGCTGTCCCTGCCCTCCTCATGATGGGCCATATCTTCTAGTGGCCTGAAACTTCTCCGGTAGTTATTCTTCCTAAAACAAGGGCAAGCCTTGGGGTTTTTCAAGCCTTAAAAAGAATGTGTTCACAGAGTTTTGGTAAACTCATGACTCCCACTTGCTCTCTGGAACCTTTTACCTACATCTGTGGGGTTGAATTACCAAAAGCTTCTCAGCTAAATGTGGATGTTGAAATGAGTTATTGACCATTTTGTTTTTCTATAAAGAACTCAGGAATAAAGGGGCCAAATGGCTTTTTTTTTAAAGAAAAAATATGCATTTAACATGTATAAAGAAAGAAAGTTTCTACTTAGAAATAGACAAGTTGGTTCTCAGTATTTAGTCAAAAAAGGGACGGAGTTCATGCTTTCTTTTCTTTTCTTTTCTTTCTTTTAAGGACCAACTACTTGACTGAAAGTTCTATTTTATTGAGGGATGAATGTCTTTGTGAAAGGAAGGATCAACTTGTCCCAGTACTAATAAGCCACCTAAGAGCTTCTGTCTTGCTCCTGATGTGTTTCTGAGATAACAAAAGTGATGCAAGAATCGGGAAGAAAATATCACATGAAGAGCAAGAACAGATAAAAATGCCTCAAATCCATCTAGTTTACTAGTCAACAAAACCAACTTAACCAGTAATATTTTGTCTTGTGTTCCAGACCAGCACATCCATGGCCTTACTTGTCCCATGATACCTTTCTGCCCCTGACATGCACCCTATCTACTCTAATTTCTGGATCATTCCTTGTATTTTCTCTCATATTTAGTTTGTTTCTTTTTTTATCCCCAGACCATGTATTACATTCCCACTTCAGAAGCTATAACTCTCTCTGTAGAAATTTTTGATATGAACTCACTTTTGGCTACCAGGCATTGTTTCATACTTGGTCTTAATAATTGCCTTCACTTCCCCAGGATTACCCTTTTCAATACCATCCCAAACTATATCTTACCCTTAAAAACACTGACCCTCTTACTTCAAGGCAGCTATAGCCGGGCCTAGTCAGAGGCTTGACAATGTAGCAGGAGATCTCTTGAAAAGGTAGCTTCCCATGTTAGAAGTGAAGCATTAAAAAAGTGGGTAAAGACTTGGGCTTTGTGATCCCGTTGATAACACAATCATTTGGGTGGCTCCTTGAGGCTTACAGGTAAGAAGGACAAAGTGTACCACCAGTCTCAATAGTAGACATGTTTTAATTATGGTTTTTAAGTTTATCATTCTGGGACCAAAATATCAATTTTAATATTCCAGTTTCATCTTTAAGGAAGAAACAAAGAATTCTTATGAGAAGCCTAATTGCAAGGGACCAACTTATTTTGTTTCCATGTTACTTGATTTTCCTGATGTTTGACCAGTCCCTCAGCATCCTCCCCTGCTTAGAACATTTCTTAAAAAGGCAGAGACAGATCTAAGCATGACTCTAAAAAAAGAACAATGGAAGAGCATTTTGATTCATTTATTCGCTTGTCCTATAAATATTTATTGAACATCTATGCTATGATTGATGCTTAACATATAAGAGTGAGTAAACACAGACAACTTTAAATTTCATGGGGTCCAAAATTCAGTAGAGGTGTCACACATGAATGAAGTAGTCATGAACACCAGTATAAAATTACAACTGTTATAAGCAATACACAATGCATAGCATACACAATGTATGAGAAGTACATTGTGCCAATGTGAACCTAGAAGAGTGGGTTGGATTTCGTCAAGGGGGGTCAGGCAAGGTTTCCTCCAGAAAAGGACAGTTGAGTTCTAATCTGGTGTAGGAGAAGGTGTTAACCATATGATGAAGAGAGGAAAGCATTTCATACAGAAGGAAGAGTATAGACAAAGACCAGAGGCAGGATGAAAGCTAACAGGCAGACACAGGACTAGGATAACAGAGAGGCATAGGGAGAAGAAGCCGTATTAAGAGGAGTCAAACGGGAGCCAGTCCATCTTAATAATTTTTATTTTTATCCTAAAAAAGCAATGAAAAACAATCAAAGCCTAATTTTATTTTTTATTTTTTTATTCTTCATTTTTTTATGAGTATAATTTATTGTCAAACTGGCTTGCATACAACACCTGGTGCTCATCCCAGCAAGTGCCTTCCTCAATGCCCATCACCCATTTTCCCTCTCCCCCAGCCTCCCATCCGCCCTTAGTTTGTTCTCTGTATTTCATAGTCTCTTGTGGTTTGCTTCCCTCTCTCTCTGTCTGTATCTATTTTTTCCCCCTTCCCTTCCCCTATGGTCTTCTGTTCAGTTTCTCAAGATCCACATATGAGTGAAAACATAGATATCTGCCCTTCTCTGACTGACTTGTTCCACTCAGCATAATACCTTCCAGTTCCATCCACGTTACTACAAATGGTATGATTTCATTCTTTCTCATTGCCAAGTAGTATTCCATTAAGTATATAAACTACATCTTCTTTATCCATTTATCAGTTGATGGACATTTAGGCCCTTTCCGTAATTTGGCTATTGTTGAGAGTGCTGCTGTAAGCATTAGGGTACAGTGCCCCTACGCATCAGTACTCCTGTATCCCTTGGGTAAATTCCTAGTACTGCTATTGCTGGGTCATAGGGTAGCTCTATTTTTAATTTTCTTGAGGAACCTCCACACTGTTTTCCAGAGTGGCTGCACCAGTTTGCATTCCCACCAACAGTGCAAGAGGGTTCCCATTTCTCAACATCCTCACCAGCATCTGTAGTTTCCTGATTTGTTCATTTTAGCCACTCTGACCAGTGTGAGGTGGTATCTCAGTCTGGCTTTGATTTGTATTTCCCTGATGATGAGTGACATTGAGCATATTTTCATGTGTCTGTTGGCCATCTGGATGTCTTCTTTGGAAAAGTGTCTATTCGTGTCTTCTGCCCATTTCTTCACTGGATTATTGGTTTTTCAGGTGTTGAGTTTGGTAAGTTCTTTATAGATTTTGGATACTAGCCTTTTATCCGATATGCCATTTGCAAATATCTTTTCCCATTCCATCTGTTGCCTTTTAGTTTTGCTGAGTGTTTCCTTTGCAGTGCAGAAGTTCTTATCTTGATGAGGTCCCAATAGTTCATTTTTGCTTTTGATTCCCTTGCCTTTGGAGATGTGCTGAGTAAGAAATTGCTGCAACTGAGGTCAAAGAGATTGTTGCCTGCTTTCTCCTCTAGAGTTTTGATGGTTTCCTTTCTCACATTTAGGTCTTTCATCCATTTTGAGTTTATTTTTGTGTATGGTGTAAGAAGGTGGTCTAGTTTCATTCTTCTGCATGTTGCTGTCCAGTTCTCCCAGCACCATTTTCTTTTTTCTTTTTTTTTTTTAATTTTTTTTTTAACATTTTTATTTATTTTTGAGACAGGGAGAGACAGAGCATGAATAGGGGAGGGTCAGAGAGAGGGAGACACAGAATCCGAAACAGGCTCCAGGCTCTGAGCCGTCAGCACAGAGCCCGATGCGGGGCTCGAACTCACGGACCGTGAGATCATGACCTGAGCCGAAGTCAGCCGCTTAACCAACTGAGCCACCCAGGCGCCCCATCCCAGCACCATTTTCTAAACAGACTGTCTTTTTTTCCACTGGATGCTCTTTCCTGCTTTGTCAAAGATTGGTTGGCCATACATTTGTGGGTCCAATTCTGGGTTCTCTATTCTATTCCATTGGTCTATGTGTCTGTTTTTTGTGCCAATACTATACTGTCTTGATGATTATAGTGAAGTCTTCTTTTAAACTGTGTGTGTGTGTGTGTGTGTGTGTGTGTGTGTGTGTGTACAGGCAGGCTAGAGAGATCATGAGATTGGTTCTGGACATACTGAGTTTTTTTTTTAATGTCTATTTATTTTTGAGAGGGAGGGAGACAGAGTTTAGTGGGGAAGGGGCAGAGAGAGAGACACACACACAGAATCCAAAGCAGGCTCCAGAGTCTGAGCTGTCAGCACAAAGCTGAACACAGGGCTTGAACCCACAAACTGCAGGATCATGACCTAAGCCAAGGTTCAATGCTTAACTGACTGAGCCACCTGGGCTCCCCTGCACATATTGAGTTTGATGTACCATTAAAACAAGTAGCAGTTAGCTTGGAGCTCAGAGGAGAGGTCTCAACTGAATTTATATGCTTTTGAATCATCAGTGTATAGGTGGTAATTACCGCAGAAGATGCAGATGAGATTGCCTAGGGAGAAAATGTAGTGTGATAAAAGACAATATATAAGATTCAGCCATGAGGATTTCTAACATTAAAAGGTCGGGAAGAGGACAGACTTAAAGAAGATGGACAGAATACCAGAGAAGTGGGAGAAAAGCCCTAAGATTATTGTGTCACAGAGGCTAAGAGAAGAAAATTTCAAGTATCTACAATGATTAGCACACAATAAAAAATTACTAGATACATAAAGCAGTAAGAAAGTGTGGCCTATACATAGGAAAAAAAAAATAACAGAAAATAGGACAGATTCAGAGATGTTGGAATTAACAAAGACTTTAAAACAGCCATTATATGTATATAGGTTTAAAGGAAAAGATAGACATAATAAGTTGACAGATTGGAGACTGCTATAGAGAAATAGAAATTATTTTAAAAAGAACTTAATGAATTGAAAAATAAAGTATCTGAAGTGAAAATTTTCACTGAATGGACTTAACAGAAGAATGAATAATGCAAAAGATAGGGCCAGTGAATTTAAAGACAGAGCAATAGAAAGCATCTGACCTGAAAAGAAGAGGATACAAAGGCTGGAGAAAATGAAAAGAACATAGACTCTATTATTTGTAAAACACTATTAAATGCTCAGGCATAAATGTAGTTGGAATTCCAGAAAAAGAGAAGAGAGATTGAGATTTTAAAAAATCTTAAAGAAATAATAGTCCATTTTTTTCCAAATTTGATGAAAAATATCACCTCAGTGATTTAAGAAGTTCATTGAATGAACAACAGACTGGAAAAACAACAACAACAAAGAAAACCACATCTAGGAAATCATAATCGAATAGTTGTACAGCAAAGATTTTTAAATATCTTAAAAGAAGCCAGAGAATAAAAGACATATGAAACATACAGTGATATTTCTTCTCTAATTGCCTGGTTGACCCATTCATTCTTTAGTAGGGTGTTCTTTAACCTCCATGCTTTTGGAGGTTTTCCAGATTTTTTCCTGTGGTTGATTTCAAGTTTCAAAGCATTGTGGTCTGAAAGTGTGCATGGTATGATCTCAGTTCTTTTATTTTTATTTTTTTTAATGTTTATTTATTTTTGAGAAAGAGAGAGACACAGCATGAATGGGAGAGGGTCAGAGAGAGAGGGAGACACAGAATCTGAAACAGGCTCCAGGCTCTGAGATGTCAGCACAGAGCCTGACGCAGGGCTCAAACTCACAGACTGCGAGATCATGACCTGAGCCGAAGTCGGATGCCCAACCAACTGAGCCACCCAGGGGCCCCTGATCTCAATTCTTTTATACTTATTAAGGGCTGTTTTGTGACCCAGTATGTGATCTATCTTGGAGAATGTTCCATGTGCACTCGAGAAGAAAGTATATTCTGTTGCTTTGGGATGCAGAGTTCTAAATTATCTGTCAAGTCCATCTGATCCAATGTATCATTCAGGGCCTTTGTTTCTTTATCCATCCTGTGTCTAGATGATCTATCCATTGTTGTAAGTGGAGTATTAAAGTCCCCTGCAATTACCACATTCTTATCAATAAGGATGCTTATTATGTTTGTGATTGTTTTATATATTTGGGGGCTCCCATATTCAGCACATAGACATTTATAATTGTTAGCTCTTCCTGATGGATAGACCCTGTAATTATTATATAATGCCCTCTTCATCTCTTGTTACAGCCTTTAATGTAAAGTGTAGTTTGTCTGATATAAGTATGGCTAGTCCAGCTTTCTTTTGGCTTCCAGTAGTATGATAGATGGTTCTCCATCCCCTCACTTTCAATTTGAAGGTGTCCTCAGGTCTAAAATGAGTCTCTGGTAGACAGCAAATAGATGGGTCTTGGTTTTTTTATCCATTCTGATACCCTATGTCTTTTGGTTGGAGCATTTAGTCCATTTACATTCAGTGTTATTATTGAAAGATACAGGTTTAGAGTTATTGTGATGTCTGTAGGTTTCATGCTTGTAGTGATGTCTCTGGTACTTTGTAGTCCTTGCAACATTTCACTCACAGAATCTCCCTTAGGATCTCTTGTAGGGCTGGTTTAGTGGTGATGAATTCCTTCAGTTTTTGTTTGTTTGGGAAAACCTTTATCTCTCCTTCTATTCTGAATGACAGACTTGCTGGATAAAGGATTCTTGGCTGCATATTTTTTCTGCTCATCACATTGGAAATTTCCTGCCATTCCTTTCTGGCCTGCAAAGTTTCAGTAGATAGGTCTGCCACTAGTCTTATGGGTCTCCATTTGTAAGTTAGAGCCTGTTTATCCCTAGCTGCTTTCAGAATTTTCTCTTTTTCCTTGTATTTTGCCAGTTTCACTATGATATGTCATGCAGATTGATTCAAGCTACATCTGAAGGGAGTTCTCTGTGCCTCTTGGATTTCAGTGCCTTTTTCCTTCCCCAGATCAGGGAAGTTCTCAGCTATGATTTGTTCAAGTACACCTTCAGCCCCTCTGTCTTCTTCTGCAATTCCTATGATATGGATATTGTTTCATTTGATTGCATCACTTAGTTCTCTAATTCTCCTCTCATACTCCTGGATTTTTTTATCTCTCTTTTTCTCAGCTTCCTCTTTTTCCATAATTTTATCTTCTAATTCACCTATTCTCTCCTCTGCCTCTTCAATCTGTGCTGTGGCCGCCTCCATTAGCTCCTCACGACTATTTCTTAGTCCTTTGATCTCTGTAGCAGTAGATTCTCTGCTGTCCTCTATGCTTGTTTCAAGCCCAGCGATTAATTTTATGACTATTATTCTAAACCCTTGTTCCTTTATGTTGCTTAAATCGTTTTTGATCAATTCATTAGCTGTTGCTACTTTCTGGAGTTTCTTTTGAGGAGAATTCTTCCGTTTCGTCATTTTGGGTAGTCCCTGTGGTGGCTCCAAACTGCAGGGCACTTCCCTTGTGCTGTCTGGAGTAACTCGTGTTGGTGGGCAGGGCTATAGTCAGACCGGTGTCTGCCCCCAGCCCACCGCTGGGGCCACAGTCAGACTAGTGTGTACCTTATCTTCGCCTCTCCCAGGGGCAGGACTCACTGTGGAGTGATGTGGCCCCTGTCTGGGATACTTGCACACTGCCAGGCTTGTGGTGCTGCTTCAGTGGGGTCTGGCATATTAGCCGGGACGGATCCACAAGGTGCACAGGGGCGGGAGGGGCAGGCTTAGCTCTCTTTGCCATCGGTGGTCTCCTCCTGGAGGGGCCCTGCAGCACCAGGAGGGAGGCAGACCCATTGGAGGGATGGATCCACAGAAGCACAGAGTTGGGTGTTTCCGTGATGCAAGCAAGTTTGGTGATGGGAATTGGTTCCCTTTGAAATTTCGGCTGGGGGATGGGAGAGGGAGATGGTGCTTACCCTCACCTTTGATCCCCCGTGGAGCTGAGCTCTGTCTTCCCGGGCTCAACAACTCTCCTCCCTGGCGTCCTTTCACTCTCCCCGCTCTCTGAGAGCAGAGCTGTTGACTTTTAACTGAAAAATTTGTATTATATCTTTAAAGTGCTAAAAGAAAAACTCTCAACTCTGAATTTTACACCCAGGAAAAAAATCTTTTGGAGTGCCTGGGTGGCTCAGTCAGTGTCTGATTCTTGATTTTGGCTCAGGTCATGATCCTAGGGTTGTGGATTGAGCCCCACCCTGGGCTCTGTGCTAAGTGTGCAACCTGTTTAAGATTCTCCCTCTCTCTCTCTCTCTTTCCCCCCACCCTCTCTCTCTCTCTCTCTCTCTCTCTCCCTGCTCTGTCTCTCCTTCCCCTGCTTTTCCCCTGTGCCTCTCTCCCCGCCTCTCTCTTTCTAAAATAAAAAAAAATGTAATCATTAAAAAAGAAGGGTGAAATAATGACTTTTCAGGCAAACCAAACCTGAGAGATTTCCTTACCCATAGATATACACTAAAAGAAATGTTTACACAAAAAAGTTCTTGAAGCTGAAGAAAAATTATGTCAAATATAAAGTCATGTTTACACAAATTTAAAAAACACTAGAAAAGGAAATATACCTGTAAATACAGAAGTTTTTAATTTCTTGCTTCTTAACTTCAAACTTACAGACTTCCAGGTATGAAAAACAATGGTGGCTGCCTCACTTTGAATCTCCCCACACAATTTCAAAAACAAAAACAAAAAACAAAATCAAAACCCACGAAATAAATAAGGAGAGAAAATTAAAAATAACACGCAATGCCTTCAGCATTACTAAGGAATCCGAGAATATTATAAGCTTCAAATCATCAGCAAGTACAAAAATGAGCCAAATGCCAACAGAGTTCTCTTGTGCCCATTGCTTCAAGCCTGTGGCCATGAAGAGTTGAGTAGTGGGGATTAAAGGGCATCTGAAAAGAGCAGAGAGGCATCAAGGACTTTCCTGAAGCACAGACAATATCAGACCCAGAAAGAGAAAATCCAACTAAGTTAAAAAATACTGGATGTGATTTGGAACTTGGTAGTTCACAACACCAGCTCCAAGGAAAGGAAATGACCATGAGTGAGACCAGAAGCATCAGCATTGGAGGGGCGTTGCTTCTTGGGGAGGATAAGAGATGAGAGGCTGTGGGTATCTTTGAGGGACAAGCAGTAAAAGGAAAGAAGGAAATAAGACAAAATTAATGATCCTGAAGGAAAAAAAGACACATTAAACCCTTTCCTTCTTCCCAACCTCACCATCAACACCCTACATTAAAGAGCCTAAACAGAAAAGGGCAGAACCCATAAGAGATGCTGCCTTCACTCTAGAAACACCCTCCACAAAATGACCAGAAATAGGAAAAAAAGAGATGATATCCAAACTGTTGTTTAAAAAAAAAAATGCAAACCAAAGTAATTCAGCTGAAGAAAATATCACTCCAAAGCCTCCATGAAACCGAGGAAAACTTTACCAGAACAGTCTAGTAAAAATTAATTATCTTTAAAGAAGAGTTATTAAATTTTTTTGAATACAAAATATAAAACCTAACAACACAAATGGACCAAAAAAGAAAAGCAGAAGAAATGAAATCCCAGTTGTTGAAATAGGAAAGATATAAAAGAAAAAGAAAAAACAAATCTTACCAGAATTGAAAACTAAACCATAAAGCCTAAGGAAGAGTACATTTAAAGAGATTTAATGAAAGACATTAGTGAAAAGCATGAAAACAACCAAGAGAGTAAAAGTGAGATAAAGAAATAAGTAAAAAGGGTCAGAGGAAAACAAATGAAATGAAAGACTGGCAAGGCATGTCCTATTGGAGTTCCTGAACAAGAATATCAAAGCAATGGAACAGATCAGCCCAGAGAGGTATTCTAGCAAAGCTTCTTAGGTTTAAGGAGACAGAAGATAATCAATAGAGGGTCCTGACAAGCACAGAAATAGCTGGAAGGGGGAGAGAATTAGACTGGTCAAAAACAACATATCAAGCAAAACAAAAATGGCGCAGCATTTCCAAGAAACTTGATAACCAGCCACGCTGTTCTTCAAGTATCAAGGATGTAGACAAATGGGTCAAATATGCCCGAACTCAGGAAAACTGAACACAAGTGCCCCTCCTGAGGAGTCCACAAGAGAGTGAGCTGCCTTAAGCCAAGAGATTACTAGGGACATTTCAGCAAAAGGACTGAGGGTGAGCTGTTCACATGTTGTAGAGTGAGGACTAATACAAGATTGAAGACATAAGTATAAAAATGTTATATAAACACTGTATCTTTGGATGGAATAGAAAGAATGTATTTTTTTTTTAAGATTCTATTTTTAAGTAATCTTTACACTCATGATGGTAGGCTCAAACTCACAACCCTGAGATCAAGAGTCTCAGGCTCTTCAGACTGAGCCAGCCAGTGCCCCAAGAATGTAATTTTTAAAAAAATTTTTTTAACGTTTTTTCATTTTTGAGAGAGAGACAGAGTGCAAGCAGGAGAGGGGCAGAGAGAGAGGGAAACACAGAATCCAAAGCAGGCTCCAGGCTCTGAGCTGTCAGCACAGAGCCTGACATGGGACTCGAACTCGTGAACTGCAAGATCATGACCTGAGCCAAGTAGGACGCTCAACTGACTAAGACACCCAGCTGCCCCTCTAAGAATGTAATTTAAAATTTTTTTTAATGTTTATTTCTGAAAGAGAGAGAGAGAGATAGAGCATGAGCGGGGGAGGGGCAGAGAGAGGGAGACACAGAATCGGAAGCAGGCTCCAGGCTCTGAGCTGTCAGCACAGAGCCCGACGTGGGGCTCGAGCTCACAGACTGTGAGATCATGACCTGAGCCGGAGTCGGACGCTCAACTGACTGAGCCACCCAGGCGCCCCGAGAATATAATTTTTAAAAATGAGAGAAGGGAGTGAGAAAAGAAAGTAGAATAAGATTATTGACTTTACACCTAAAAGTAATAGGTGGGAGTCAGAAGACACCATTTAAAATTGACAGACTAGGGCGCCTGGGTGGCGCAGTCGGTTAAGCGTCCGACTTCAGCCGGGTCACGATCTCGCGGTCTGTGAGTTCGAGCCCCGCGTCAGGCATCTGGGCTGATGGCTCGGAGCCTGGAGCCTGTTTCCGATTCTGTGTCTCCCTCTCTCTGCCCCTCCCCCGTTCATGCTCTGTCTCTCTCTGTCCCAAAAATAAATAAAAAACGTTGAAAAAAAAATTAAAAAAAAAAAATAATAAAAAAAAATAAAAAAATAAAATTGACAGACTAGATAGTAAAAGGTTTTTAATTTTTAAAAATTGCTTTCATTTTTTAATAAAATAAAAAATTATAATATTTAAAAATAGAATAAATTTAAAATAAAAGCAATTAACACTACAGAGGTAATCATTAGAGAAAAAATTAAAAATTTTTCTTAATCCCAAAAGAAATTTTCCAAAAAGTAAATAAGTACACCAAATAGAATAATGAACTCAGTAAATATGACACAATCTCATAGCAATGACAATGTAAGATGATATGACAAAATTGGGTCCAAAAATACCGGTCACCTCAATAAATATGAAAATGCTTAATATACCTGTTAAGGGAAAAACAGAGATGTTCACTCCCAGCCTTTAGTTATTAGAATATGGGAGGAGTAGGGGCGCCTGGGTGGCTCAGTCGGTTGAGCGTCCGACTTCAGCTCAGGTCACGATCTTGCAGTCTGTGAGTTCGAGCCCTGCGTCGGGCTCTGGGCTGATGGCTCAGAGCCTGGAGCCTGCTTCCGATTCTGTGTCTCCCTCTCTCTCTGTGCCTCCCCTGTTCATGCTCTGTCTCTCTCTGTCTCAAAAATAAATAAATGTTAAAAAAAAAAGAAATTAAAAAAAAAAAGAATATGGGAGGAGTATACAAAATACATGAAACAAAGTTCAAACATTGGACAGAAAGCACAATTTGCAGTGATTAATTTTTTTTAATGTTTATTTATTTTTGAGAGAGAGACAGAGCAAGGGAGGGGCAGAGAAGGAGGGAGACACAGAATCTGAAGCAGGCTCCAGGCTCTGAGCTGTCAGCACAGAGCCTGACACAGGGCTTGAACCCACGAACCACGCTATCATGACCTGAGCTGAAGTCGGACGCTTAACCAACTGAGCCACACATCAGGCGCCCCATGATTTGTAGCGATTAAGAGGAGGAGAACAAACAAAGTGAACCCTGATTGCCCCCGCTAATGTCTGGAGGCAGTCTGCAGTTTGCAGTAAAGGGAGGGACAGCTCAAACAGAGCTCTGCCATCTTACTGAGATGAGGTTTGGTAAAACCAAGGAGTATTATCAGATTGTGTTAAAGAGCATTTTATATTGATAAAAGAACCAATTAATCAAGAAGATATAACAACTCTATAGGTACATGCTTCTGATAGCAGAGCTTCAAAATACATGAAGCTGATCTGTTAGAACTGAAATAAGAAATAGGCCAGATGCAAGGGTCGTGACCAAATAGCCAGGAAGATGGGAGATCCAGGGAGGACAAAAGAATCGTGCAGGCTCCAGGGCCCAGGAAGGCCTGCAATGAGGCAGTTGCAGACGTCCTAGTCTTTTGTCTCTGATTGCTCTCTCTGCTCTCTGTTCTCTTGTCTCTGATTGCTCTCTCTGTGTAGATGGTGAATTGGCCACTGCCTAGAGCCAAGTGGCAGTAAATTTGGAGAACTTTAAATGCATATCATCACCTTCCATAAGAGTAAACTGAGGGAGTCTAAAGGCTTGTCACCCAGATGAGCATGCCCTGTGACATAGGGGTCCCCATGTCTAAGGACCTCATGCTTCTTTTGGCTGAAAGCACCATAAACATAGATAGGTCTTGTGGGAAAAGACCACACTTTCCCCACAGTCCTCAAAGCCCCATATAGAAGAAGAGGAGTTAAAGATAGCAATTATAGACAATAGGAGTGTTATGGGCTGAATGTCTGTTTCCCCCTGAAATGCATATGTGGAAACCCTATCCCCCACCCATGTGATGGTGTTAGGAAGTGGGGCCCTTAGGAAGTTAGGATTAGGTGAGGCCAACGAGGGTTAAGCCTTGATGAATAGGACCAGTGCCCTTAGGAGTCGGGACAGAGCTTGCTTCTTCTCCCTGCTCTCTGCCATATGAGGTCAGAAGAAGTCAGCAGTTAGTTACAGCCTACCTGGGAGAGCACCCTCACCAGAACCTGATGGGACTGGCGTCCTCGCTTCAGACTTTCAGCCTCCAGAATTGTGAGAAATAAATGTCCGTTGTCAATAAGCCACCCAGTTTATGGAATTTTTTATTACAGCCCAAGCTATGACAGAGAGTTTTGCTGTAAAGAGGGGTAGAGATAGGGGACAAAACCCAAACACTTTCTCTCATAATGTGTGTTTAGTGTGCAAGAAAAGGGCAGTTAAGCTGGTATCTATGGCCATAATTTTGTAAAAAGAAAGCAAGAAAGGAAAGAGGAAGGGGAGAGGAGGGGGGTGAGGAGAAGGGAGGGGAGAGGATGG